>NC_087062.1:86217844-86275571 GCF_963678635.1 Symsagittifera roscoffensis
CAAATTATAAGACTTTTGTCCAGTTAAACTGAGCTGTTGCGGATTCCGCAACTGTAAGCGGAATCCGCAAATTGCAAGCGGAATCCGCGTTTTGTTTGCGGATTTTGTTTACACAAATAATTTCATGTGTTTTATAATGTTTAAAGTTATATCTTTCAAATACTGGTCACCAGAAAAATCAATCTCAATTACTGCATTGATCAACTACCAGTTGATATACCAGAAGTTTGGTCTCAATTCCTGTCAACCCAACTTTGATCTCAAATCTTGTCAACTTCGATCCCAAATACTGACCTTTTGAACTTCGATCCCAAATACTGACCTACCGATCCCAAATACTGACCTACTTCGATCTGAACCTCGATCCCAGATACTGAGGCAATCCCAGATAATGACCTAATTCAGCAATATGCTGTGCGGTGTGTTTCCAAACACTCTCAAGCCAATGATTACAAATTCTGAATTTATTCGGCGTTAAGCTTCCAAAATCAATATTTGGGATTGACGCAATCCCAAATACTGACCTAAATTGACGATATGTTGTGTGTTGTATTTCCATATACTCTCAACCCAATGACTCCAAATTTATAACTCAGTCGGTGTTGTGTTTCCAAAATACTGAAAGGTGACATCCACCAATTTAGTTAACAAATATTTTGAGACTCATTCGTGGATTCCGCTGACAATGGTTAAGTCCTTGCCTTTAACTTCCGCATTGCTATAGATACGAATTCCAGCTCTAGCTTGTAACTGTTCTTATACAAGTTCAGTAAAAAACAAAAATGCGGATTCCGCTTTCACATTTTACGGATTCCATTTACGTTTGCGGAGTCCACTCACATTTTGCGGAATGCACTTACAGTTGCAAAACCAGAACAATTAGCTGTTTTTGCTCGTTGCTCCACAACAAAACAAATATGCTGACAAAGTTTACGTTGCAGGTATTTGTACGCGGAATCCACTAAAAAATTTGTCAGTGAAATCCACTTAAATTTTGGAACATTTTAAAAGATTTGTACCTGGAACCCAGGAACATACAGACACAGAATTGTTCACCTAACCACTGCACAACCTGGCCTTGGAATAAAAATGGCCATTTTGGCCAAGTAGGGACAATTAACGCGCTATAGATCAGGAATTTTGAACGGAAGTGGATATAAAAAGCAATTTCAAACACAGTGATAGAAAATTGGTGAAAAATGTAATTTATCAATTTTCAGTTGAGTATCAATCGTAAAATAACCAGTTATTGGTTATTAGACTGAGTTTGCTGAAAAATGTTTTTTCATCCAATAACGACATCATCAACTAACGATATGTACATGCGTTTGCCTGAATAGATTACAGTTCCTTAAACACTACTTTCTTAGACCGCGAGAGCACTTAACTTTGAAAGTCTTAAAGAGAAACCTAGAGCTTTTGGTATACTGTAAGCAACTCTTCGAAGTTCTTGTTAAGCAATGCAACACTGAGTTATTCTTCTTCGAGTAATAACTGTCTCCTTAAATCAAATGTTTTATTGTTCCGATTTTCGATACAAAAGTAACGAAAAATTTGTGCGCGGGTTGGGATTTTTTCTTCAGAAATTTTTCGACTTTTTAACTAGCCGTTTTTGACGGAAATTTTTAATATCCTTTGAAAGACATTGTTTTCCGAAGCTCAAAATTGAAAAGTTATTTCACCTGTGATCAATTTTCGTAAAACTTTGCGGGTTGAAAAATTGCCATTTTGGCCAGTTTGGGACAATTAACGCGTTGAGTATCAATCGTATAATGATCAGTTTTCGATTATTAGACTCAGTTTGCTGAAAATTGTTTTTCATCAGGTAACGGCAATATCAACTAACGATATGTACATTTGCTTGCCTGAATAGTTTACCATTCCTTAAATTTTACTTTCATAGACCGCGAGAGCACTTAAATTTGAAATTCTCGATCTACGAGCCAAACTGTGCATTCTGTGCATTGTAAGCGGATTCCGCAACCGGCAAAAACCAGATTTGGCGCGGAATCCGTAACTTTGCTACTTTTCTTTGATTCTTCTTCGCTGTTTTGGATTCCACAAACAAATACTTAAAACACTGTACCGCTCAAAATTGCACCAAAAATAGGTGATTTTGCGGAATCCACAACCGTGCTTGCGGAATCCAGAAATACAACTTTTGGCTTTTTAACTTATCATTTTTGACGGAGTTTTTTTTATTTCATTCAAAAAGTATTGTTGTCTTGAGCTTAAATTTGAAAAGATTTTTCACCTGTGATCATTTTTTTGTAATGTTACGAGGGTTTAAAAATTGCCATTTTGGTCAATATGGGACAATTAACGCGTAAGCGGAGATTTAATCCGTCTTAAAAATCGTTCCAAATTGGTTGAACGAAGCTTATTTGCCATAATTGATTTGTTACAAGGAACGAATTCTATCTTTTTGTACTTTATATGGCGTGTGGGGAGATGATTTTCATAAAAAACATTTCAAATAACAACAATAACAAATAAATTTTCATCATTAAGGAAGTTCTTAATGATGCTTCCAATACTATTTTTCTTCGTAGTAAAATCAAAGTTTCTGGCCCAAAGACCTAATTGTTCATACCGAACGTTGTAGATCACTTTAAATACTACAAAAAAACCGCATTTCAGAATCATGAAAAATCATCTAATACGATTAGCTTTTGTGGAGTAAAATGTCAATTTAATCGATTCCCATGTTGCCCTCAGATAACACAACTGATCGTAAATCAATTAGGATCCTTTGTTTTCTCAAACTCAAAACAAACAAGACTGCTCGTATCAGGGCAATGCCCTGAATGTTCCGACTGCCTTTTAAGGTTTATGGAGCAGCAGTAACAACATAAAAAATGAAATGAAATAAAATAAAATGAAAATTTTTTTTTCTAAATTTTGAAATTTTTTAATGAAAATCATCCCCCCACACGCCATATAAAGTGCAAGAAGATAGAATTCGTTCCTTGTAACAAATCAATTATGGCAAATAAGCTTCGTTCAACCAATTTGGAACGATTTATAAGATGGATTAAATCACCGCTTACGCGTTAAGTGCTCGAATTATATCGCGCGTAAATTGTCCCAAATTGGCCAGAATGGCAAACTTTAAACCCCCATAACCCACCATAACTGCAGTTTATGACATGAAAATACATTTTTAATAGAATTTCATAGAATTAATTGAGGAAAAATCATAGTGGGACTGGAAATGAGCCGGTGCCCTGGGGGAAGGTTATCTTAGAAAATCCGAAAAAGTTGAAAATCAGGTTCGAAGCGATGTGGAAAAAAATCACTATGAATTTTAGCACGTGTGCTTGTACATACCTCACAACATTACTTCAGCTGATGGAGATATTGAGTGAAAAATGACCCAAGACTATCTGAAGAAGGAACTGAATGCACTCACCACTCCTCTCTCAGAGGAAACAGTCAGGTTTGTCAGCTCCAAAAGGACGATTTATTTATGCTGGCTCTTTTCCAGTTCCCCGGCTCTTTTCCAGTTCCCCCCTTTCAAATTTAATTTTGAAAAGCGTATTTTAGGTTGTCATAATGCAATGAAATTTGGCGTGGTGAACAAATCGACAACTGTGAACAGATTTGTTCTTCATACTTTACAGCGTAACATCACGCATTTAGCCGTAATAACACGTAAATCAAACATAAAACTCAGTATTTTGAAAAGGGGGGGGGGGGGGAACTGGAAAAGAGCCAGTTCCCCTCTCCTTTGATTTTTTTCTGAAATTTAATTTTTGAAAATTTACTTAAAATTAATTTCAGGCTATAACTGCATTAAGACGTGTCAGCGTTAATATGTGAACAAAAATTAGCAATGTTTTTTTTTTCATAAAGACCGCCATGTGAACAGTTTTTTTAGTAGTTTTATTTTGTAGTTTTACTTGGGAGGTGTTCAGTCCCCTCCATTTTAGTTTTTTCTGCAATTCGATTTGAGACAGCCTGTTCAAATTGATAATTGATGTTGTAAACGATTGTATGCATGAACAAAGTTAACAGATTCTTACAACAATTATACCTGCAAACTGCTATACGAGCTATTTCTTGCCAACTTTACGTTGTAATATTACGAAGGGGATGGAAAACTGGTAATAATTTTAACAAGACTGCTCGTAAATGTTCCAACTGTCCCGTATTGTTCCGATTTTCGATACGAAAGTAACGGAATATTTGTGCTCTGGTGGTTTTTTTTTTCTTCAGACAAATTTCGACTTTTCAACTAGCCATTTTTGAAGGAATTTGTTTATATCATTCGAAAGATATTGTTGTCCTGAGCTCAAATTTGAAAAGATATTTCACCTGTGATCATTTTTGTCAAGTTACGGGGGTTTAAAGATTGCCAATTTGAAACAATTAACGTGCGATATATTTCGCACTATAACGCGTAAGCGGAGAGTTATTCGGTCTTAGAAATCGTTCCAAATTGGTTGAAAGAAGCTTATTTGCCGTAATTGATTTGTTACAAAGAGTGAAATCTATTCTTTGGTTTTTTGTATGGCGTGTGGGGGGATGGTTTTCAAAAAAAATCTAATTATAGAAAAAAAATTTTCTTTTTTTTCATTTAATTTTTTAATGTTATCACTGCTCCATAAACCTTAAAAGGCAGTCGGAACATTCAGGGCTTCGTCCTGATACGAGCAGTCTTGTTCCATATAAAAACGTTTTTTGGAAAAGGAAATATTGAAAACCTATAAACTTTGGACAAAATCAAAGTGTAAATTTTTGAGTCGTACGAAATTAATACGGCTGAATAGCTAGCCTCAATTTAAATTTGTAACGATTTTGTTGAGCGGGATCATTCGCCACGCATAAATAATTTCATTAAGCTCTCAGTATTATAAATAAACTCTTCAAAGCGCGCATAATTTAATGCAAAATATGGAAAATTTGGCAATTTTCAAACCCCCAGTTCATTACAAAAAAAATTGGAGGTAAAATATATTTTTTCATTTGCTCTCAAGAAGTCGATATCTTCAATGGGGTATCAAAATTTTTCTTGAAAACCATTATTTCGATCGGTGAAAATTGACTTAATAAAAAAAACGGGGACTGACTTTTTGCCTGACCGACCTTTTATCAGAAAATTTAAAACATAGATCTTTTACCAGACCTGTAAACAAATTTGATTGACAGATGTAATGGCGCCGCTATGCCTTCGTTTTGTTACATTTATCTCCCACTTATCTCACACTTTTTTTTCAAAACTGTTTGTTCTAACGACTTTATTCTTTTCGATCTGAACTAATTTTGGAACAAGTTTTACCAAAATTGAGGCAAAATTTAATTAGCCAAGACTTCTCGATTATAATTGATTTTCGCGGACTAAAATTTTGTCTATATAATCAATTATCATGCCAAATTTAGACCGCGTAATCGATTTTTAATCGAGTTTAGTCGATTATTTTGGAAAAATTTAAATCCCCATTATAATCCATTTTTGTTTTCAATTTAATCGATTATAATCCATTTTTGTTGTCAATATAATGGATTACTTTTTGTGCACAAAATCCATGAAAATTGGGTAAAGGTTGTAAATAATGATTCTAGTTTTTGCAACTCTCTGCAAAACTCGAACGAACTCGTTCATCCAGGGGCGGACAATATATAGTAATTTTCCTCCCTCACGTACCCCCCCCCCTCCCCAAACCCAGGACGTACCCATTATCAAGTTTATCTTTCTCTAGTTAGGGGACATCTAATTTTTCATAACTCGATTGAAAATAGGAAAAAATGAAATTAAGCGAGAGAACAAAATAACTAACCTAAGTTTAACAAAATTATGAAAAAAGGAAAACAACACGCAAAAAGAGTTGAATAATTAGTCTATAATCCATTATATTTGATTAAAATGGAGGCTCTTTTTCCTTCCCCCCCCCACCTCACACAAGCATCAATTTTATGGTCTAACGAGTAATTTTACGAGGTTGATTATGAAGACCAAGTATGTTTGCCATAGCCTAATCTATCTGCATGTCAATTTTCATGACAATCGGACAATGTGAACATTAGTTTTAATTATAAAAAAATGCAGGTGGGGGGGGGAAGGAAAAAGAGCCAAAATGGATTATGTTTCTTTTGATAAAATTTTTTGAAAGTAATCGATTATAATCGATTATAATCAAATTTATTGTGATTTTATTGTTTAAAAAATATTATCATTATAATCCAATTTCAATCAATTATAACCAATTAATTTTGTTATTTTATAGAGACTGATAATGAAAATCCAATTTAATCTATTATTATCCATGAAACTTCAGTGCAGGTATAGATGTTTTAATGAAAGTTGTGGGTCGAGACTTTCCTTAGATTTAAAACGAAATGCTATTATAAACCCGCCGTTTAGTCACAACCATTTACAACATTTTGAAGAGATAGCGGAGCAAATATTTTGGAAAGAAATTAAAGAAAAACTTGAAAATGATCCAATCTCCAGCTTGAAAAACCTTTATCAAGACGAGATGCAAGAAATTTCGAATGAGAAGAATAAGGAAAACTCCCCCTCCCCCCTGATATAAACAGCTCAGCCGAGTTATGAGTCCAAAAAGGTCCAAAATTATGCCGACTAAAGCAAATTTTTTTCAGCGATGTAAAAATAGAGCCCCCATGGACCCTGACAATGAACAAGAAACGTCTTCTCCTGCACCAAGAAAACAAAACTTAGATTTTTTTAACGACATTGGGCTTAAATTTTTGGTATTATCGAAGAAAATTTTGGCAGATGCAACTTTTAAGACAGCACCGCCGCCCTGTTATCAAGTTTATGTTATATTTGGGTCATCTCGTGAGTGGAAAATTCCTGTTGTGTGCGCTTTATTGGGTGGAAAAATGAAGAATTTTATCAAAAGTTTAACAAAAAATCCAACAAATATTTGAAATTCCATTTATGCCAGACAATATAGTTACTGATTATGAGGTAGGAGTTATGCCGGCGATTCAAAATGTTTTTTATGTTTCGAAAATTTGCGGTTGCTGGTTCCATTTTCTCAGTGGATTCTTAGAAAATTTCAAGAATTCGGCTTGTATACATTATACCTGAACGACCCTCAAAGCCAAAAAATAAACTTTTAAAAATTTTTTTATTCTCCCGTTTCTACCAATAGGGGAACTGTCCTTTATGCTTGCCACCTATCAAGGTGAAAACAAAAGTTTGGGTAAAGTTTTTGATTACATTTGGAGAGAGCTGGAATGCAGGCTGGAACGAATCTGCAGGGACCTTTTGACCAATTTTTTGGAAAGTCTTAAGAAAATTATATTGCAAAGAGATGGGCTCGCGTGTTCAATTTAGACGTGCCAATTTTGCCCCCACTTAAAAAAAAGAAAATTCTGAGAAGTGGATCTGAAAATTTTGAGATCGAAATTTTTGTATCTCAGGAGAAATATATCTGAGTACGATTGTTAGGATGGAATAGCGCTTATTTGTCGTCGAACTTTTTAAAACTTTCAGTTATCCAGGACTTTGTTTCGTTGTAATAAACCCAAGATAATAAAAGTAATGTGTTTTGTGTTCATATATTTTCGAATAAAATAAAGCGTTCTGATTGGCTGAACTTTTGGTCTAGTAAAAGGTCAGTCTGGTACATGACCTATCCTCGAAAAAACTACATCGAGCATAAAGATTCCGCTTACATAATGCTGACATGCCAGGACATCAAAAAGTCCGATAGGTAGAGAGCCGACTTTTGCTTTTGAATAGATTTTTGGAGACATTCCCATTACAGCCCCCTCTCCGGCCTAATAACAAAAACTTGTAGCGATCCGAACTAAAAGTTTTTTAAGATTTTTCTTGGCTCGTTTTCCTCCTCCTTCCTCCTCGCATGAGCATCAAATTAATGGTGTAACTAATGGTTTTACAAGGTTGAGTACGAAGACCAAAATTAGTCTGAGTGTACCGGGAAGCTGCAATGGGAAAGACTCGATTTTTGCTTTAGATGTCTGTATGCACTGAAGCCGGCAGTGGCTCGGAAACTCATTCGGAACGGGACAGCTGCGAACTACGACAGACAGACGAGAGAAGGGATCAATACTGCCTTCAATCACTTGCCCCCAATTGCTGACTTCAGCATCGCATCCAGTTAGAGGCTCCTTTTCCTCTCCCTCACCTCACATAAGCATCAACTAACTGGTGTAACAAGGGTTTTACAACATAACGCATGAAAGGTCTATGATAAGGTTTGCCCAGGCCAAATTAGTCCACATGCCAAAGTTCGTAGAAATCGGAAAATTTGAACAACAAAAATCACTTGCACAACATCTGTGTGTGTGTGTGTGTGTGGGGGGGGACTAGGTTGTTATAGCAGACCAATTTTTTAGCAGACTGGTTTCTTAGCAGATTCAAAATAATTAAACAGTCAGAACGCTAACTTCAATTGTGGATTGGCAAGTAGCGACCTCTTGCTCCGCTGCCTTTACATCCTGCAGAGAGGAATACTGCGCATGAATCCGTGTTTGTCCTTAGACTAGTTTGTTTTGCTTAGGGTTTTGTAGACAAACCGTGAGATAACTGTTTTAAACAGCGAAACTCAGCGCCATGTTACGCGCCATTTTACTTCACTCAATCAATTATTCTTTTTTTCTGCTGTCTCCGATGATTGAATTTTTAGTCGAAATCCAGAAGCAGAAAGGTGTTCAACGGTACGCCGATATTCAATACTTTAGTGATGGTTTGTGGGTTGAATAAAAGTGTTTAACATCAGTACGAGTAGATGTCGACAATATAACTTGACCGGAAGCTTCAGGTTAAACTCAACAGCGGCTAGTGGTCGAATACAATCAGTGGAACGGACTAGACTACCGGGACCGATAAACGGCAAAAAAAACTATCCGAAAAGAAATTTTAAGAACTGTTTAATCAAGTTGGATTCATTTTGACAGGTTACGACTCTGAATGAGCAAGAACTAATAACCTTTGCTTAGCTAGCTCTAACTCGGACTTCAGTTTTTCAGAGCTGCGGAAAAGAGCTGCGGAAGAGAGACAAAAACTGGATTGGTGGTCTTAGATGTGCAAGTGCAATTTGCGGCTTGTTCATAGTTTTCATTCGGTTCATACGAGGTTTCTTTGAGACGAATGCTGATGAAAATTTCGAACTGTTGAGATTTTTTTCAACCGCTTTCCTTGACCGGATTGTTCGCATCAATGACTCAGCAGTTATTTTGCGGGTGCCGAGATTTGCTGGTTTTTCCAAGCTGGATACATTGAACCACTCATCAATTGTAGTGCATTCGTGATTTTCGGAAACCCGGTCAAGAACAGGAAACTTCCACATAGATGTCAAACTTTGCACCACAGTAGTGCTATCAGTCCACTTTTGTTTGAGTTTTTGTTTTTGATGTCAACATCTTATCTACTTTAAGTTTGGAACGGTTCGCCAGCAATGCTGCTTGTAATTCAAGCCTGAGAAATAAAAGAGTTTTCATCGGTGGCTACTCTAACTTTTTCGGAAACAAAAGCAATCTTACTTTCACTTTTGACGAAGGAGCGACCGCGCGAGAAAGCAATATGCAGTTCCCTTCGATCAACCGGGGTGCCGAAGATATAGGAAGAAATTTTTAGATGGCCATTTATTTGTAAACCAGTTTGCTATTCTAAGAAATTTGTTGAAATTCGCCTGTGCTCATCCAACTGCTGGCCAGAAAGACACTAAATGCCTTTCGGTTAAGCCGGGCACGAATGTTGCACAAGGTGAATAAGACGGATAGGGTGAGACGTATTTAAGGACGATGTGCTGCATGATCGGTTTCGTTATATCTTCTTTTGCGACGGACTAACGTTTCAGGCAACTTTTTTGCTGTCTCACTTGAGATCTAGTACGTGCGCTGCGGTGTCAAAACTTGAGTTGATTTCCCTTTACAATATCAAAATTTCTGTCAACAGGATTTCGTTTTGTGGCTATACTAGAGACATTGCGGAAAATCCTATTTAATCGATTTTCTAATGGACTTAACAAAGATAAGTATTCTTTGCTCAATTTTAGCGTTTTGTTCGAATCGACAATGAAACCTAAAAACTCCTCCTTTAAAAAATTTTATACGTCGGCAAAAGAAGCAACTAAAACTTGTCTTTTTATCTTTCGCGCTTTGCTAATGTGAAAGAAGGGGAATCACGGGCACCGAAGATCTGACAAGGTTTTCGAAAATTGAATGCTCTTGAGATTAGCGAAAATTATCTCCACTTGAATGAACATTTGTTCAGTATGTACCGATGCTGCATAATTATGCGGCCTTAACTGCAATAGGACTCTTAACAAGTTCTGCAACAGAGTTTGCAACAATAGTCCTGCAACAATAGTCCTGCAACACTAGTCCTACCAAAAGTGACTGGTTCATACAGACACCATGGAGATGAAGATTTTACGCCCTGTTTAAAAGGCGCCCCGCATTTAAAGGTTTATTCGGACTAGCAAACTGATGGTGCGATAAAATTCACATCGATGGAAACAATTTATCCTAATTTGTCCTTGATAGATTTATCGTACAAAAGATTTCAGGTCAGTATCTTTTTGAATACCTTTCCCAAAGACTTAAGCTGGGCAAAAGAGGAGTAAATTTTTGTGAACCCAACCGATATGTAAGTGAGCGGCAAGTAAGCAGATTGTGTTGTGGATTGGTGCAAGGCAAAATACGTATTATAATTTTTTGTTGAGATCGATGTTTTTGATAATATACCTATAAGTCAGTTAGAATTCATAAATGTTATCAGTGAGAAAAGTTTGGACAAAAAGAAGTTGTGTCACTAGAGAGAAACATCTTTTTTGTTCACGAATTTCTGTTTTTTGTACCTTTTTGCCAAAAACACATTCGATATATATAGCATCGCACTGATGAATAGGATTAAATATTATCATGAGAATCTAACATGGTTGACACATTGTGCGAGTTGGTTAAAAGTTCAACAAATTGGGTGAGTTCATATACTTACTATCTTCAGTTTCCATCTAAGAGATTCAACTTTTTCTCAGATAATCACATCCTCCCTCCTTTTCAAAGAAAATCTGTCGGTACCAGATCTACCTAGTGTTTCGTTGGTTTCGGGAACCTTGAAGATCCATTGTGTTCGTCGGACATCGGTTCGGGTTGATCGTCTGGAGTTGGTGAAGGTTGTTCTCGTCTTCAAGTTGCACTGGAGTTTCCTCATCGACGATGGCACTCGCTCCATCTGTGTTATTGGTCTCTTGAATGTCGCCTACAAGATCAGTCCATTCTAATTGATTGAATTTGATCCACGATGTATTGAATCCACGTCGAATGATGAAGTTGCAGGCTACGCTTCTGTGTCTTTTTTCGGCTTGAAGAGCATTTTTCATATACGTAAATATCTATAATGGTAGATAATCTGATTTTCCGTCGCGGAACAAGTTCGGCTCGTGTTTTGTTTTACTTTGAAACTGTTTCTATGGGTCCATAATACTCGTTGGATAAACGCAAAGAAATTGACTGATAACTTTTTTTTCATGCCTTCATGGTATGTTTAACAGTCTTGAATGATCGTTCTGCTAGTCCATTTGGTTTTGGATGATAGATCGGTAATTTAACTTTGTAAAAACTCTGCGACTTGCACCATAAGTCAAAGTCATCGCTTACAATTTTGGTCCCGCTGTGTAATACTAGAGTTTTTTGTACTCCAAGTCTTGCAAAGACCGTTGACAGACATTTGTTGACATTTAAAGTAGTCCTGTCATTGATCGGAAACGCTTCAATCCAGCCACTTCCTGCATAAAGAGCAACCAATATGTCTCCTTGCTCTTTGATATGGGCTCAATCCGTATGGAATTGTTCACATACGTCTTCTTCTGACCATTTGGCAACTGTTTTCCAAAGCAATGCTCTGCTCTTTTGGCCATCAAGCAACCATTATCAGAGCAGTTTCTGTTGTTTGTCTTCCTAGATACGTCGTATGTGAGAATCGTACAACATGTCCTCTGAATCTCGGCGGTATGAAAGATAAAACGCCCCTCTTTATGACTCTTCGTATTGTCAATGTTTCAGCTTCCTTCTTGAACTTTGGTTGAGCTTTTGAGGATTGTATCATAACATCGCTTTGTATCCATTTGAAAACATTTTGAAAACTTTTTCGATTAGAGATAGTTTTCGATTTTGTTCAGCTTGATTGTCTGCGTGTCTGCGAAGACGATTTCGTTCTGAAAGAAACAGATTTGGACCTTTTCTGATGTCTCATTGTCGAAACGTAGTCTGCTCACAGCGCTCGCATGGGGAGTCTGATCTACTGGCTCATGCTTTAATTTGTAACCGCCGAATCACATCAGCGGAATAACCCATCTGGTTATTTGTATCTGATTGTGAATTCGTGATCTCTCCGTATGGCGCTTTGTGATCTCAAGAGGTACTGCAAGGTTTAGGATCTGTTCATAGAGTAAATTTGTGCCCTAGTAAAATTTATATTAGTCGTGCGACCACAAACACGATTGCCGAAGCTTCTTGTTCTACTATGGAGAAGTTAAACTCTGCTGATGATAGCTTCTTTCAAACGTAGATCACTGGATATCATTATTGTGAGGGAACCCCACCGATTGCCTGTTCTGAAGCATACTTGGTCACAGTCACTTCTTTTTCCAGGGAGTAGGATTGCACGAATGATTTGAGCAGAAATCTGGTTTGATACTCTGAAAGAACTTTTTGTGTCGGTCTGTTGACTCGAAGTCTTGACTCCTTAATTCATTCAGAGGGAGCATCTTGGTGGAAAAAGTCCGAATCTTTTGTCCGTAGAAGTTTGGCAGTCCACAAAATGATTGAAGTTTTTTGTGGTTCACAAGTGTTTTAGAGCTCCAACCTTTTTTCACCAAGACTATCATCAGGCCTAATTTCATAATCTGTACTTGAATATCCTACAAACGAAACAAATCTGAGTTGTTTTGAGTTCAAATTAGTCTGATTGATGGTGATTTTTCTCTCTAAGTCGTCCAATTACTGCAATCATACTCTTTTCGTTTTGCTCGTGTGATCTTCTGTAGACAAACTTGTCGTTTTCGAAGTTAATCACGCCTCTGATTTCTTTCAGTGCGTTCTCGGTGCAGTTTTGAAAGATTGAGGAAGAGTCTCCAACCCTTGAGATAGTAGACACATTTTGAATAGCCCTGTTGGGTGTTGACTGCGCACACTTTTTTCACTTCATCAGCATGTGCGATTTGATGGGAAGCGTCTAAAAGGTCGACTTGTCAGAACAACTTATCTCCAAGCAAGTTGTTGAAATTGGACTCCATTTCGGGTAATGAGTAGTTTTGGTCCATAAATTTGCCATTGAGGTGATCTTTGTAGTCGGCATAAAGTCTGAGGTCACCATATTCTTTCTCTGCCACACGACTGGCGATGCAGTGCTAACTCCTCTGAGCTGCACTGGCTCGAGAACGAGCTGCCCGACCTTGTCCTGTAGCTTTGCTTTTACTGCCTCTTGCATCGGCATCGGCATGTTGCAAGCTTTGCGGAAAATTAGTTGGACCTCAGGCTTCAGTTTCACCAGTTTCACCTGGGCCGTGCAATATCCCTGAAAGCCCACGTATCGAGTAAGAGGTCGCGCCCAAGGATTCCGAAATCCTTGTTTGATAGCAGAACTGCCTGGGGTAGCTTTGAAGTGTTTCGATCCTTCCATGTCAGGTTACAGAATGTTGTTCCTTTGAATTAGAATTTGTCCCATCATACGCTTCTAGAGTCCGAGCAGCTCCATCCAGAGTAGATCTTCCAAGCTTCACACAGAATTTCAACGATATCACTGTTGTATCAGCAACCGTCTCCACTTGCAGTTTCATCTCAGTGCTATGAATGACGACACTTTTCCATGCGGTGGCCATGCCGATAGGACTTGATGCAAAAAAATCCTACTTTAGCTCCGTTCTCTGAGCTTTCTGTTTCCCCCTCTTAGAACTGACCACCATCAGCATGATGATTTACTTTTGTATTAACTCTGCTATAATTTGTGTGGTTGTTGCTTAACTTACTTTGAGACTCTTTTGCAAAGTGTCCTATTTTACACTTTACATTTCTTACCCTTTGAGCTACATTTCTTACCCTTTGAAGGACAATATTTCCCCGTGCAGTTTTCTGTCTCAGTTAGGACATTCCGATTTAATACCACTGTAAGTTTTTTTCTAACAATTTCTAGTTTTCTAAAATTGATCGTTTTTTTATCCTTATCCTTAGAGGACCCAGCAAACTGCTGTGTTTGATGGCTAAGCTGTAACACAGTTTGCATTTCAGTTAGACTTAAGTCTGTGTTAATTCTTCTTGCCTCAATTATTTTGAGTTTGCTGATCTTAGTCTCGAAATAACTTCATTTGTATCATCTCATCTTACGCATCAGCGGTGTTTCTAAGTTTTGAAAGGTTTTGAAATTGAGCATCCTCACAAAATCTTGAAAATAATTCTCCTTGATTCTGAACTGTCGATAAGAACATGGCTCGAGCTACAGCGATTACTTATTCTCTGAGTCTGCAGTAATTTCAAATCACAACGTAGATCTCATTCAACATCAACCCGCTGAGGTTTTAGGGCGAAACAAGACTCGGCAACTTCATGATTGCCTGCATTCTACATTGGCTGAGGAAGAAATGCGTCCTTTGAAGGACTGCGATTTTGATTGGGTCTACAGCCTTGTCTATTTTTCCCCCTGAGCGTACTCCTATTGAAAGCATATAGTCAAGCCATGGCCTTTTCAGGTTTCGAAGGACCTAATGAATTTTTAGAGTTTTTCATTTCAGGTTTTCCAGTCTGGTAACCCCGGTTTGTGAATTGGTACCAGGCAAAAACTTTTTTGTGTCGATTTTCATGGGATCGATGTTGATGATAAGTTGCCTAAAATTTAGTTGGTAATCATAGTTGTAATCAATGGGAAACGTATACGTACAAAAAAGATACGACATTCGGTAGCAATACCTTTTTTCACATGTTTTCATTTTTGGTAGCGTTTTGTCGACATAATAGCATCGCTTCCACGTAAAGAATCAGTAATATCATGAAAATCTATCATGGTTGCCTTATTCAGACAGTTAGTTAAACTCAGATGACAATAAAGATGACAACAAGAAAAATAGATCAGTTCTGAACCGATTTATTATACCTGAGCAGACCGGGAGTTGCTTATATTTTTACTATTTGAATTTTACATTAAGAGTTTTCACTTTGATAATTTCTCAGAACATCAAAGGTAGGGTACTGCGGCTTTTATATCTGTGATTTTCTAATGGTCGGATGTCGTGGAAACAGTCTTAGCTTAAAATCATTTCGACGTCATTTCCATTATCTTAAAGTGTATAAAGCTTTTAAATTCACTGACATTGATGATAGAGGACCTTAAGCTTAAACCATTCTCCACAAAACGGTCGGGCATAATTATTCAGCTGAAAAGGTTCAATCACTCGTTTTGTCATTTTAATTGTTTGCAATTTATTTCCTCTGACACTTAAATAGACAGTTAGATCTGGATTTTTGCTGAATAGTTTTAATTCGAAAAATTGAGAAAAAAACCTTTAGCATGGAAAACAGACGTGGCACAAGTACTTTTTTGTCACTTCAAGGCTAGCGGATTGCAAAAAGTTTTTTCCTCCTGCTGTGCTGTAGAGGATGTTTTTTGCAGGGTAAACTTTTACAAAGACTATGAAGAACGTTGTGACGTTCCGATAGTAGGCAGAAAAAAAACAATTTTCTGCTGGGCAGCGAATATTGCTCTTTGAGTGGGAGTTTTTTCTTCAAAAACGCAGAACCAATTGGCTTGCTTGCCGATGCAAATAACTCAGAGCGGATACTGCTGGAATTGTTTTTTGTCGGAAATCTTTGATTTACGTGATAAAATTTCTCTGATTGTTTTGAAAGTGACAGCGTTTTTGTGACAGATTTTTTTCTTTCGTAGCTTTAGATCAAGCGCATGCTATCAAGCGCCTCCGTTTTTTCTGCCCATCGGTAATTGAAAATCGAAGAGTTTTGGTGAGCATTTTTTTCAATGTGCAAAGAGCCCATTTTTTTCGTATTGGACGGTGGATTACCTTATTCTGGCTGAACAAAGCAACAACTTTCAAATCTGTATATAGGTTAGTGACTAAATCAGAAGAAGAATACTTGAGATGGTAGAATTGTAACTTAGAAGGCAGTCGGATTTATTCAACTTCAATGGTGGGTACTTTTTCAAGATGAACCTTAATTATTGTTTGTGGCCTGCCAAATGTATGATGAACTGTAATCAAGGCAGTATTCATTAAAGTTTACTAAGAAAGAAGCAGACGTCAACTCTCAAACGGGCAGAGTCGATAGCGTTTTGAAATTGCCCAAATCATTCTGGTCAATGTAGAGGATCAGTATTGAGGTGAGACAATTTCCATTCTGGCAACGGGTTTTACGTTTTATGGTAAAAATTCAGCGAAGTCTTTGAATTGGAGAGATTTTCGTACATAATTTTGCAGATAATGCGGCATTTTTTGATCAACGTGATGTTTGGATTGCCGTTACAAATTCTCAAAAAATCTCAGATTTTGATTAAAACGCATTCATGATAACAGTCTTAGATTCCACATCTGACAAATCAAGACGGATATTGCCGATTGGAATGAAGCAGTAATAATTGAGTTAACACATAACGGTTCCAAACCAACTGCACTCGTTGACGGTTCCGTTTTTTGAGCAGACGGAACTTCTTCGGTAGATCTGTTTACCCAGTTTTCTATGATTTTTTATTTGACTAGTCTCTCTTTGTACAAGTCTAATATTTTGGACCTCACTTTCAAGTCTCCAGAATCGCATTTTAATTTAAGGTGGTTCGCCAATTCAATTTGGTTTTCCTGGGCAGACAATTCCAAGTCTATCTGATGAACTCATTTTATCGTTCTTGTTTTCCACAGCGTAATGTTGCAATCTCAGCTCTATACTTCATTGGATTAAACTTAAGGCCACAGATTAGTATTTTGAAGTGTCGAAGTTGTGAGATTTTGGTTCAAATGTGTTGATTTGCGGAATTTCGAGATTTAGAAGTTTCAAAATGGCTATGGATACTTGTAGCGTCAATGTTTTGTCGGGATTTGATAAGAAGTTCATCGTGTCTGTCTGCTGAAAATTCTAAGAATATTCGAAGGCGCATTGCAAAATCTCGAGAGATCAAGAAGAATTTTGAAAACGGCTTTTTCCCGAGATTTTTTTTTCAATTTTGAAGCCGTTTTTAATTTTAACAGTGCATTCTTTCCTATTCATGGCCTTAAATATGTACTCCTGGTTACACAGTTTGCATTTCAATTAGACTTAAGTCTGTGTTAATTCTTCTTGCCTCAATTATTTTGAGTTTGCTGATCTTAGTCTCGAAATAACTTCATTTGTATCATCTCATCTTACGCATCAGCGGTGTTTCTAAGTTTTGAAAGGTTTTGAAATTGAGCATCCTCACAAAATCTTGAAAATAATTCTCCTTGATTCTGAACTGTCGATAAGAACATGGCTCGAGCTACAGCGATTACTTATTCTCTGAGTCTGCAGTAATTTCAAATCACAACGTAGATCTCATTCAACATCAACCCGCTGAGGTTTTAGGGCGAAACAAGACTCGGCAACTTCATGATTGCCTGCATTCTACATTGGCTGAGGAAGAAATGCGTCCTTTGAAGGACTGCGATTTTGATTGGGTCTACAGCCTTGTCTATTTTTCCCCCTGAGCGTACTCCTATTGAAAGCATATAGTCAAGCCATGGCCTTTTCAGGTTTCGAAGGACCTAATGAATTTTTAGAGTTTTTCATTTCAGGTTTTCCAGTCTGGTAACCCCGGTTTGTGAATTGGTACCAGGCAAAAACTTTTTTGTGTCGATTTTCATGGGATCGATGTTATTGATAAGTTGCCTAAAATTTAGTTGGTAATCATAGTTGTAATCAATGGGAAACGTATACGTACAAAAAAGATACGACATTCGGTAGCAATACCTTTTTTCACATGTTTTCATTTTTGGTAGCTTTTTGTTGACATAAGAGCATCGCTTCCACGTAAAGAATCAGTAATATCATGAAAATCTATCATGGTTGCCTTATTCAGACAGTTAGTTAAACTCAGATGACAATAAAGATGACAACAAGAAAAATAGATCAGTTCTGAACCGATTTATTATACCTGAGCAGACCGGGACTTGCTTATATTTTTACTATTTGAATTTTACATTAAGAGTTTTCACTTTGATAATTTCTCAGAACATCAAAGGTAGGGTACTGCGGCTTTTATATCTGTGATTTTCTAATGGTCGGATGTCGTGGAAACAGTCTTAGCTTAAAATCATTTCGACGTCATTTCCATTATCTTAAAGTGTATAAAGCTTTTAAATTCACTGACATTGATGATAGAGGACCTTAAGCTTAAACCATTCTCCACAAAACGGTCGGGCATAATTATTCAGCTGAAAAGGTTCAATCACTCGTTTTGTCATTTTAATTGTTTGCAATTTATTTCCTCTGACACTTAAATAGACAGTTAGATCTGGATTTTTGCTGAATAGTTTTAATTCGAAAAATTGAGAAAAAAACCTTTAGCATGGAAAACAGACGTGGCACAAGTACTTTTTTGTCACTTCAAGGCTAGCGGATTGCAAAAAGTTTTTTCCTCCTGCTGTGCTGTAGAGGATATTTTTTGCAGGGTAAATTTTTACAAAGACTATGAAGAACGTTGTGACGTTCCGATAGTAGGCAGAAAAAAAACAATTTTCTGCTGGGCAGCGAATATTGCTCTTTGAGTGGGAGTTTTTTCTTCAAAAACGCAGAACCAATTGGCTTGCTTGCCGATGCAAATAACTCAGAGCGGATACTGCTGGAATTGTTTTTTGTCGGAAATCTTTGATTTACGTGATAAAATTTCTCTGATTGTTTTGAAAGTGACAGCGTTTTTGTGACAGATTTTTTTCTTTCGTAGCTTTAGATCAAGCGCATGCTATCAAGCGCCTCCGTTTTTTCTGTCCATCGGTAATTGAAAATCGAAGAGTTTTGGTGAGCATTTTTTTCAATGTGCAAAGAGCCCATTTTTTTCGTATTGGACGGTGGATTACCTTATTCTGGCTGAACAAAGCAACAACTTTCAAATCTGTATATAGGTTAGTGACTAAATCAGAAGAAGAATACTTGAGATGGTAGAATTGTAACTTAGAAGGCAGTCGGATTTATTCAACTTCAATGGTGGGTACTTTTTCAAGATGAACCTTAATTATTGTTTGTGGCCTGCCAAATGTATGATGAACTGTAATCAAGGCAGTATTCATTAAAGTTTACTAAGAAAGAAGCAGACGTCAACTCTCAAACGGGCAGAGTCGATAGCGTTTTGAAATTGCCCAAATCATTCTGGTCAATGTAGAGGATCACTATTGAGGTGAGACAATTTCCATTCTGGCAACGGGTTTTACGTTTTATGGTAAAAATTCAGCGAAGTCTTTGAATTGGAGAGATTTTCGTACATAATTTTGCAGATAATGCGGCATTTTTTGATCAACGTGATGTTTGGATTGCCGTTACAAATTCTCAAAAAATCTCAGATTTTGATTAAAACGCATTCATGATAACAGTCTTAGATTCCACATCTGACAAATCAAGACGGATATTGCCGATTGGAATGAAGCAGTAACAATTGAGTTAACACATAACGGTTCCAAACCAACTGCACTCGTTGACGGTTCCGTTTTTTGAGCAGACGGAACTTCTTCGGTAGATCTGTTTACCCAGTTTTCTATGATTTTTTATTTGACTAGTCTCTCTTTGTACAAGTCTAATATTTTGGACCTCACTTTCAAGTCTCCAGAATCGCATTTTAATTTAAGGTGGTTCGCCAATTCAATTTGGTTTTCCTGGGCAGACAATTCCAAGTCTATCTGATGAACTCATTTTATCGTTCTTGTTTTCCACAGCGTAATGTTGCAATCTCAGCTCTATACTTCATTGGATTAAACTTAAGGCCACAGATTAGTATTTTGAAGTGTCGAAGTTGTGAGATTTTGGTTCAAATGTGTTGATTTGCGGAATTTCGAGATTTAGAAGTTTCAAAATGGCTATGGATACTTGTAGCGTCAATGTTTTGTCGGGATTTGATAAGAAGTTCATCGTGTCTGTCTGCTGAAAATTCTAAGAATATTCGAAGGCGCATTGCAAAATCTCGAGAGATCATGAAGAATTTTGAAAACGGCTTTTTCCCGAGATTTTTTTTTCAATTTTGAAGCCGTTTTTAATTTTAACAGTGCATTCTTTCCTATTCATGGCCTTAAATATGTACTCCTGGTTTATGGCCCGTTTACTTTCAAGCTTCACTCTAGCAAAACTAGTAGAAATAATCTTAATCGACCCGATCAGATTCTACTGCTGGCAAATACGACAAAACATCACGGCAAGCAAGGACGGGTTGGCCATCAAATAACGAGTGACTTCTCTGAACTTCATATAACACCTGGCAGAAAAAACAGAGGGAAGAATTTGGCGTAAGGCAGTCAATCCGAAAAAATTCTGGCTGATCGGAAAAAGTGCTATGAGCATTTTTATCTGGCTTGATAATTTAAGACGAGCAGATAAAAAGATGCAAGCAACTCAATAAATTTATTTTTCTTTAAACTTTTCTTTAAAACGCTTTTTTGGATAAAGTAAGCAAAAAACAAGCACAAACACAAATAAGGCAAATTTTTTAAACAAAACCGACAACCTGCTTTTTGGGGACATTTTGAGATTCCAATTTAGCTTGCTTCCGTTTGAAAATTTCCGCAAATTTTCATCATAATTCTTCTTTTCGTTTATATTTTTTAACTTCTGTTCTAAATTTTGGCTGTATTGTAAAATAAACTTGAAACTTTCAATTCGAAGCAAGCATTTTAATGCAATGAATTAGCATAGGATTTTTTTCGTTGAAGCTAAATATTGGCATTGAATTTTTTCATCTTCAGCAATTTTTTGAGAAAAAAATGGTGTAGAATTGAGAAGAAGCTAATTCTTGTAAAATTTTCAATATGGTGTCCCGTTCGTTGAGAATAGGTGGTTGCTTTTATGCAGATTCTTTAATGATCTTTGAGTCGATTAAAGTGAAAAGCGGACAAGCATTGAAAGGTATTGCTGATATGCGCACTTTTTGAAAAGTGTATCAAGTCATGCAGCAATCTATCTTTCCGGGAAGCTAACCTAAAAATGGAAGAACTATATGATTAGATGATTTTTTCTCGGAAAAATTAGTTTTTTAAACGTGTAAGACCTATCTATCCTTTTTTCCGATAAAACAGCTTTTTCCCTATAAAACAGCCTTTAACCCGACTTTCTCGAGGAGCGTCACTAAGATATTTTCGCTTACAAGAATGCAGAAAAAATCAAACTGAATTATTTGAATTCAGGTTGTTTCGATAAATCAATCTAATTTGGAAACCGACTTTTCGCTATACAAAAATTATTCAATTTTTTGTACAACATTAGCAATTCAGAAAATGAGCACTTAAGCAAACTCTGATCAACCTGAACATTTTTGTGAACAATTCAAATATCAAAACTTATTGCGATAAGTCGAGGCTGAACAGACACAAATCTCATCAACTTCGGCCAACAATCAAAAACAATAGAAAAACTTATTGGCTGTTTTCCAGTTCCTCCCACCCCTTTGATGTTTCTGAAATTCAAAAAAGGAAAAATTATTCGAAATGTGTCAACATGATCAGGTGTACAAATTTTAAGTTTTTTTCATACATGCAAAATGACGTGATGAAAAATTTTTGTACAGGCTTGGTTTGTAATTTTAGAAGGGGTGGAGGAGAGGGTTGGGAAACTGGGAAAAAGCTATTTTAGTCGTGATTCGGCTTCCGAAGAGTTAGTATACATACATGAGCAATAAGAACCATCCTTGATTTTTGATGTGATCAAAAAATTTAACAACCCCACGCCTAATACGTAATTTATATGAACGGGCCGTTTTGAATAAGAAATGCTAAAATAGCTAAGAATGGGAAACGGCCAGAGAACCTGAACTAAAAATTATAAAAAGATAACACGAGAATGACAACCCGAAAAATAATGAAAAACTAAAATCGGGAAGTAAGACTCCGATAATACCATCTGGGGAGTTTTTACCACAAAGCTTCCAGTTTTGATGTTTTTGAAATTCAAAAAAGGAAAAATTATTCGAAATGTGTCAACATGATCAGGTGTACAAATTTTAATTTTTTTTTGACATGCAAAATGACATGATGAACAGTTTTTGTACAGCCTTGGTGTGTAACTTTAGAAGTGGGGAGGAAAGGGTTGGGAAACTGGAAAAAGCTACTTTAGTCGTGATTCGGCTTCCGATGAGTTAATATACATATATGAGCAATAAGAACCATCCTTGATTTTTGATGTGATCAAAAAATTTAACAACCCCACGCCTAATACGTAATTTATATGAACCGACCGTTTTGAAAAAGAAATGGTAAAATAGCTAAAAAAAATGGGAAAAAGCCAGAGAACCTGAACTAAAAATTATAAAAAGATAACACGAGAATGAAAACCCGAAATATAATCAAAAACTAAAATCGGGAACTAAAACTTCGAAAATACCATCTGGGGAATTTGTACCACAAAGCTTCCAGTTTTGTTATTCAAATTTTAGATTGTCAGTTTGTGACCTTTACAGCTGGTGTTGATTAAAATTGGTTATCGTCTAATAACGGAATTAAAAAGTGAACCTGATGGTTTGAAAATTATGAAGAGACACTTTTGTATTTCAGCAAATGCAAGTGGTGCGAGTTTGGATGGTATAACCCCACAACCACCCGCAGCAGCGGCAGAACAAAGGCGGCGAAGCAGTTTAAGAAAAGCTTCCCAGATAGACCGCAACCTATACGCCAACAGGGTCAGTAAGAAGCTCAAAAAATTAAAACTGAAATAAAGTCAGCCTAACAGGCAAATTAGAGTAATTATAAGAGCTTATAGATTCGGATATTTCAGTTTCTTGATTTTTTTTGTTTTCGGTTAGAAATCTGTGCCCCGGTTTGAGCATCAGCAGGCCAAGATTGGAAGCAGAATCAGCAGACAGTACGACTCACATCTGAACAAGTTTTACTCAGATCTGGATCATATTGAGCATGTAGCCAGAGGAGATCGCAACCTCAACACAGAGTACTCTGCCACTGGATCAGGTGAACAAGTGCAAATAAATGGCAACTTTTGAATCCTTTCAAACTTTTAAAAAACTGATTAAGTGGAGCCATAATACACAAGACGGCTCGTATCAGGGCCATGCCCTGAATCATGTTCCGACTGCCTTTTAAGTCCTATGGAGCAGTATTAAAATGAAAAAATGTAAAAACGAACTTTGAGATTTTTTAAATGAAAATCATCTTCCCACACCCCATATAAAACACAAAGTGATAGATTTTGCTCTTAGTAACAAATCAATAAAGGCAGATAAGCTTCCTTCAACCAATTTGGATCGATTTCTAAGACGGATTAGAACTATGCTTACGCGTTAATAGCGCGAAATATATCGCGCGATACTTGTCCCAATTTGGCCGAAAAGGCAACCCCCATAGCTTTACAAAAAAATGATATATTTTTTTCAAATTTAAGCTTAGGACAACAAAACCTTTGGACTGATATAAAAAAAATTTGGTCAAAAATGGCTACTTAAAAGGTCGAATTTTATCTGAAGAAAAAAACCCCCACCGAGCACGAATATTCCGTTACTTTCAAAACAAAAGTCGTAACAATAGTTATATTTTACAAATGATAAAATTGTCAAAATTGAAAAAAAGTTAAAAACTGGTTTGAATAAGCTTATTAGAGTGGTTAAAATTTAAAATTTGCATTACTTAACTTCGGTCATTGTTTTTTCATTTGAGGCTCCATAAAACTGACAATTTTAAAGTTGAAATGAAAATTGAACTTCTGATTAGTAAGCCTCTTTGTGTGACAGCAATCAATGTCGTTTTCTAAGAAATGCGTTTTGCAGTTATTACACCTGCTTCACGTGCAACGGCTGAATGTTTTTTCTACATGCAATCAAAAAAGTATAATGCTACAGTAGTTCGAATAATGTTTTTGTTCCGACTTTTGTTACGAAAGTAACGGAATATATGAGATCTGGGTGAGTTTTTTCTTCAGACAGAATTCGACTTTTTAACTTGCCGTTTTTCGCTGGATTCTGAAAATATCATTCAAAAGGTATTGTTATCCTGAACTTAAGTTTGAAAAGATATTTCATCTGTGATCATTTTGCGTAAAAATATTGGGGTTTAAAAATTGCCGTTTTGGCTAATTTGCGACAATTAGCGCACGATATTTTTCGCTCTATTAACGCGCTAACGGATATTTAATCCGTCCTAGGAACTGTTCGAAACTGGTTGAAATAAGCTTATTTGCCATGTTTAATTGGTTACTAGGAGCGAACTTTATCGTTTTGTACTTCATATGGTGTTTGGGGGGTTATTCTTACAAAAATTCTCAAATTAAAAAATGTTTTTTTTTTTGTTTTGACTTTCGTAACGGTAAATAACAAGTCAATTCTGCAGTTTTGAATTTCTTCATCTGAACTTTTCAAGCAACTGTTTTTGCCGAGCAAAAGAATAACAAGTCAGCAAAAAAAGTTATTCCGATTCGTACAGTGCATTGCAAAATTTCTGTGATAGGTTTGGCCAGTGTTTTTGCCAATGCCTTCCAAATTAATTCGGCCGCTTAATATCACTGAAAATATTCGTAACAATACTGCAATAGTCTTAAAGGATATCAATTAACTGGTTTATAGAATTCTCATTTTTTGTTCAGCTTTTCCCAAGTTCAGAGAAGTTCACGATATGGAAGATGACTTCATGGCAGCAATGGAGAACACCCTGCCGCCCCTGGATGACCTTCATTTGCACGATCACCAGTACCAAATGGCCCAACTCAAGGCCACTGGACAAGGTCAAGGTCAAGGTCAGGCGGATGGACCTGCAGACCGCAGTATGGCACAGGGGTCAAATGTGAATTCTAGGCATAATTCAGTATGTATTGCAACCAGTCTTCTTGAAAAACCTTTGAGCTCTGCTGAAACCCCAAGCTCCACGAAAAAGTCGCGTTTTTGGCGCTCGCTCCCCCTGTAAAGATAATCTGTAAGGTTTTGGTCAGCCAGAAATGGCCATCGTAAAAAAGTAACAAAGGAGAACCCTTCGAAAAGATTGCGCATTAAATTTTTGGGAATGGGTGCGTGATCGTAGCACATGTAATTACCTCTAGATGAGAGCCTAAATAGGTCTGATGGCGCGCGATCTACAAGGTGATATTAAAAAATGCATGTAAGTTTTCTGGTGATTGTGTCTTATGATTTTGAATGTTTCAGCAAATAATTTAAACATCATCAGAACAGTCTCAACTTTGATTTTGAAGATTTAAATCATCATTTTTTGTCACTAAATAGTGTTTTTTTGCCTAACTCTGAATTGGTGATACAGCGATTCAGTGCTCATGAATAACTTTGGTTGATCAAAACATCTTCAATTGAAAATTGTTTATTTTGAAATCTTTTGAAGCAGAATATTCGCAGGATTCATTCGAGACGAGCCATTCGATCGTGAGGTCCAGATACAGCATGGCTCCTGGGGTGTCGATACTGGAGGAGAAGGGGGAGAAATCAGGATTAGAAGGAGAAAAAGGGGGGAATTTGACACGGCAGGGCGAAGAGTATACGACATACACTACAACGGATGAGTCAACAGTTGATGCTACATGTGAGTCAGGGCGTGCGCAGAAGTTTTTCTAGGGGGGTTTATTTAGAGGCCTATCTTTCAGCATGAAAAATTGTCATAAGATAGGGTTTATTTAGAGGCCTATCTTTCAGCATGACAAATTGCCATAAGATACTGTAGCCTGTTTTTTATTTCAGAAGTAATATTTTTTAGGAAAATTTTTTGATGCGGAATTACAATTTGTTTTTTTTTTCTGTTGTGATTTTCCAATCATTTTCTAGTCATTAAAAATTGAGTCCCGATTAAATAGTATTTTTTATTGCTTGAGACTTAATAAGCAAATAAGTTAATAATATAATAAGGTGAAATTACAATCGGACTTATAAATTGAATAAAATATTGTTTTTTTTTAGACTTTGCTAGTAAATTTTGTTGGTGCAAGTTTTTAGCAGTTCTTGTTCGATTGAGAATTGTAGCAGGTTGTCCCTTTTTTGACTTGTGATCTGTTCATTTTTTTTCCTGTTCCCCAATTCTGTTGTTATTTAGTTTAGATTGTCAAAAGTCAGCGCTATAATCTTCTGTCAACTCCAGTACCACCCCAAAATGATAATAAGAAAGGGTTTTTCAAATCTTGATCGCAGACATAAATGCTTCAGACAAATAATAATATGAAAATAAGTAAAATGTTCTTGCTGGCAAAATTGAACCGAATTAATAGGTCTGCTGGTCGGCGGCAATAGTTCGAAAAATTTTGAAAAATTAGTCGATTTTTTTTGAAGTCGTTCAAAATGATTGTCCGAGCTCTCCAAAAGCACTATAACGACCTTTTTTCCGTGGTTCGTGTCAGAAATGGAAAAGGTAAATTCATACCAAAGGAGGAAATATTTTTGAAGGAGAAAAAAAATTATACCTGCTGTTTTTTGAAGCGCAGCAGTTTTTTCAGAACCAGAAGAATTTGACAACTGCAAGCAAACCTACCTTTTGTTTTTTTTTCTAGGTTTGAAACCTTTTGATTTTCAAAGTTGTGTTTTCTGGACCATTTTTTTCTCTCTGAATGCAACAAGTTTTCCAATTTTTCTTACTGTTTTTGAATGACCACGTTGTTTCTGCACGAGCTAACTGGGCATAAAAATAAGCCATTCTTGTTCATTTTTTTATTGTTCTTAATGCCAAAAATGTCAAAAAGTTCTTAATGACAAAAAGTTTTAGCTTGGTTGACCAAAGGACCACTTGAAGACATGCTCATTACAAAAATGAGCAGGGCTGAGGTAGGATTATTCTATTTTGTAGTCTTTCTCAGTCTTAATCAACTTTTTGCCTCTAACAAAGTCAATTTTTGTTTTGATTATCTTCAGCAAGGTGCTAAAAATATTTTTTGTGGCCTGTTTATTCGGTGCATTATTGTAGACTGGGATTATCATTAATTGGCCAAAGTCTGGTTTTTCTCTAAGACAGACCGCCTGCCTTTTTCTCCAGCCATATATATCTACAGTCAAAAATTTAACCATAGTAATGTCATAGTTAAAAATGGGTTTGTATTCCACTGTCAAATTATTAAACTATCTTTCAACACTTCGGGTCAATCTCTCAACATATTCGTTCAAAATCTGACGAGCAGTAAGCTTTTTTAAACTCTATTTAAGTCACTATTTGTAGTTTTATTCATTTTTTCGCCCCCCAATTGAACAGATGGATACTTTAAAACAGTATTTAGAAAATCTGAAATAAAAAAAATTTGGCAAAACATCACGGATCTTGATATCAAAATGTTGATTTCTTTTTAAGATAGATAACTGCCTTGTTTTTACATGTTCACATTAACTCAGTTTTTCAGAGTAATTTTTTTTCACAGAAATCGGTGACAGCATCAGCTAAGCCGAGTGAGGCACAGGATAAAAAGACTCAGGGCGAGAAGGAACAGTCGAAGCTACCGGCGGGTCTTCTAGCGTTTCCTCTCAAATACGATTAGTGAAGGAAAAATATGCTGATTAGACTTTGGCAGTAACACAATTTGAGAACAAAATTCATATCAAAATAGTTATGAGTATATCTTTTTAGATTGTACCAAAGAAACCTATATTTCAATCAAAAATTTTTCTTCTACGAAAATGGATCTCGTTAACTATTCTTCTTTTTCTTATGGTATTTAGTATAGGATAACATCACTATAGAAACTAGTTCAATGATTTGATATATCAAATATTTGTGCCTATTAAACAACCCCCCTTACAATAAGCAACAAGATGGATAGTCGAAAATATCAGACAAAAGTAATGATTGGAGGAAACAACAGGAGACCATGTAGCCGGCTGTCGATCGGGGTGAGATATTTCCGAGCAAGTATCGGGACATCGGATGGTCGAAAGAGATGGGCCAAATGATGCAGAGTATTCGGCCGACTAGTTACATCGACGAGTTCCGTCACCCGCAAAATGCCACCCGTAATGATTGGTCCAAACTGGTACATGTGAATGGATTCATCAAGGTCAGTGGATTCACGATTCAAGTATAAGTACCAAGCGTGAAGTATTAGTATTGAAAGCGCATCTTTGTTTGAAAGTAGAAACAAAAATGTTCAAACTCATAAGACATATAAGAAGTAACTGCATTAAATTTTTTTTCAAATTATTGTATTTTGTTCTTTATTTGTAAAAAAAAAACAGAATCAATGAGTAAAAGAAGGTTGCGTTTATTAAAACTTGTTTCTCATTTCAGAACCCAGAACAAAACGACCTTCAGACATTTGAGGACAACAAGCGACACCGGATCAAAGAGGCTCGTCACGAGTACAACCAGAGAATCAAGCCACAGATGCGGAAGGAGGTGCGGAGGAAGAAGATCTTGGACCATATCCGACAGAAACTTCCGAAGGGGGAGTTCGAGGCAAAGGAGGATCAATTGGACGTGGACTGCGAGAGTATGTCGTCCCATTCGAGCGAGGACAACAGTTTGCACTCGGGAGAAAGTTTCCGACAGCTGCTTGGTAAGATAGAAATTGCTAGTTTTATGCAGTGTTTAAGTGTCTTTGAAAAGGGTTTGTTAAGGATGAATACACTGAATACATTGAATACACCTGACTGGTCAATTTTATTGCAACACATACCTAACAAATTTTTTTTATTTCCGACTAAAAAAGTTAATTTTACTCAGAGTTTCCCGCCAGACATATTTTATGAAGTATTTGAAAAAATCAGCACGGAATTTTTTTCTTACTTTAACTCTAACCTGACTTCTGGTCAGAAGTTTTGCGAATCCAAGCTATTTATAGTCTTACAAAATTCTTGCGGGGATTCGAATCATCATTATTCTGTTTTCTACACAATCGCACAATCGTACAATCGTACTACACAATCGCAAAATCGCACAAGTGGGCTTTAAGTATAACCTCAGTTGCATATCATTCGATTATTTGTTGAAATTATTTGTTTCTTATGTCAGATAAAAAAATAGATAGTTTCTCTGGAGCAAAAAAAGAAAAAAAAACGATTTCGGTTATCAATAAAAAAGTTTTAGTTAACTTGAAAGCCTCTGTTTGGTAAAATTTAACTTCTAAAACTATTTTAGACGAAAAAATTAAAAATTTTCATAGCGCATATCTTTTCAAAACTTTTGGAAAATTTTGTAAAAAAAACATTAAATAATTGTTTAAACGGATGTTCAAAGACCGCTCAAATGTTTGGTGCTTCGCTCTCATACCAAAATTATTGTGACCAAAAAATTGATCTGCGCTACGCGTTGATATAAATATAGCACGCGTTGGCTATTAAAACTTTACAACACTCAAACCCTCATAAAAGCTTTAAAAAAGGACCACAGTTAAACATTTTTGCCAAGAAACTTGATTTCAAAACAGAAATTGTCGAGAGAAAAACCAATCCGAGCACAAAAACTCACTCAGTTTTTCATAAACTGGAACAAGAAAAAATTGCACAGATTTTTATAGATAAATTTAATTCTACCTTGATTTTTGATCAAAAGTTTTGTGAATCGAAGTTATTTATAAATTTAAGAAAATTTTGCGGGTTTCGAACCATTGATTTCTTGCTGTGTCGCCAATCGCTCTAGCTGTTAGGAGAAATAAATGATCTCAATTTAAGTAAAAGTCGAAGCAAACCAACGAAAACTAATACTTCTCGGCTTAAATTATAACCGCAATTGCATATCATTCCAATGATTTATTTTTGTAAACTTTTTTTTCTATGTAACAACATAGATGTAACAACATAGTTTCTGAAAAAAAAATGAAGTATGTTATTTATACAGAAACTCTATCCCATTTAGAAGCCTTTGTTTGGAACGAGCAATTTCGTAAGTTTAATCATCCAGGATTTTATAAGACAAGAAATTTATCCGTTTTCATGGCAATCAGTTTTCAAGTTTCTGTAAAATTTCAATTTTTTCACAATATGTATTCAAAGACCGCTGGAACATTTGGTATTTTGCCTTAATACGAACAGTCTTTTTCTCGCTTTCCAGCTATTATCTCCTCTGTGGTCCCTATATTTCGTATCGCAGCTTGAACCTCGTTGAAACTCAGTTATAGGAGACTCAGCAACAAATTGCTAGTCCACAATAAAATTGCGGATCAAGCAACATGTAAACCTCACGGCCAAAAAAATTGGAAACGTTTTTCAAATTGCGGCAGACATAATGTGAAGTTCGCGTCAAAAATGCATGTATTTTTAAATTTCACAGACAGGAAAAAATTGTTCAGTTTTTTTTTGTTTGAAGTCATTTTTTCATTAGAACCTGTAGATAAAAGTTTTTTTTACAAGTTTAGTCAAATTTGGAAAAAACCTGATAATTTGATTTCCCATAAGTTATTTTTAAAATGTTTTTGGCAAAAAATTGTTAAGTAAATGTTCAAAAAAATGATTTCTCTATCTTGTTTTTTGGTAAATCCTGCCGCAACTTGCTCTTTCAAGTGCAGCGTCATTTCTTTTTTTCTTCTAGTCTCGGGAAAAAACACAAGAAGGACTCCTTTCCAAAAGAACTGATGTGCGCTTCATGTTAATAGAAATGTATCACGCATTAATTTACAAAATTTTGCAACATCTGAACCCTCATAAAAATTCAAAACAAGACTGCTCGTATATTAGGGCAAGTCCTTTAATCCATATCAAATAATTTTTGAGAAAAGAAATTATTGAAAACCTATAAAGTGTGAAATGTTTTGTCGTTCGAAATTAATACGGCCAATCCGATTAGCTAGCCTCAATTCAATTTGGAACGATTTTGTTGTGCGGAAAAATCTGCCCCGCATAACTTATTCGCGTTACGCTCTCAACTTCTTCAAACATGGTCCCTTTGGCAATTTTCAAACTCCCCGAACTTTAAAAAAATAATCTAAAAATATTTTTTTTAAGTTTGAACTCAGGAAGTTGATATCTTCAATGGGGTATAAAAATTTTTTTGTAGTAAGCCATTTTTTCGATCGGAACAAAAAGGACCACAGTTGAACATATTTGGTAAAACACTTGATCTCAAGATTTCTTTATTCTTTTGTTATATAAAATGTTTATACAAAAATTAAGATGAAAAAATCAAAAAGTGTCGGGAGAGAAACCCAACCCGAGCACCAAAGTTCTGCCAGCTTCATTGAAAACCGGAGCTGTAGTGTTTTTCATTGCTTTTTTTCTACAAGTAAATCAGTAAATTGAGCTCGGCTCCATAAGTTTTCATCAAAATTGCTTGTATGCGCAATGCATAACGATTACTTTCTTCATCATGCTCACAAAATTTTTTCATTTCTTTTCTCTGTAAGTCTTCAAATCTGAAAAAATGGTCTATTGTAGGAAATCTTATCAAAAATAAGCTAGTGTATGCAGATATCACACGCCCAAGTAAAACATTCAAAAGATCCATGACAATCATTACGAGGCCAAACTGTGCATTCTGTGCCTTGTAAGCGGATTCTGCAACAGGCCCAAATCAGATTTGTCGCGGAATCCGCAACATTGCTATTTTTCTTTGATCTTCTTTGCTGTTTTTGATTCCACAAACAAATACCTAAAACACTGTACCGTTCAAGTTCGCTCCAAAACTTACATTTGCGGATTCCACTTGGAGTTGCGGAATCCAGAACAACTAGCTATATTTGCTTGTTGCGGAATCCGCAACAAGTTAACTGTGCCGACAAAAATTACATTGCAAGTATATGTACTCGGAATCCACGTGAATATTGTAAGTGGAATCCACTTACATTTTGGAACATGTTTAAATACTTGTCTCTGGAATCCAGGAACATACAGACACAAAATTGTGCGCCTATCCAGTGCACAAATGGCCTCGTAATGAGGTTGAAATCGTTTTTTTTTCCTATTTTGTTTTAAATGTTGTCGTGTTAATACGTTGCAGATGACATTCCGCTTCGTGACCCGACTGATAAAGACTACATGTTCGTGGCCAATCAAACTCTTCCGAGGGAAGAGATAGAGGAGAAGCTACTCCGAATGCAGCAGAGACCCACCGCCGACACCATACACCAGGCATCACAGGTACGTGAGTGAGAGACGCGGTATACACTAGGCATCGCGGGTCCATGGGTTTGGGTGAGGAATGGACGGGGGAGGGGGTGTTGTTTAGTCCCGGAGAAACCTTAAGCTTAAAGTTCTGTGTTTGTGTTTTTTTTTCAATTTGTGCTTGATGCATTTGATGCAGAGTTTACCATTTTAGTCATAACTTGTCATAACTTTTTGAGAACGAATATTTTAGGAAATATCTGAGGCAGTTCAAAAAAAGAGACTTGGTCGTCGACTTTTGAAACAAAGAATCGACAATTTGGCCGGATTTGACGACGTCAGAGCTCGCTTTTCGGTCGACCGAGAGCCTGACGTGAACCACGTTATAACATTCAGCAAAAACCGAACTCGGAATCCCGACATCGAGAAGGCAAAAGCCGAGATGAGCCGAGACGAATCCAGAGCGGCCGAGATTGCAGAGCGAGTTGATCTCGGACCCGAGTTGATCGAGCGAATCAATCGGAAGTTAGAGGCGGCGGGTCTTCCCAAGTGGGATGATTTGGGGTACAGGGAGCCAGAAGAACCGGCTAGTTTGTTCATGACGAAAGATGCCAGGCCAATGGAAACACTGGTTGAATACAGGAAAATTGACAACATCGGACTGCTGCACAAACCGTTTCTTGTCGACTATCAGAAAGACAAAGTAAAGTCTTTGATATTAAATTTTACAAGCAAAAATTAGAATACATGAAAAACACTTCGTAATTGTCTATAAGTAAGTTGGCTTCTAGTTCAATTTGGTATCATTTTGTGGAAGAAAAAAAACAATTTTAGAGTCTTTCAAGACTTTCTTCCGGCAAACATTTGTAGATTTTGCAGTTTTCGTAAAACTCGAAACCGACCAATGTTTTTTTATCTGATGGTAGAGCAATTTAGTTTTTTAAAACGAGCATTCAGCATCAAAACTTGATGCATTTGATGCAGAGTTTACCATTTTAGCCAAGAAAATTGATCAAAATTGCTATGAATAATTGGTAAAAAAGTTCCTGGCGAACTTGAAATTTCGAGCCCACAATCTTGTAAGTGTTATAAGCATCTTTAACATTACACCCAAAATAGACTCTTTAGGTTACTGGAGAGACTATTGCGATGCCCTGGTATCAAGTGGATACCCAGAACTGTCCGAAGGAGGTCCTGGACAGATTCGATCGCCTGACCTCCACTGGACAATTCAACAGAGGGGGGCAGAAGTTCGTCAGTGCGGGCCATCACATGCAGAAGCAAGTGTACCATCAGATGTCAAACAAAAACTTCCTCGAGAACACTTTCTGCGGTAATTAACCGTCATTTTATTCCCATCTTTATTTGTAGTTTTTTTAAAATCTATCATATTGTTGTGAACAAATTTGTTCTTCATACCTTAAATTTCAATTTCATGCTGATATTAAATTTCATCAATAAAACTACAGTGTTGGGCTTCATTTTTTGCTACTAGGCTGGGAATGAAATGGGGGGCTGGCTCTGATTTGCTGGGGTTAAAATGGGAAATAACCGACCTGGCGACCAAGTCTTACCAATCGTATTTTTGCTTCACTTAGGAAAAGTAGAGCTTGCCTGTTACCTCTTGCTCTTTGAGCTTTATCTAGACTAACGTTTTCGTCAAAAATAAAATTTTTTCTATACGTTGTATTCTATTTGACTCGATAAGTTAGATTTGAACACAAAAGTAGGATCGCAAATATAAAAGGGAGAACAGATAAAAAAAAGGATGGTAATGATTGATAACGGACTATAAAAACTTCTTGCGCCCACTCAAAATACGACTCTTTGAAAGAAAACTTGTGTTAGTTAATAACCATCTGTTGTTTTTCTATTCTTACAGATTACATGCAACCTGCTGGCACGATAGAATGTGGCGGAAAAAAAGACTACTTTGACCAGTTCTATGACGTAATGCACGACAATTCTTGGGAACATGGAACCACTCCGGATGATAATAAAAAATTCCAGAAGCTCCAATCACCGGGCACCAAGCCGACGGTTCAAGAAGACGACAAAACAAGAGGGGATATTTCTAAAATACAAACGGAAGAAGAGGGAGAGGAGGAAAAAGGCGACCAATTTGAGACTTTCGGCCAAGTGGTCAAAGGTCACAAAATTGTGGATGAAAAACAGAGAAGACGAAGTTCAGTTAGAAGACAATCCGAAGACACCGTCACTTTCGGATCAGTTTGAAACTTTGAAGTTTCATATGATAAGAACACAATCGAAACATTTTATTTTTTCCACCATTTTGTTTAATTAAAGGACAAAATTTAGATATTTTAAATCAAACTATATATCAAACTGACGAAAAACCAAACTTCAGATTATTGTTTCGATATATAGAATAATTATTAATTAGTAATCAATCAAAAAGTAAGATTTATTGATCAATGAAATCGATGGGATGAAGTTTCTGGTTTCGTATCTTTTGCTATGGAAGAAGCTGCAGCATTGCCATTTTGAGTCGCAATGGTCGCTGATTTGGGTGGCAATGGTCGCTGATTTGGGTGGCAATGGTCGTTGATTTGGGTAGCAATGGTCGCTGATTTGGGTGGCAATGGTCGCTGATTTGGGTGGCAATGATCGCTGATTTGGGTGGCAATGGTCGCTGATTTGGGTGGCAATGGTCGCTGATTTGGGTGGCAATGGTAGTTGATTTGGGTGTGACAATGGTCGCTGATTTGGGTGGCAATGGTCGCTGATTTGGGTGGCAATGGTCGCTGATTTGGGTGGCAATGGTCGCTGATTTGGGTGGCAATGGTCGCTGATTTGGGTGGCAATGGTAGCTGATTTGGGTGGCAATGGTCGCTGATTTGGGTGGCAATGGTCGCTGATTTGGGTGGCAATGGTAGCTGATTTGGGTGGCAATGGTCGCTGATTTGGATGGCAATGGTCGCTGATTTGGGTGGCAATGGTCGCTGATTTGGGTGGCAATGGTCGCTGATTTGGGTGGCAATGGTAGCTGATTTGGGTGGCAATGGTAGCTGATTTGGGTGGCAATGGTCGCTGATTTGGGTGGCAATGGTAGATGATTTGGTTGTGACAATGGTCGCTGATTTGGGTGGCAATGGTCGCTGATTTGGGTGGCAATGGTTGCTGATTTGGGTGGCAATGGTCGCTGATTTGGGTGGCAATGGTCGCTGATTTGGGTGGCAATGGTAGCTGATTTGGGTGGCAATGGTCGCTGATTTGGGTGGCAATGGTCGCTGATTTGGGTGGCAATGGTCGCTGATTTGGGTGGCAATGGTCGCTGATTTGGGTGGCAATGGTCGCTGATTTGGGTGGCAATGGTCGCTGATTTGGGTGGCAATGGTCGCAGATTTGGGTGGCAATGGTCGCTGATTTGGGTGGCAATGGTCGCTGATTTGGGTGGCAATGGTCGCTGATTTGGGTGGCAATGGTAGCTGATTTGGGTGGCAATGGTCGCTGATTTGGGTGGCAATGGTCGCTGATTTGGGTGGCAATGGTAGTTGATTTGGGTGTGACAATGGTCGCTGATTTGGGTGGCAATGGTCGCTCATTTGGGTGGCAATGGTCGCTGATTTGGGTGGCAATGGTAGTTGATTTGGGTGGCAATGGTCGCTGATTTGGGTGGCAATGGTCGCTGATTTGGGTGGCAATGGTCGCTGATTTGGGTGGCAATGGTAGCTGATTTGGGTGGCAATGGTCGCTGATTTGGATGGCAATGGTCGCTGATTTGGGTGGCAATGGTCGCTGATTTGGGTGGCAATGGTCGCTGATTTGGGTGGCAATGGTAGCTGATTTGGGTGGCAATGGTAGCTGATTTGGGTGGCAATGGTCGCTGATTTGGGTGGCAATGGTAGATGATTTGGTTGTGACAATGGTCGCTGATTTGGGTGGCAATGGTCGCTGATTTGGGTGGCAATGGTTGCTGATTTGGGTGGCAATGGTCGCTGATTTGGGTGGCAATGGTCGCTGATTTGGGTGGCAATGGTAGCTGATTTGGGTGGCAATGGTCGCTGATTTGGGTGGCAATGGTCGCTGATTTGGGTGGCAATGGTCGCTGATTTGGGTGGCAATGGTCGCTGATTTGGGTGGCAATGGTCGCTGATTTGGGTGGCAATGGTCGCTGATTTGGGTGGCAATGGTCGCAGATTTGGGTGGCAATGGTCGCTGATTTGGGTGGCAATGGTCGCTGATTTGGGTGGCAATGGTCGCTGATTTGGGTGGCAATGGTAGCTGATTTGGGTGGCAATGGTCGCTGATTTGGGTGGCAATGGTCGCTGATTTGGGTGGCAATGGTAGTTGATTTGGGTGTGACAATGGTCGCTGATTTGGGTGGCAATGGTCGCTGATTTGGGTGGCAATGGTCGCTGATTTGGGTGGCAATGGTAGTTGATTTGGGTGGCAATGGTCGCTGATTTGGGTGGCAATGGTAGCTGATTTGGGTGGCAATGGTCGCTGATTTGGGTGGCAATGGTCGCTGATTTGGGTGGCAATGGTAGTTGATTTGGGTGGCAATGGTCGCTGATTTGGGTGGCAATGGTCGCTGATTTGGGTGGCAATGGTAGCTGATTTGGTTGGCAATGGTCGCTGATTTGGGTGGCAATGGTCGCTGATTTGGGTGGCAATTATCGCTGATTTGGGTGGCAATGGTCGCTGACTTGGGTGGCAATGGTAGCTGATTTGGGTGGCAATGGTCGCTGATTTGGGTGGAAATGGTCGCTGATTTGGGTGGCAATGTTCGCTGATTTGGGTGGCAATGGTCGCTGCTTTGGGTGGCAATGGTCGCTGATTTGGGTAGCAATGGTCGCTGATTTGAGTGGCAATGGTCGCTGATTTGGGTGGCAATGGTCGCTGATTTGGGTGGCAATGGTGGCTGATTTGGGTGGCAATGGTCGCTGATTTGGGTGGCAATGGTCGCTGATTTGGGTGGCAATGGTAGCTGATTTGGGTGGCAATGGTCGCTGATTTGGGTGGCAATGGTCGCTGATTTGGGTGGCAATGGTCGCTGATTTGGGTGGCAATGGTCACTGATTTGGGTGGCAATGGTTGCTGATTTGGTTGGAAATGGTCGCTGATTTGGGTGGCAATGGTAGCTAATTTGGGTGGCAATGGTCGCTGATTTGGGTGGCAATGGTAGCTGATTTGGGTGGCAATGGTAGCTGATTTGGGTGGCAATGGTCGCTGATTTAGGTGGCAATGGTAGCTGATTTGGGTGACAATGGTCGCTGATTTGGGGGCAATGGTCGCTGATTTGGGTGGCAATGGTCGCTGATTTGGGTGGCAATGGTCGCTGACTTGGGTGGCAATGGTAGCTGATTTGGGTGGCAATGGTCGCTGATTTGGGTGGCAATGGTCGCTGCTTTGGGTGGCAATGGTCGCTGATTTGGGTAGCAATGGTCGCTGATTTGAGTGGCAATGGTCGCAACATCGTTTTGAGTCGCAACGGTCGCAACAGTAGTCCCCAATCTCGACCCGGGAAACAGTTCACGGGTTAAATAAGAGCTTGAGTCGAATTAGGTTTTCCTTTTTCACGATTTTTCCCACGAGGAGCGATGAATTCAAAAAAAAATTGGATGAACTCAAATTAAGGTAAGAAAAGAATATCTTTTGCCCAATTTAATTTGTAGATAGGCCTATGTTATTGGTCTTGATTTGAGAAGAAATTGCGAGGCTATTCTGTTACACGACCAACGAACATTCTCATAACTTTTATATATTTTTTCTAAATAAATGAGGGTTTGACTTCTCATATAATACGATGAAGAGGTCATATTGTCTACAACTTAAGGAAACAACTAAAATTAAGCTCAATCATCATTTTTCTGAAAAAGTTCTAGCAAAAAGTTTGTCTCAAGGAAAAAAAATCAGAGGTAAAACACGTCTACAATTGTAGTTTTTAAAAAATTTGGTAAAAATGCATGAAATCATGGTATATCTTAAAACTCGGAACGCATATTTTGAAAACAAATAAAACGCTGACTTCAAATATCCGGAAAAACGCGTTCTTTCTCAAATTGTTGACCAAAAAACGGTTGATTTTGAACAAAAAATAAAGAAGACCAATCTTGCTTAAAACTAAAACAGAATTAATATGGTGTACTTTGTTTTTGCAAAATTTGGGAACAAAACTTGCACCAAAAACCATCATTGGCTTTGTTTAGTTAATAAGAAAATACACCATAGTTGTGGGTTAATTTACTGACAAAACTAGACACTGCAAGTCTCGTCTCATATGAAGCCCACAAAGTTTTAGATTTGTGTTATCTAGAAAAAACGTACGCAAAAATTTTTAAAAGAATTTTCATAAAAAAAATAGGTGTTTCAAGTGGTAAAAAAATTGGTTATCAAACGACACTTTTTATGTTTTCACGAAACTATGAAAACTTTACCCTCATCACAAACTGTTGGTATAAATCAGAGGCTTGCAGTGATAGAGTTGTTTTGTCAATAAATGAACCATTGGGCTTGAAAGCACCTTTTTTTCGCTCTGACAGTTTAAAAGTTTGATGGATTTAAAACGTTCGTTGAGGCGCATTTTACTGCCTTCTCAAGTTTGAACTGAGATTGAATTGAATTTGATTACACGCGCAGTTTCACAAAATATCTTTGCTTTGATTAATTTGCGCAGAAGCGGCACCTTAAATTTAGTATTTTGTTAACCGTATCGCGTTTTTGTAATTGCTTCAACTCAACAGATGAGCTACAAAATTGTTATTTGTGTGGGCTACATTGACCTGGGCTAATTTATTTGCCAGGTTGTTTTTGAGTGGTGTACTTTTGCGTGTAACACCAAGGCACGGGATATTTTTTCATGAAATTCATGGTGCGGTCACTACTGTCTTAAGACTTGAAGACTAAACGTGATAACTTGGCTGCTTTTTTAAAATAGCTTTTAACAGAAATTTTTTCTAGATTTTTTGAAAGAATTTGCCAAAGTTTTCATTAGCCCAGTTCAGCCCTTCAACTGAGTCACGTTTATTTATTTGAAAGTTTTTTGGCCTCTCTTATAAACTAATTTACAGAATCTTCAAATTTCTTTTACAGGCACGTTTGTAAGAGCTTTGAATTTGCCTTTTGAGTTCTTTTACAAAAACTTACAAAATGGATTTTAAAATTCTGTGACTTCAAAATTGATTTCCTGAAAAATGGAATCAAAAAAATGAATTTGAAAAAAAAATTAAAATTGAATTTATTCAATTTATTTTTCAGTTTGTCGAAGCGAATCGAGACCTGTTTTTGGGCGTTGTCCAACACTTTTACTTTTGTGCTATTACAGTACGCTTTTCTTTCTCAATCAATTAATACAACTTCTGCTAATAAATTGTCACTATTAATCAAAGTCTGCTTTGAATGAAGGTTTGTGATCCGTTTTTAATCTAAAATCCACAGTTATTTCGATGTTTGTGTTGTAATGCGAAGATTTTCTGGAACGTTTTACTGTAACATGACTTTTCTGGGACTGTCAGAATTATCACTTACTTTCTGAACTCTTTCTAACAGTCCTTAAATGACATTAAGAGGCCAAACTGTGCAATGGATAGTGCCAAACTGAGACAAATCTTTAAATATATTCCAAAATGTAAGTGGATTCCACGAACAAAATTTCAGTGGATTCGGCATAAATATACCTGTAACGTTAATTTTGTCAGCATATTTGTTTTGTTGCGGATTTTGCAACAAACAAATATAGCTAGTTGTTCTGGATTCCGCAACTGGAAGTGGATTCCACAAAATGTAAGTGAAATCCGCAAAATGTAAGTAGAATCCGCAAAATGTGAGTGGAATCCGCAAATGTAAATGTAATCCGCAAAGTGTAAGTGGATTCAGAATTTTGTTTAATACTGAACTTGCATAAGAACAATTAAAAACTAGAGCTGGGATTTTTATCTAGAGCAATGCGGAATTTAAAGGCAGGGACTTAACCATTGTCAGCAGAATCCACGATTAAGTCTCAAAACATTTGTTAACTAAATCGGTGGATGTCACCTTTTAATATTTTGGAAACACAAAACCGATTAAGTTCAATTTTTAGAGTCATTGGGTTGAGAGTGTATGGAAACACAACACACAGCATATCGCCATTTTAGGTCAATCCCAAACACTGATTTTGGAAGCTTAACGCCAAATACATTCAATATTGGTAGTAATTGACTTGGGAGTGTTTGGAAATCGCCGAGTTAGGTCAGTATTTGGGATTGCATCAGTATATGGGTTCGAACTTTTGATCGAATTAGGTCAGTATTTGGGATGCGTAGGTCAGTCATTGGGATCGAAGTTCAAAAGGTCAGTATTTGGGTCGAAGTTGAGATTGAAGTCGACAGGATTTGAGATCGAAGTTGGGTTGACAGGAATTGAGACGAAACGTTTGGTATTTCAATTCGTATTTAATCAATGTAGTAATTGAGATTAATTTTTCTTTGACCAGTAGTTAAAATATTTAATCTTAAACGGTATATTACACATATACATATATGTAAACGGAATCCGCAAACAAAATGCGGGTTCCACTTACACGTTGCGGATTCCGCTTACAGTTGTGGAATCCGCATCAGCTCAATTTAACAATGCAAATGTCTTTTTATTTGTTTGTGGATTTTACAAACTTTTCTGGATTCCGCAAAATCGCCTATTTTTGGAGCGTTTTTGAGCGGTACAATGTTTTTGTTATCTCATTGTGGAATCCAAAACAGCGAAGAAGTTCAAAGAGAAGTAGCAAAGATGCAGGTTCCGCGACAAGTCTGATTTTGGTCTGTTGCGGAATGCGCTTACAATGCTGCACAGAATGCAATGTTTGGCCTCGTAATGGATGTATTTGGCATCTTCTTATTGTTGATCAAATTATAAGCGTTATCTAACATTTTTCAGTCATGGTAACAAATAAAAAAAATCCGATCTCGGAGAGACAAATTAGAAAAAAAGCGACTCAGAATATTTTGAATGATCCATTTTATTAAAAAGAAGATTTTTATTAGCGGGATAAGTGAGACAACGTTTGACGCTTGAAAGAGTTCAAATTATTTTGAGTTTTTCACCAGACCTCAGAAAAGTTTTCAAGAGAAAACCCAAGATCAGAAAACGACAATACAAACACACAGTACGCGAACATAATGGCTAAGGACGAAAACAGAAGCCTAGTTTTTAATAAGGAATCATTGATTGAAACATTCGAATACAATATCAAGGATATCACTTCAGAACAATGCAAAAATTTATGACAAATTTAGGTTTTCCAAACGTGTGAACGACTATTTAGACGACTGGGAAAACTATAAAGATGTAAAGCCTAGTGAGGTCAATGATAGTTTACTGTGCTACAAAGCTCTCAAACTGTGTTGCCTCTAAGAGCAATTCCTACCCGGACCGAGGTCCGCGACTCATGTTGCGACCGAAATGGATAGCCGAAATGAATTTTCCGCGCCCGAAATTCAATCATCTCGTATTTTTGGTCGCGCAAAATCGAAACATAGCTAATTTGGGTCGCACAAAGCCGCAACATAGCTCGTTTGGGTCGTGAAAGTGGCAAAAAAGCTAATTTAGGTCGCACAAAGTCGCAGCATAGTTAAATTGGGTCGCACAAAGTCGCAACATAGCTATTTTGGGTCGCGTAAAGTCGTAGCATAGTTAATTTATGTCACACAAAGTCGCAGCATAGCTAATTTGGGTCGCGCAAAGTCGCAACATAGCTAATTTGGGTAGAGCAAAGTCGCCACATAGCTAATTTGGGTAGCGCAAAGTCGCCACATAGCTAATTTGGGTAGCGCAAAGTCGCCACATAGCTAATTTGGGTAGCGCAAAGTCGCCACATAGCTAATTTGGGTATCGCAATTTGGGTATCGGGTCGTGCAAAGTCGCAACTTGCGTCGCGCAAATTCGCAACATGGATTGCGCAATAGGCTAAAGCAGAGTTTGGTATTAAGTGCATGATAATGCTCAAGTCAAATTCGATTATGATAACGTACAAGAAAATCAATGTTCTCTCAGTCTGGGAGCATGTTTTTTGCGTAAACTATCACTTTGAATATTGAAAACCTCATTAAATTTCTGCTGCAAGTAGGGTTACGAATTTTTTGGATCTATTTGTTTTGATGAGTTATTTATTGAATTCAACCTTTGAATTTTTTCTGAGCAATTACTGAGAAAGGTTTTCCGAAGGTTAGCAGCATTAATATTAAAATTTATACCGTAAATAGTTTCTTATCCCTGAAAAAAGTAAGCATATAGTTGGGAGTGAGTTCAGCGCTAGCATTAACGAAAAATAGCATTGACCAACAAAACCATTGGAAGGAAACAAAATAACACGACAAACGAAACAAAAACTGTCCAATTTTTTTGGCTGTGGGGAAAAAAAACTACACTCGATTTGCAGTAGAAACAGTTGGAACGATGTCAACTTTACAAAAAATTCTCAGAGCTCCTAAGAGGCGCTCAATAATACAAACGAGAGCTTTTATATGACTTATACAACAACGGAGTACGTTTTTTCTGTAATCATAGCAAAATTTTTAAGAAACTAGTTCGAGTTTACCGGGGCTAGCGTATTGAAAGAAAGAACTGAAAATTATTATTTTTTGTGTGTCCTGCACGACGCAAAAAATTGGCTCGTGCCATCGACTTTTGACTTTTTTTAGTCTAAGTACCCGAGAGTTTGAAGAGGTATCATGTTAAATTAGCACATTGGTGATTTGTGTCGAAATTTTATGTTAAAACAGGTGACCTGGTTTTAAAAAACTAAAAGCGAGTTTCATTTTTTTGGTGGGAGGGTTCTTATTACGGTTGTTAATGCTCATCAATCTTATAATTGCTGATTCATAATTAACTTCTAAGGTAAGTGTAAGCACGCGTATTAGATACTCGATCACTCTGTAAGTTTTTACGCATAGAAAGTCAATCAACAAAAGAGAACATTAATGAAACCAAATGGTTATTCATGACAAAAATCTTTGTTTTGAAAATATTGGCGCCCGAAAATTTTCATAAAATCTCAAAGTCAGCATCGCCTGATGCAAGCAAACCTTTATTTACCTAGTTATTACCTAATGGATCTACCTCTTCAGAAAGCATCGGCCTCCATCAAACCCAGAAACAGACTCAGGCCTAGATCGTTTTTTTTTCAATTGTAGTTTTGATTTGTAAAACCTGTTAAATGCATAAAGATTTTCGCTAATATATATAGTTTTTGACCTGTTAATTATCAGTTTCGTCATTGGACTGTTTATGAGTAATAAACTTGGTTATGTTATTTCAGCACGGAACAAAAGTTGAAAAAGCAAAACTGCGAACAAAATTTTTTAAAGTGTTTTGAATGGATCTGTATAAAGTAAATAGCCGGTGCAATCTTTAAGCGTCAGATTCTGTTAAAGGTATTTCAAGTTAAGTTTTTTCTTCTTCTCGTTATATAAGTTATTTTCATTTAAATTTGGAAATTTTGGATTTAACAAAATTTGAATTAGTACTTTGATGAACTCCTCGGGGTTTAAAAACAAAAAAAGTAGGGTTTGGCGTGTTTCCAAAAAATGTTCCTCCTTTAATTACAGTAATTTACATTTCTGACATGTAATTAACACAAAAATTTGAGTTAGTTACCCGTGTGAATAGCACAATTTCTAAAAACACTGTAAAATTTAGATATTTTCCTTTGATAACATTCAAAACACTTCGTTAGTTTTTAAAAGGTCCCAAATCCATTAAAAGTAAAAAATGTAGTATCCGTGCCCAATTTCCCAAAAAACCGAAAGTTTTGATCCAGTTCACACAAAGTTTCCAACTAAAATATCACCTTTTGAATAAGTAAAAACTTTTTATTGTAAAGCTTTTAGACTTCAACTGGCTTGAAACTTTTTTGTGTTTTTAGCTACGATAATTTAAAAGAAAGGCTGATTGTCGTCAGGAATGATGCCAAGTCACGGCATTCTATGACACATACTACAAAGAGAAAGTCTACTTCTACAGCAACTACTACTGCATTTCCTACGAAAATCTTATTCATTTTTCATTTGTTTGGCTATTTGAGCTTTTTGATAGTCGTCTTCCAGCTTAACTCGTTTTTTGCAGAAACCTCGCATACCTTTTACAGAAACCTCGCAGAAACCTCGCTTACCTCGCATGCACAACTGGCTCTGCCCAGCTCACTTTTCGCTTTCTGCTGGTCGTTTTCCATATTCTTCCCTTATTTTTCGCTAAAACACACCACCGCCGCATTAATTAACAAGTTGCGTCAAGCATGCCGTTGGTTTTTGTTCTTTTCTTCTAGTCCATTTTTTTTCATCCGTACACTTTGCTCCTTCAAAACTAATTTTTCCTTGCTTGCTTCCTTCATCATCCAGCTCGTTTTTCATCCATCACTAGTTCTTTCTACTTTGTTTCCGCGGCTTACCTTCTTCGTGTTTCCGCGGCACACCTGCTTCGCGGCACACCTGATTTGTGTTGCCACTGGTTCCCGTCTTCGTGTCTCTTCGGACACGTTGTCACCAGTAGTACTAGTGCTCCCTCTCGTACCATCCGCAGCACACTTTCTTCTTGTTAAACCAGTCTCTGCGGGTTCTTCTCTTCGTGTCTCTCGGGACTCATTGTTGCTAGTAGTCACTAGTGCTTTGCTGTGACCAGCGCGGCCCTCTTTCTCCTTTTTGAAATTTTATCCACTGGTTCTTCTCGTGTATCTCGAGACCTATTGCTACTAGTAATCACTGGTACTTTTTTCCATGCCTTCGGTGGCACACTTGCATCTTGTTGAACCAGCCTCTAATGGTACTTTTCTTTATGTCTCCCGGGCCAGATTGTTACTAGTAATGACTAGTGCTCCCCCTAATTTCCGCCACACACTTAAGACTTTTCAAACCAGTCCTTACTGGTTTACATTTTTGTGTCTTTTGGCACAATAATGAACACTAATAGTCACTAGTTCCTATTCCAGTGCCTTGCGCGGCCCACTCGCTTTCAGTTGAGCCAGTTTTAACAGTTTTTTTCATTCTGTCATTCGAGACTCATTGGTGATGCTCGTTACTAGTGTGTGAGCACTAGTACTCATATATGTGTCAACCACTGCACAAATAAACTCCTCGAGTGCAGCTTCATTATCTGAGACTTTTTGAAAATGGCTTATAAGCAAAAATTCATTGTTTAAAAGCAGCTGAGAGGAAATTTAGCAGATGTTGAAGATGTTCAGCTCACCCTTAGTGAATAAGTTTCAATGGAATTGAGAAAATTTCAGATGAACTGGCAGCGTTTTCTCACATGGAAGCAATAGATTGTCGAAAAAGAACCTCTCTCTGATAAGAAAAACTTTAAGTCAAAAAAGCAACCCAGCGGATATTAACAAAAAGAATTACAAGCATCTTTAACTTCTCGTTAAACCGATAATTTTTTTCTGTTTTTGTGCCGCGATATCAAAATACAATTTCGCCCAATCAATAAATTCGTGACAACACGGAGTTAAGTTTTTCTGAATCATCGCCACTTTCAGTGAAATTAACAAAGAGGTTCATTAGTTACCCGTTTGAGATTAATTCATGAGATCAACCTTTTTCACGCCAAACAACTGTTTTACCGCAAAAATCAGACTATAAAATGGCAAGAAATCAACAGATAAATTGCTCTTCAGAGAAAATAGATATGGTCTACTTTTTGACCTACCCGAACAAGTGGTGAGGAGTTGTCGTTACAGTCACCTGGCTTTTTTCGCTTCCACTGAGATCTCAGGCAATGCTATTTTCTAACTCTGAAAAAGATTCAAACTTCCGTATATCCAATAAACCAAACACGATAGACATTGTCTCGAATAGAAAAACTGGTTTGCAGTGTTCCAAACTGCAGTTGGAAACTATCTACCAATTATCCGTCTGCAAAATAATGTATTTGCAATCTTTATGCATCGGAGACGCCAAATCGTTGGTTGATAGTTTCGGTGCAAACTCCAGTCAGTACAAACAAACATTTGCCGAACTTACTCGACGATTTGGAAATCGCAGGTTCTTTTCATCAGCTTTCATGAAGCAATTCGAAATTTACCAAAAAACTCTAATCCCAGGTCAAATATAGGTGTAGCTTGGAATATACTTCCTCCCGGGGCTCTTATCCGGAAGGACTTTTGCATCCTTGATCGTAGAAAACGCCGCCTTGATCTTCCTCATTGATTGGCGGACCAATAATGTAAAAGCTTGCAAAAAGCTAGAGTCGCAGTGAAAAAAACATATACCGGAGGATCTAAAATTGGTGATCACGTCAGAAACAACAGAGATTTGAAGTTCAGAGAGGAAACAAAACCTTTGTCCATAGATCAATGAAACACCAATGCAACTAATTGTTCTTGCTCGATTGACCAATAAAATTAGAACTTGGGTTGTTATTCTGAATTTTTAAATTTTGGTTTGTAGATTTGCAAAGCAACATCAGAGAGCTACAAAGCTTTCCAAAGCAGAAAATTGATTTGAACGTTCGAGGCGCTTTTTCCATAGATACACTGCGCACTTGAGCATCAAATGTTCACTTGAGCATCAAAAGCTTTAAATCTGATCTTGTTTTTTTTAACAATTTTAAGGTTTTCATTGGTTAAAAAATTGTCGAATGCTACTAACAAATTTAAAAAAATTTAACAACACAAACACACTTTTTAACATTTTGTGCCACGTTAATTTTCTTTTTTCGAAGATAACAAATGCTAAGTTTCACTCGGAATGGATGCCTTATGGTTTATTGCCGAACGTGGCAACAGAAAGGGTCTCATCAGGAGTCCTTAGGCAAATTGGAAAATACTAGGTTGTAATAAAATGGATTCGATGGATCATAAATTTCTTCCTGATAAAACTCCTCATCACTCAACTAATTGATAGTATACACTCCGACCAGTTGATAGTTAACACTCCGGGCTGTCCAAGTTGAATATGTTTGTTGAGAAATCACCAACACACAAGAATGTAACAATACACAAGACTGATAGTTGGTGCTAAGTGCTCTCCCTCCATTGCAGTTTTCGCGTTGCAGCAAACTGGAAAATATTTCCGCATACACCAACTTGAAATCATGAAACTCATCACAGAAAGCTATTATATGGATGGATTAAAAAGATCATTTAGTGGACTGAACTATAAATAGAAAATCAACAATGATACATTTTAAAAAGTTCAAGGTGTTTGTTGAAACATTGCTGAAGTCACTTTTTAATGAAGTTGAAGAATAAATCCGATTACGACAATACAAACATGCCAGCGCGATAAGTGTCGTCTTTGTAAAAAAATTCGACGCACTCGGTTGTTTCCCGCTTTTCGTGATTACTTTCAAAAATATTTTACAGTTTTGGTGTTTAGGTATGACATGGGTTGACAAAATTTATGATCAATAGACACCAGTTACCAAGAAACAGGTCACTCAATGTCGCGAAATTTCTTTGGCAAAAATTCTATGCTTCATTGGAATCTGTACGTACTTTTCGTTTCTACGTTTATAAATTTTCAGGTTATATATAGTTCTGAATACCAAAGAGATGGCTCATAATGGCTTCACACCAACAGAAAATTTGAAAAAATTCACTTCGTTGAGAAAAGTTGCAAAAACTCAAAGTATTTGGAAAATTGCCAGTTTGTCGGAAAAAAAATTGCAGAAATCTCAAAGTTTAGGTTAAATTTTTGTTGCTTTCGAACTAATTGAAAAATTAAACTAACGTACGGAGCTTACGTACAGAGCTGAAACAATGATACAAAATTTCGAATAAAAGTATGGATTTTTTCACAGTTTTCTCTCAAAAAACGATAAAATTTACCATAATTTGAGCTAAAAAGCTGGTTATCTATGCTTTGATCACTAAAAGGAAAGCTCATATTAGCTGAATCAATATTGAAACTTCCGATTTCTCGCGATAATTAATCGTAATTTTTGAGAAAGTGAAATAAAAATTAATCAAATCTATTCAGAGGTTTCCATTTTTTGTCCCTTGTAGTTAAATTTTGTATCAATGTTGAAAAAAGAACACTTTACTGCCAAAAATGGTGTACATTATTCTCAAAAGTATATTAGACGTTTGATGAAAGTCAACAAAATCTTCTTCTTAACTGATGATTATCTCTCGCTGCTTCTACAGCATAATTTTCATGTTTTTCCGTAGAAATGTTCTATGTTTTAACGCTATTCTTGCTCTGTGCTGATTACATGTTTTCGCTTTTGAGCTCGCCTTGCAAGAAAACTAAGCCAGAAGTGGGGACTTAAGGAGGAAAATAGTATCAGTTGAATGAACAAATTTCTGAAAAAATTAGAACTGATAACGTCTGATTATTACTACGTAACTTGTAAATATTTTTCTTTAGATTGCCTTGTTTAGTTGCTACAGTAAAAAATTGGAGCAAAAATACAGCTTTTGGGATCATAAACTATCATTTTTCTTGCAAAATATTTATTGAATCGCTTTTAATTCTTGATTTTTGACGGAAGTTTTCTCAAAAAATCTAAGTGAACAAGAGTCGGTGCTAGTTAAAGCATTCAAAAGCTTATCTACAAAATGCGCTTTTACAGCCGTATTTTTACGTTGAGTTTTTAAAGCAAATTAAAGGCAGCTATATTGATTATAACCTGAAAACCATCGAAAGTAGAAACACGCAAGCTAAACCTAGTTTCTAACTTCTGCAACATCTAGAAACTTCGAAAAGAGCGCGTCTTGAAAAAAACTATTTAAGCAAAAAAAATCAAGGTGCAAACTGTAACAATTGAAAAAATTGCGAATTTAATAAGCAAAAAACTCAATAATTTTACCTAAATTTCTAACTGAAAAAAAAAAGCTAATCAGAACAAAACATTTGCTGTGTGTCTAATTGAAATTTTTCATGTTCAACTTCATATTTATAACATCTGGTTCCGCTAAAGTATCAGTTTGTTTGAAAATTTTCAGGAATATCCAAATTGTTTTCTCTAAAAATCTTTCCACATCAAATTTTTTTTTCATCCAAAATAATGAAATGTAGAATTTGAAAGCAAATTTTTGATTCATGCTCCAAGTGTCATCGTCAAGAAGATGTCGGAGTTGGATTTATTTCACAAAAAGTGTCCTCAAAACAACTGATTTTTCATATAAATTCACCTTATATATCAAATGATAATTAATTTTCCAATAAATTACAACCAATCAGAATCGAGCACTCAGGTTATATTTGTGGTATTAAGCAATCAGAAGGAAGTCTTCACAGATTTTTGTTAGATCAGAAATTACCAAGATATACATTTTCCTTGTTTTCGTCTTGGTATATTGTAAAATAAAACGAAAGTCTATTAAATCTGGATAATCGGTTAAAAGATATTCTTACAAATCTAGATTTAGTATTTGTATCAAAATCAAAGCAGTAGTCGAAACGATAGTCTTTATCTTCAGTTTTACTTTAAAGGTTCTCCCTTATTTTGTTTTTTACTTTTCGACCTCTCAATCTGAGTTACCTCTTCTAATTAGAAACATTGTTGACAAATATGGCAGTATTTTTCTTTTCTGTAATCTCCTCTCCATCTTTCTAACAAAACTATCAAATTTTCTGTGTTTCTATACAAGTTGAAACTAAAACAAACTCCATAAAAGTCATCTGTCCACCACTTTTTTTTTACAGTAGTTCAACTTAAAAATTTGATAAGTGTCTACTTAGACATTAAAAACGCTTTTGATTGAAATATTTTTCTTACTAAAAAAAGCAAAGAAACTGGAAAAAACTCGAAATATTTTATTAATTTTAAATTATTTTCTAGTAACAATCAACGTAAATTGTAATTTTTTCCCCTATTTAGAGTCTAATTTGTCTTTAGAAAATTCATGTAGCCAATCAAAACCTCAAATTATGTTAAAAAAATTGGTAACAACCAATGAAGTACAAAATTTCAAAAGTTATTGATAAGGTTTTCAACGAAAACTACATTCTTGTTTGTAGTTGTGTTCAAATAAGGCAAAGTTCACTTGAAGTTAGATAAATTCAATATTTTTAATGTAATTTTTCCTGCAAATACTGGAAAATCAACTGATAATTCGTCAATATTTTGTGTCAATTTCGGTTAAATTGTTTTTTTTTGTCCAATTTTTCCCTCAGATATCATATGTCTTAATAATCACAAAGCATTGCTGAGGTTTACAATTATCAACAAACATAAATTCTCCCAAAAAGTTAGGATAGTTCATTGATTTATTTCGAAGTATAGTTGACATATGCAACTTGCTTCAAATCTTCATTTTCCTTTACAGTGAAGAGTCCAATCTGAATTTGGGGTGTCTTCTTCACATAGAATTCTTGATTATGGAACGTACCCTCCTCATGTTGTACATTGCTATTTCATTTACTCTATCACAGAAGTCGAGCTGTGATCCAAGTGTTTCTTTGCCAGTTTTGGCTTCTTATGTAGGTACGAGACTAAGGTTTTCAGCATCGTTATTAACAGTATTCAGGCTTGTGGATTTTGCTTCTCTTTCTTTTTCACTCAGGTAATTTTGTTGGGACTTTTCAAATTGTCCCAAATCATTTATTTTTAAAAGTTGAAAGCACGGTTGGAAGTATATTTCCCCTTGTTGGATCTTTGGAACCAAAAATTTCCCCCAATTCTTTTTTGATTTAGTTGGGACTATCAACATTTCTTGGGTACTAAAAGAGCAAACTAATCGGATGAGGAGAAATGAGACGATTGATTTTGAGATTAAATTAAAATAAAAGTAAGCAGTATGAGTAATCGCGATTTCACTATATGGAAGTAGTATCAAATATGGAAGGTCTTGTATGAATTTTCCCAAGCGGAATTCGCATAGGTGTTACTACTACTATATAAGTTCAGCATTTTGGGCAAAAATCATTCTTCCCAATGGCAGCTGCCACGTTTCAAGCTCTTCCCAGCTTTTACTCAGATTATAATTAAAAATCTTTATATATACGTACACTAATTTTACTGAAAAAACATAGTAATCAAAGATTATTGCGTGTCTTCTCACGATTCTTTCTTTTCCTTGGAAAGTTGCATGTTTCATTTAGTTTTAATAGGAATATCTCTCAACCAAATTCTTCAGAGATTAACAAATATCAATACTATATCAAAAAAGTGATTGTCTTTACACTTTGTACAAACATAGATTCGATTCAAGTTTTGTCACATCAAGTGAGAAAGTATTCAAACAGTTTAGTTGCGGTGTTCAGCATAATTTACACTGAAGAAGAGCTGGAAAAACACCAAGCGTATCAAGGAAACGACTCGTTTGGAAAAAAGGCCATAAGCATTATCTGAAATCTAATAAAAAAAATTGCATCTATGCAAATTCTGGGTTCAGCATTTTTAGACAGAAATCGAAAAGTTCAAAACTCAAATTATGAATATGATTTGTTTGTAAAAATTCATTGTTTTTTTGATGGCAATGATTCTGTAAATCGTGAACATATCACTTTTTTTAGTTTTTGAAAATGACTTCATAAAAATCTTGACAAAGTTAATTTTATTTCAATTTGAATGCTTTTCAACGAAAAAAATTATGTTATTTTTTTTTACAAAATGCAAAAGGTAATCATTTTATAAAAAATTTTCGTATTTTTCGAAAAAAAAAATTTTTTTCAAGACGCAAATTTCTTACGCAAAACCTAATTGCTAATGTTTGCAAAAACGTTTTTTTATTTGTGTCCTTGTGTGCTATTCCCTACATTAATACACTGTTTTTTGTGATTCAGAGCCAAAGACGTGCGAAAAGCGATTTTTTATTGATAAAAACCAGAACCAAAAAATTTTAAACATTTCTTTTTTTAAACAATGTAAGAAAAACTTGTATTAAATTTTTTTAAAACTAAACAAAATTTTTAGTAGAGTTTTTTACAAGTTATCAAAAGTGTTTTGACTTTTTCAACAACTGAAATTTTGAGGAAAGTATTGAAAATTGCAAAAACTGTTACGATTTTTTCAAAGGGTGGAAAATTTACTCTAAGGTGCATTTTTTTCATTTTTTTTTCAAAAAAATGTTTTTAAAAACCTAACTTCTTTTTTCTTATGAACATGCGAGAAACTAAAAAATTTATTGTAAAAAATTTGTTTTTTTGATGTTTTCGATTGAGATATGAGCAAATAGTAGATTTTGCGATAATCAAACTTAAAATGAAGAAAAAATTATTAAATTTCAATTTTTAACAGTGGAAGAAAAACTTGTATAAAAAATTTTTGAAAAGCGAAGAAGTTTACTTCGATTTTTTTTAATGCAGTTTTTTTTCGAATGTTTGAACAAATGTGCAAAGAAACTTATGAAAACTTTGCTACAACTGTAATACTTTTTCAAACAAGTTTGCAAAATTTTTCGAAATTTTTTTTGCATAATGCAACTTTTTTTCATGCTTTTTTAGAAAAAACGTATGCAAAACAGAACTTTTTTCTCATGAAGTAGCAAAAAACGCATATTTCTATTGTGAAAAACTTGTTAAATCCATGCCAACAACTTACGAAAATTTTTGACTTCAAATGCTATTTCCTATCTTGATGCCTTGTTTTTCTGATGTTTTTGATTAAAATACGTGCACAAATCAGATTTTTGAATGATCAAAATTGAAACAAAAAACTCTGAAAAATTATTTTATAACAGTGTGAAGAAATCTTGTTACATTGTTTTTTAAAATGCGAAAAAATTTGAAAATTTTTTTTCTTCAAAATGCTAAATGTCTTTTGATTTTTTAACTATGTGTGCAAAAAACATTTTTCAAAAATATTGCAACTTGTAAAGAATATTGTAAGGTGTTTAGCATGTGTGCAAAAACTGTGATGAAACTTTCATCATGAGTGCAAATTATGTCGAGAGAATTTTTACAGGATGTTAAAATTGATTAAATTTTTTATACCAATTTGCGATAAAACTTTGTAAAATTAATTTGCCGATTGCGAAATTAGTTTTTGATTTTTATTAATCCGTGTGCAAAATTGTAACAATTTTTTCATCAATCTCTTACCTTATCTCTTTGTTACTATGTCTTGAAAATGAAAAAATTAGATGCAAAAAAAACTAAATTACAAAACACCAGAAAACATCCAATTTTTTTACAAATCAAAGAGCTGTCGAGCAGCTGAAATCTCAATTTTTTGTAAATTCTCAATGGAACGCGAAGCTGGTCTGGTGTCCATCGCCAGTGGTTGACTTGATGGTTCAGTGACTAGATTTCTTGGCTGAGAGAACCCGTCATCCTCTTCGATGTTAATTGGGTTCTCCACAGACGCCTCGTCTTCCCAAGAAAAGAGGAAATGGTAGTCTGAATGAGCCACATATCTTGGTTCAGGAGTGTCGGGGTAGTTCATTCCCACATACTCAGCTACTTCCTCCATCATTTACAATTCTCCAAGTTGGTTCTCTTTCATAAGTACTTGCGTTATATGATGTTCGTTGAAATCTCTGCGCATCACTTCCAGCATAAACCAGACTTGGATTGGGATGTTCATTCGCGCCAGAAAAACTCCAGAGTCTGTTTGTCGCACTTGGATTTATACTAGATCAGGCGAGAATTCTACCGAGAACATAAGATTGCTGTTTTGCACTTAGAAGATCTCTTTGATCAATAAATTGAGTAAAAGATACAGAGTATAAAGAATGATTGATTTAAGGTTGAGAAGAAGGTGGTTGACGTTAATTAAGTTAAAATTAAAGTTTTTAGAGCTGAGAGAGGAGGTAATTGACGGTAGTTAAGTGAAAAATAAAATGATTTCTAGTTAGGAGAGAGGGGTAACTTCAACTCAAATATGTGGGTTTAACCAATCAGAATTGATTTTCCTCAATTGGATTGTAGTCGTGACCAATCAGAGTTCAGCTTCTTTTCAGGGAATTCTCATATGAGTTTCATCATGTCCAATCGGAACAAAAGTTCAATTTTAGGTACTTTTACACATTGTCGTTCCAATTATAAAAAAAATCCTTTTGTTCCAATTGTCTCATCCAGTCAGTCAAAAGTTTATTTAAGATTTCAAATAAATAAAAAAAAATACACAAAAACAAACGCAACAATGAATGACTAAAAGTTATTTGCAGTAAAAATTAAGAAAATTGCCGAAATAAGTAGCAAAACAAAAAAAAATTGGAACAGTTTTTTTATCTAGTTATTTGAATTTTTTGTATATAATTAAAGAGAATTTAAAGATTTTTGTGTAGATAGTCAAGTTTTTTTTTATTTTGATATAGATTTGAGAGGATAGGTCAAAATTGATGAATTCTTCAAAGCAAATCTCTGGAAGTCTTAATCCAAACCTGATCCTGCAGGATTTTGAATTTTGAAAATCTTTAAAGAAATGCAGAAATAAAGAACCTACATGGGGATTTATGACAAAATTGGGTATCGGGTAAGAAATAAAAAGAGTTTTCGATATATCTTTGTACAATTTTGTGAATATTTTCAATTTTTCTAGAATGAATAAAACTTCTTTCCTAGTCAGTTGTAATCCAACAGTAAGTTTAAAGCTTTGATCCTCAATACTCGGTACAAAACTAATCTCTTTGATTGAGTAAGTTTTCCCTGAATTGGCTTTTGCTTAGTCGGAGAACTCTATTTTCGCAAGAAAAAGGTCCAAAAAATTTTGAACAAAGTAAAAATTTACATCTATTTCATCAATCAAGAAATCAGAAGGAATGTTTCCTTTGTTCTTGTAAAGTAATTCGAGGAAACTAAAATGGTTTTAAAATGAAATTTTTCAAAAAATGATTGTTTTTCAACCAAAGTTATGTCTAGAAAAAGCTGAGACCTGATTGGTTGAAAATTTTCTGCAAAATTTTCAAAAAATTTAAGGAAACTTTCATCTGTGATGACGTCATGACCATAAAAAGAAAAAAGTGTAGGCGTTGTCGTTATTGTTAGAATAAATACGCTTATTTTATTGGATTAAATTATTAATTTTGTTTGCCAATCAAAAACCATCTATTTAATTTACTTCAAACGTTACAAATCGTTACTTCGCGATTAGAATAAAGTAATTTTTTTCTTTTATTCAATTGGTACTTTAAGTTTTCGAAATTCTTAGGTCCCAGTTTATTTTTATAGATAATACCTGCCCTTAACGAGAAAATTAATTGTGGAGATAGTGGACTTATATATGTTAGGGCGCATGCATCTCGATATCAAAAAAGATATGCTAATGGATTTATTTCTTATCCTGACTGCAAGTATTTCACTTAGAATCAACAGGAAATGAAGTATTAAATGGTAAAGAAGCATGCACCCTCAAATTCGAAGCAGTCGACGGTTTGTTTTTCTCTTCTTCTTGTGAACAAGAGTTCCCAAGCTACTACTCTCTCCAGCAACATCGGAGAAAGGAACATGGAGCTAAGCCAGGTAAACCTAGTGATACAGTGGCTGACCTGAACAAAATTGTGGAGGAAGAAGGGCAGGTTAGTGAAAAACTGAAGTGAGAACTTAGTGCTTGTCATCATTTTTGGTGGATACTGAGATGGAAAATGGGAGATATAAGGTATTTAACTTTCAAATGTCCAAGTTAGATACTAACAATATTAACGAGAAATTTGAAGAAGTCTCCAACAAGCTCGATTCTGCCGCTAAAATCATTATTGCTCTGGGCTTTGATCTTCAAAATATTGAGACTGGTGATCATAGATTTTTTTACCTCCATTAAAACAAAATTTGTCTGAAAAATCACACTTGCTCTGTACTAAAGCAGACTTGATAACAATCCAAGGAAAAGCTGAAAAATAAAGATAACGTGGAGCAATGTAACCTATAACGTCAAAACAAAAAGTGGCGCTTCAAGCTGATTACTAACGATACAAATTTTGCTGCTTTGCTCAAAGATAGCCCAATGAGATGTCCGGACTCTGTCTTACTCGACTCTGTTTTACTACGACATACGCATGTAGACTGTCTTTTATCCAACAAAGACAAGGAACCATACAACGATGTCTTTTCCTCGAATTGGCCATGTACATGAACGGACACAATGATCTCAACTCTCACACTTCTAGATACTTAACTGGTTTTGTATTAAAGTCAGGTCATGATCCTAAAAGTGTTCGTGGAATTTCAGAAAAAAATTGACCTGTTGTTGAGGAAATTGTGCAAAGAAACATCTTTATATACAATTTTAAGGTCCAAGAAGAAGAATATGTAGGAGAACTAGCTCGAAAAATTATTGGAAGGCTTGATGAAACAGTCAAACTCATGAGATTTCATCATCATATCATTCATACAATTGATGTAGAGAGCTTCTTCAAGTGTTTTCGATGCCCTAGCTGTGACACCTTTTCCGCAAGACAGGCCACTTCAATAGGCATCTGCGGAGATGCAAGGATCGAGTGAGGCATATTAACCCCAAGAACGTGTATGAGCTTCTGAAACCTGGTTTGAAAAGCTAGTTAAACATAACAAGTTTTTTAATAATCTAGAAGTTTTCGATTTTGAGGTAACTTGTTTTCCTGCAGAAGAATTAAACTAAACACAAACTACGTCCTGGATTGGAAAACATGACCAATTTTAGTCTCAATATCATCAAACTTGATTGATGAACCCATCTTTTAGTACAACAAGAATCAATAGAACTTGATTATTGATTCTGTTAGCAACCTCGAGCTGTTGGCTGAGCAAGGTAAGCTAGAGATGAGTAAAAACTTCCTCTGATGAAGAAGATCTTTGATGAGCTGAATGAACGGAGTGAAAACTATTCAGGTAAAAAACTTGACCACGAAGATGAATGCTTTGAAGATTCGGACGAAGCAGATCTGTCAACACAGTTTTTAAGAAATCTAAAAAATCAACTCATTGATTTGAAACAACATCTTCAGAGACCTGTAATAACTTAACCTGTTTTTGTAGTTAATAGTAGTAAATTTGAAAAAAAGTCCAACTTTATCCCTTATTTGATTCGCGATGAAGAACAATAAACAATTGTCATGAAAAAAGCGAATGAATTTATATCTTTCAAGTTTGGAGATCTACAATTTCTCGTCATTATGAAAATTTTTGGTGGAGTAACTACTCTTGACTGTTTTCTCAAAAACTTTAAAGCTAGCGAAGCGAAAGGATTTTTCCCTTATGACTGGTTTAACAATCCAGAAAGGTTTGAATTTCCAGAATTGCCACCCTATGAAGCCTTTTTCATTTAAATTAGAAACAACAATCCTCTGGATAAAGACTTTATTGATTATGGGAAGCTGAGAAACAATGGCTTTGAAGAACAACAAGCACTGAAAATCTTCAAATCAAGACTCTTTGTCCAATTACAATTACTTAGAAGATACATAGAATGACTGTGGCAGAAAAATTGAATGAGTGTGTTCAAAGACATTTTGCAGTGGTACAACAAGAAAGATGTTGTTCCAACCCTGGAACCAATGCAAAAAGTGATTCAATTTTAAAATAACAGCGAGTTAGACCTGTTGAAGTTTGGATGTAGACTTCCGAATCTATCAAACATTCGTCTGCTCAAATCTACAATTTATAATTTTTTTTCATTTTGCGAAAGTGATAAAAATTTTTGTGAAAAATACGAGAAGATATGACCGGTAGTCCTGCAATTGTGTTTACCCAAAAACCTGTAGTTGATGACAAGTTTATCAGAAAATCATCAACTATATGTAAATCGATCCTTGGGATTGATGCAAGCCGGCTTGAGCCTTTCCAATATAACAAGATATACCAACAGGACTGTACACGAGATGGGAGATTGACACCGATA
>NC_087062.1:86275771-86598573 GCF_963678635.1 Symsagittifera roscoffensis
TTTGTTGGAAGATTTTTTTAAAATTAGGATTGTTGATCTTTTTTTGTTACTTGCACAGCATTTGTTTTCTTTTCTTTTGATAATTGCTTTCAAAAGTTAGACAAAAAGTAAATTTCCAACTCTCTTAGGAAAATTTGAAAAACTGATATTTTTTTTAGTCCCTTGATTCAAATTCAAAAGGACTATATTGAGCTTTATTTTGAAGCTTTATGAATTCTCATTCAAAGTTTTCTTTTTAATATGAAAAATTTTGCTTCAATTAGGCAACAAAACAAAAAAAAATGCTCAATAAAACCTGTATAGATGTCAAAAATATCCCTTCGCTGCTGAAGTTTGACAGACGTCGCATGTACTGTCTAGCAGAAAGCTGGTTGTGCATCCCCCAAACGCTATATACATGCAGTTGAAAACGACAACAACCTAGAAATATAACAATACGATCATTTTGGATCATCAACTAGTGTTGTGAATCTCGGATCCAGATTTCAAAAATGTTTCTTTCTTGGTTTTAGATGTTTACTTTGATTCCTTTATAAGAAATAAGTATTCTTTCACATTATTCAGTCTTTTTTACTTATAATGGAAGTTTTCGTAAACTTTTTTAAACAAAATTCTACAAATTATAACAAATCAAATAAAGTCATTCAGATAATACTTTGCGTACGGATAAAAAACAGATAATTCATGAATTTCAAGAACCGAGGCTGTCTAATATAAGAAAATTGATAAAAAATTTTGGCTGTGAAGCTTTGATTTAATGTGATGATCTCAATTTTAAAAATTAAAACGTGAAACCGATAGGAAATTACGGTTTTTTCTGCTATACGGCCTAACACTGGTTTTTTTGATTTACGCATTGAATAGGATTATAATAATCAAAAGTTATAGCTACGAATTTTTTCAAGCAGAACAAATTAGTTAGTATCATTGGAGACATAACATCAGAAAAACATTGGAGCCGTATAACAGAAAAATTTTATGCTAATAAATAAGTGAACATGTTCGAAACGAAATTATTTTGTAATAATTCGGTATGTTATTCTAAGCTTCTTAAATTAAAAAAAAACATATTTTATCATGAGTGCCATTCATTTTTTTGTGAAATCAGACATTGGGAGTGTACGTAGAAGACAAGAGTTTTTATCATGGAAACGTTATCCCGAATTTCAATCGAGCCACTGGAAAAATCATTGAACAAAAACTCCACACCAATCACAGACATTCTAGCGCCTGCTTACGATATTTGAACAAAAATTTCGAAATTTCGTGACCAAAAAATGTAACTGACAAAAACCTTTAAAATTTTAAAGGTTTGATGTTCTCATTCGTGCTTAAAAATTGTTCACTAAAAACTATATAATTTGTTCAAAGTTAATCTGAATAAAAAGACATTAAGCATTATATGATGCATGCAGCATTATTTTCTTCAAAAGTTGATAACACCAACAACTTATCGAACAGATTCTTCAAACAGTTAAATCAGTTTACTTTGCTCTCAAAGTTTTTCTGAGAATTTAACTACAATATATTGACATGGAGCTATTGAACCTAATTAACCTAATCAAAGCCACGTCATCACGAACTTTTTTTGAAAAAACTATCGTAGATTGTACTGATTAACCCCATTTTTTATCTTTTTTTAAATTGATTACATCAGCCGATATTTTAGTACTACTATGATAGAGTAGTCGCTCAAAAAGTAACTCTGATACACAATTCCCGCATGCAATTTGCATGTATTAACTTAAAAACTAATGTTTGTACAAATTACTTGATTCAAAAATTTTGCCCGCGAGTCAGAAACTTTCGGATAAAAAAATTTAAATACTATATTGTTTTATTATGTATTATTCGCTGGAAATTTTTACGATTTACAAACTGACTCGGTCAACTTAATTGTGATCAAAAATCAATTTTGACATTTTTTGAATGCCGAAAAAGGAAGTTTGACAAAATACTGAAACAAAATTTTAAGCTTAAGGGACTTGCTTTTTTCAAGGATTCAATCATCATAGTAGTTCCAATACTTATATAAAGGAAAGGTCATTGTGATAAACCTTTTTTATGTGCCTGACTAAGGCTACTGCAATTTATATTCTAAGCAAAAAATGAACGCACTAAAAGCCAAAATAATCAAATAATTTCAAATGATGGACGTGGTAGGGACAGTCATTGAATGTTCCGACTGCAGTTTTACTGCTTTTAGGCTGATAAAATCAAATTTCAATTGTTAAAATTTGTGTCGTAACTGAAATCAAAAAGACTGATTAGCTTGCCTCAATTTAATTTGAACGGCTTTGCACAGACAGTCGCGCTAACGGTGTGCATGCACGGTTGGACGCACGTAGGCCCAGGGATTGAACCCCCAAGGGAGCTTAAAATGGTCTGATTGACAAAACTACCCAAGCTTATGTATGTCCATATACCTCACTTTTTTCGAACAAAGAGAACAGAAAACGTTTCACAAAATAAAAAAGTCATAAAATGAGTTCTTTAAGTAGGCCCTACAGGAGGAAGGATGTTTGTCACCTGGATTCGTTTGCACTACTGGCCAAACCCAATAAAAGTTAGTGGTCAGAAAATGTTTTTTTTTGTCCCCCAGAGGCATTTATGACAAAAACAAGAACCCAGCGGAAAACATAAACACAATTGCAATCATTTGCGACAATTTTGCTTAACTTTTGGTTTGTCAATTGACAACAGTTAGCTCCGTTAACTTTTCGTTTTTCGTGGAACTTGACGGAATTTGACAATTTTTGAGTTGTCTTGTTTCCTAAGAGCCTGTCAATTTTTCTAGGATTTAAATTAACAACATTTTTATCTTAATGTGTTACACGTTAGCCTACAAGTTAAGCCTATTTTTGTCGAAAAACCGTTCAAAACTGCTCAAATTTTATTTTAAAAAAATGCACAAACGGTCATTTTGAGGCAATCGTATAAGAATACAACTCAAATTGGTCATATTTTGCTTCAATATAGATGAAAAATCTCGAATTGGGACGCCCATCTTCGCATAATTTTATCATAAATTTAGTTTAGCTTGAAACACACAAGTAGCCTAAAGAGTACATGGTAAGATGAGCAGTTTCAGTGAAATAGGGAAAAAAGTTAAAACGTTCATCCTCTTTTAAACACGCATATTTTAAACGTGCATCCTAGTTATAAATGGAAACAGTTTGTTTAATGTATGAAGTTTGACATCTGAAACTCAAAAACAAAAATCAAAATCATAAACATCTCTTTCTTTATCGTATAACAGTTTTTACCGAGATTTGCGTCACATTTTCTGGAAGATTGGGTAATGGGCGTGAGATTGGAGAAAAAAAAACTGAGATTGGGACATGGGCGGAGATTAGGCGGGTTTTCTTCTGGGAACTTTGAAAAGGGAAATGGTTGATTATGTAAAACAAATTTGAGCTCTAGGGCTAAATATTTTCATTGGAACAGTTCATATTGCGCCAAGATAACTCACTTTAACTTTAAATTAACAACTTTAATATTTTCCTAAACGTTTTTTTAAAAAAAAACTAGGGTTTGCTTGATGCGTACATATACATGCACCCCAAAAACAATGCCACGAAAAAATGCTCCAAATTAATAACTGAGAGATAGTTTCATATGTTTACTAAGGAAAAGCTTCAAATCACGTAGACTTTTTTCTAATTTTTTAAAACGATGAAGTATTTACAAGTTGAAAAAAAAAAGAAATTTAGGTTTCTGAGTGCTTGTTTGCAGATATTAATACAAGACTGCTCGTATCAGGGCGAAGCCCTGAATGTTCCGACTGCCTTTTAAGGTTTATTGAGCAGCAGTAATACATAAAAAAAATGAAATGAAATAAAATAAAATGAAATTTTTTTTCTTAAATTTGAAATTTTTTATGAAAATTATCCCATTTCAGTACAAAAAGATAGATTTCGTTCCTTGTAACAAATCAATTATGGCAAATAATCTTCGTTCAACCAATTGGGAACGATTTATAAGACGGATTAAATCTCCGCTTACGCGTTAATAGCGCGAATTATATTGCGCGTTAATTGTCCCAAATTGGTCAAAATGGCCAAAATGGCAATCTTTAAACCCTCATAACTTTACAAAAAATGATCACAGGTGAAATATCGTTTCTAATTTAAGCTCAAGACAACAATACCTTTTGAATGATATAAAAAAATTCCGTCAAAAATGGCTAGTTAAAAAGTCGAAATTTGTCAAAAGAAAAAAAAAACCCACCCCGAGCACAAATATTCCGTTAATTTCGCATCGAAAGTCGGAACAATAAAATTTTCCATTCTTTCGAAAAGCTCATCTTGTAATTTTTTTTGTCGTATAAAAGAATACTTGCCAGAATGTTTGTCTGCGCGAACGAAAGAGAACCAGTTCAGTTGTCTGAAGTTGTTTTTAGCTAGATTGTAAAATCTGGTTTTTTCAATACTGGATACATTAAACCCAGCGGCAATCCTTTGTTCACCGAATGATCGAGGCAGCCAGAGTTTAACCAGGCAGAAATAAGAGCTGGAACAAAATTCAAAAGACTTGTGATGAAAACATACTACAATCTTTCTTCTAATAAGGGCGCTCAATAAGTCTTCCTATTCTAGAGAAAATATTGGTTACAAAATTCTGGTTTCAGAATTTTTTTCCTTTGTTTTTTCCAATTTTAAACCAATATACCAAATTAACGAATAATAATTTGGGATATTTGTAAGTTAGTCATGCTGTGTAGCATGTTTTCGAAATAACTACTATGTTTTGTGGTAACATGCTATGTTATAACGGACGGTCATATTCCAAATCTAAATTTTGGTAGTGAATTAATTAATACTAATTGTATTCTTCAATAACACCTACTTTTTTTATTGATAAATTAACCCTTTTATTCAGACTAAGTTGTGAATTGCAGGAACGAAGCTGATCTCAATATATTATATGATTTAATGAGACCTATGCAAAAAAAAGAGTTAAAATATCATTTGTATTGGAATAAATAGTGGCACGAACCTTACCGGCGTAAAAAAGTAGCCTGAAAATGATCGGTTCAGTCTGTATCTCAAATTACTTAATGAAATAGCATTTTAGTCACAACTCATCCTTTAATCTCTCCTAGGATCGACTTATGTTACACACAGGTTCTGTGATTCGACTGTTATGTTCTGCTGATTTATCTTCGACTGGGTTCATTCCAACTAGTTTTGGTTATATGTCGATTTGGTGTTGATGCGAAAAGACGAATCAACATTGAATTTTTCCAAAATGAGGCAAACTCTTATTAATTTGTTAAAGAATTATAAATGTTTTACAATTTCCACATTTTATTAGCTGAATCGCTCATTTTTTGAGAGTTTTGGACTAAATTTACCATAAATTTTTGTAGTTTTACTTCGATTGTGTAAAAAAAAAGATTGGATCAAATCAAATTACTTCAAACTTCAGATCATATCAATTATCACGAAATTTTTTGTTTTGCGAAACTTGCAGCCAAAATTTTGCTGCAAAAATGGGTCGTTTTGCCTTCATTTAGTCAATCAAAAATTACGCTGGAGACTATCCAGTCAACCAAAGCGAGCGTCTCATTTAGCCCAAAAAATTTTAGAAGAAATTTATATTTCGAAAAATGCGCAAAGCTTTTTTATTTTGTTTTAAAGCAGATAGTTAGACAAGTGTAAAATAAAAAATACTACTTTTTGGCAATCAAACAAAAACAACTTTACGGACTTTATGCCCTCTTTAAATTTTTAAGATGTGAAAAAATCACTAATTGACAAATTTTGCTCTGCTCCTTAATTGACGTGGTAGCAACTAATATAAATTGCAACTAATAGCTCTGTTAAAAGTTTTAAAATGCTTGTTTTCCAATTTTTTGCCCACTTTAAACCCATTTTGAGAAAAAAAAACAATCATCAAATTATTATTAAATGAAACAAACTAATTTTTTTGCTCTTCCGCATATTCTTCATCACAAAACTGATAGAATTATAAAACAAAGTTTTGAACACCAATTTCATTTTTACAAGTTTTTTGTCGCTAAAATGATAGATCCACAAAACTTTTTGAGACGCGAGTTTAAACTATTGGCAGTGTCTACTAAATGCTAATTCAATCTAGATCAGTTGAAGCTTTAATAACTTTGATTCCAAAGTTGCAAACCCATTGATTTGACTAATTAGCTGAGCAAATGGTTGTGCTTTTAAGGCTATATTAGTTGTGTGCTAATAGCTTGCGCGAATTAACCAATGCGCAAAAAATCTCAGCCTATCGAAGCCCTATAATCATATATATAAAAATGTATTGCAGTATTAGCTTTTTTTTCGAGATTTTTAATACTGAGCTTTAATGGTTCACAAAATTTTCATTTATTCGGTCCTTGGCGCATAAAAAATCCCTCGGAGGAATTTAAACTAGAAACAAGCCCTGAAAAGCCCAACACTGCCCTTCAATGATGCCGGTATTGGTTGTTTACTTTCAAAAAAATTATCCCAAAATTTCAAGTTCTGCTTTTTAATTGTGTCAGATAAATGAAGTATGCCGGTATTGTTTTTTATATAAAAAAGAATTTCAAGTTTTCAGCATTTGCTTTTGACTTAATTCGGATATGTTAGATAACATCAACGTTTACTAATTAGAGAATGTATTTTAAAAATAAAAACATTTTTTTTTCTCGGAATTCTTTTTTATGGTGTGTCAGTGTTGTGTTTTGTCAGTTTTCCTAATTCGCAGTAAATTCAAATTTGCTTACCATTTGCTGAATCTCTGAAGACCTGGATGCCAGAAGTTCGCATATTTATTCCAAACAACAAGCTACCTTTACAATCAGGAAAGATTCAAACGGTACTCAACTCATAAAAGTATCGAAAATTTCTATGACGGATTCTGGCATTATTACTTGCGGTACAGAAACTTTACAAAACAAAAAATGTTTACTGGCCTTCAAAGATACCAAAAAAAAATTTTTCATGAAATCAAAAAAAAAATTTAAGAAATTAAACCCTTAAAAAACTTCGCTGATCTTTCGGTTGAACAAAAACTCGATTCAAATTCTGGCTAAAGTAAACCTTTAAAGCCTCTGGCTGAAATTAATCAATTTTCTTGTTATTCAACTATCCTGGCTGAAGTTAATTTTTACAGTATTTAGATTTGTCAGAAGATGAACATCGATTAGAGTTAACTTTTTATTTATTTTTAGTGTCACAGATAATTTGCTTGGTAGTATGTTAAGAGTTAAACGACGGTAATACGTTTTGAGTTACCGAATATGATTTCAAACTTTTATCGTTTGGAGTTAGATGGTATTCAAAAATTCTCATATTCTCCGAGAAAATTTTTTTTTTCAGAAAGATGACAAAAACGAGGCTGGCGCACCATAAAACAGAATTCTTTTTTTTTTCAAACAAAAAACTGAGATTTGATAGTTTTACAAAATTTTCGCTTATGCGGTCCTTATCGCGTGAAGATTCCCCCAGAATAACTCATTGGGTAATGAACGAAAACTATAAACAAGCCCTGAAAGTTTCAACAGTGCTCTTTAATTTATGCCGTTATTGGTTGTTTTCTTTCAAAAAATCTGCTTTCGTAAAACGTCAGATTTTTAAAATTTGAAGGTTATATTTTTTTTGCTTTTGATTTATGTCAGATACCGTAGATCATATCAAAATTTACTATTCCGATAAGGTATTTTCAAAATGTAAACTCTGTTTTCTCAAAACTCTGTTTTATGGTGTGTCAGTGTTGTGTTTTGTGAGTTTTCCTAATTTGCTGTAAATTTAATTTTATTTACTGATCGGTGTATCTCTGAAGACAAAATATGGGGATGCCATAAGTTTGAGTTTCAATAGTTAGTGCAAGCAACAAGCTTCATTATACTCAGGAAAGATTCAAACTGTACTCAACTCACAAAAGCATTGAAATATCTACATAACGGATTTTGGCACAGTTGCTTGCGGTACAAAAACTTTTAACAAACATGTATTTCCTAGCTTTCCAATGAACCAAAAAAAATCAACAACATTTTTTTAAATATAAAAAATAAGACTTTTGAGAATTTAACCCCTTGAAAAGTTTAGTTGCTTTTTGGACAATACGAATGTTCGAATCATATCCTGGCTAAAATTAAATTTTGAAAGTCATTTAGATTTGTCATAATATGAACAGTATTTAAAATTTTCTGGATAATAATTTCAGTGCCACCGATAAAATGTTTGGTAATATCTGTAAAGTTAAACGACGGTAAAACGTTTGGAGTTGAATGATATTCAAAGTATCTCAAATCCTCCGAAAAATTATTTTCATTTTGATATTACCTCAAACAAATGGTATATTTCGATATGATCTCTGATACTTGAGTCTAGCTTTCAAAATTTATTCTAAATTGTAACATTCTGAAATGATTCAAAAACTAAAAAATCAGTTCAGAGCAGTAAAACTAATTCTCCCTGATTGGCTGAAATCAGTAAATTTTGTTTGCTTCACTTTTGTTTGTTTCATTTTTGTTTTATTGCTTTCATTTTGACTGTGGCGTTCGCTAAAGGTGGCATGCCACGGAGCGCATTCCCCATAGACAAAAAAAAGTCCGTATAGAAGAGCTTAGCTTATACAAATTGCGGTGGGCCTGGTCAATGTTTGAGTGGCGATGAGTGTTCTTTTCAAAACATTACAGGTCCGGATTTTACATGCCAATCAGTATTCATGCGAGCTACTTTTCGCTTAATTTTTTGCTCTATGGGAACTGTTTTGCTACTATCCGGGAATAAGGCTCTGTGGGTACCCACCTCCTTACTCCTTAACTTGGTCTTACGTGGAATAAGAAAAAAGACTTCATTTTTTGACATTAGGTTTTACTCAAAAACTCAATGTTTTACCTGAACCGAGCGCATTTTTTCCCGTATGAATGATAAGATCCAGGCAAGACGAAGTCCAGCGAATACAGTTTTGGTGGATTTGGTCTCGTTTTTCTGGAGTTGTTGTTTGCTGAACCGGATACTTTGCGCACTAAACCATTCAAATAATGTCTTCAATATCAATGATATGAGTTATAACTTGGTAAAGTTACGAAAGTTTACATTCAGATTAGGTTTATGACGATTCAACTTAAGCAAATGTCACAAACGTTTTTGAGTATCCATTTTTGAGTATCATTTGCCTGTGGAGTAGACATTTTTCGGAAACGTTTTTTTTTCTATACCTTCATAAGATCTCAGAAAAAAATTTTCCGACTCAGAAAAAATCATAACTGGAAAGAATGATTTAAGAAACAATTCGAAAAGCTCACTACAACCGAAATGGTTGAAAACAGTATATCTACCCTGAAGCGGATTTCACACCCCCCCCCCCTTTTGTACTGTTTTTTATATATCTATATTTGGTGAGGTACTCTTAAAATTTTCTAATAGCGCCTGTGGCGCCAATATGTACTAATTTTTGAGGGGGGGACCGCGCGCCGAAAAAACGCGTTTTTTTAATCGAAATTTTCCAAAAAGTGCCTAAAAAAAGGTCGACAAATTTTTTGAAATTTCCGCTAAACTAATTACTAAACCAATAAAACTACATTACTACTTTGTACGCATTTGATCCTTGTCTCTGTAACATGCATGATCCGCACCAAATTTCACTTACTTTTGAAAACCTATTGCAGTACAAAATCTGATGGTTCCGAAAAAATCAAAAGATGACTAGCAAAACTCATCTCGAATAAACAGAAAATTCACATTGGATCGTCAAATGGTATATTTCGATATGATCTCTGATATTTGAGTCTAGCTTTCAAAAATTATTCTTGTTTTGGATTGCGCACTTGTTTGGCCTTTAAAATGAAGTATATTACGGCAGAAACGAGCGAAACTTGTTTCAAAGATTGAAACGCACTTGTCTATGGATTCATCAGATAACGTTTTTATCTGTGGTATATGCAGGCCTCATTTGCTATCCGGTTCCCATGCCAAAAGCCTCTTATAATATGGCAGCCGTTTAATCTTGAACTCAAAAGCTGGGCGGTTTAATTTTCTGCAAGTTAAAACCCGGAGCTTTTTGTCGCAAAAACTCAATCAAAAAAATAACTTCAAACCTGAAATTAGAAGAGTCAAAAAGAACACAGAGGCAAGAAAAATAGGACAAAAACTTTTTGGCATTGTATGATATCCAATTAATAATTCTTCTGGAATGTTATGCAGCAAATTTAACTCGATCTCTTTATTATGTTTATTGTTTGTCGGGGTCAAGAAATGCCTTTGACAAAAATTTGTTCATTTGTTTGAGAGCCTTGGAGATATATTTCTCAATTGGTTTGAACTTTATTGCTGGGCTGAAATCAATAACCTTCATAACTAATAAAAAACGCTAGGCGCGCCTTTATATCGGTGCCAAGATAACTTTGGAAAAGTTTTGATTTATAGCCATGAACTATGAACGGTAAGAACATCAAATAGCACTGCCAAAGCAATAAGTCGAGTCCGAGTTCTAAATGCTAGTCGCAGTTCTAACTTCAAAACGCGACTGAGGTTTCGAATATATTGCCCTATATCATAGGCCAGCACCCGGACATAATTTTCGTTTTTTTGCTTATGCTCTCATTATTTATTGTGTGACCAGTTTTTGAGTGGGCCACTGAGCCTGCTGATCGTTAGCAATAATGAATGAAAAAAAAATTGAATCTTGTTTTCAGTCAGAAAAATTTTTATTTATCGAAAAGTTTCATTGCTAAACTTTTCAAAAACCTCAGTGAAACGTGTACAAAATCTAGCAGCTTTTAAAAAACAACCAATTTTTTTCTTAGTGCAAATGCAGTTTTTGCTGCGTGACGTGACGATTTTGTCTCTTAAACTTTCGGGTACAGCATAAAAAAATAGAAAGCAAAACTCAAAGATAAGATTTCAATTGTTAAATGAAACTTAACGAATTCTAAACTATGGCAATAAAAAACGGTTTTTTTTCTTAAAAGCAGCATTGACTTAATTGACGAGCGTTTTTTCATGTTATTGATTTATATAATCTCCTGGTTGTCAAACCCGGTAAGCAAGCACCCCGTTTTGGGAACACGGAGATCGGTTTTCACAATTTAGGATTTGATCAGCTCGAATTTCCCCACCAAGAATTTTTTCTATTTTTGTTTGAAACTCGCGACAAGAGGGATCTTTTTCGTCAGAACAGAAACTAATGATTAATTTTTCTGCTTGATTGATTGTTGACTAAACACTTCAAGCGATCGGAAAGTTTTCAGAAAATCAAAACTTAATCAAGAGTTCAAACTTTCTAATGCAAACAAGAATTCAGCTGCTGAAAATGATCCAATAACTAGGTTAGCAAACAGCATCAAATTCCAATATTCTGCAATAAATAAAAGTCAACCCGGGTCGAGATCGTGGTTGTAGGTCCAGACCATGTGGAACAAAATTCAGCATGTTCAGATTGTTGGGACCAGAATATGGTGCCCGTACCGAGAGAATTTTTTTATTTCTGACCTGGAATACTTTATATCTAATCTAATTTTCTGGTCAAAAAATTTTTCTGAAATGTTTAAATAAAGCAGCAATTTTCTTAACATTCTTTATTTCGCATCTAATTTCTAGTCAAAATTAGCTAAATCTAGAATATTTCTAGCCAGAAAAATTTATCCGACTGGGGCTCGAACATCAAACTGCACTTTTAAAGCCGGTTGCGGTAACCGCTAGGCCTAATGAACTACAATTATACGATAGTTTTAGCAACCGAATGCAAAGCAACTCTTGTTATAACAAGTGTTAATTTGCATTAAATTGCTTCGGCTATTGTGTATTATACTGAAAGCATGTTCATCTCGTTGCGGTTGAGAACTGAACTGATATCTAGTTGTTTCTTTCCAGAAACTGTTTTTTTTCTAAGCTAAGAAAGAAATAAAAAATTTCTGTACAGAAAACACAAAAAATTTGGCTAGGTAATCTTATAAAATTTCTATTTAGGAAAACAGCCTTCACTGGGTACGGGTATGTTCAAATCGTATGGATCAGGTAATGCTATGTTCAGACGTTGCTGACTTATGTTCAGACATTGCAGACTCAAGACTTTTGTTCAAACTTTGCAGACTTATGTTCAAATTTTGCAGTTTTTAAGCTCGGACTTAAAGTCTGCAGACTTTTTGCAGTCTTTATGCATAGACTTTGCTGACTCATTTTCAGACTTTGCAGACTCATTGTTAGGTTTTGCAGACTTTGAACTGCGTTGCGGCTATGAGTTTTTCGTCCTAACGTGGCCCGGTTCATATTTATAATGTCTGAATATGAAACCGAGACCTCGACCCGGTAAATGCATAAAACAACAATGCATAAAACAACAGCCTCAAATTTAACTAAGCAGAAGCATATCATTATGATGAAGCATCCCGCTCTAATTAAAATTTCACCAGTCAGTTAGAACTATGATTTTATTTCTGAGGCAAATTTGATTTGTTTTTATAGCTCAATAAAAAAAATTTAGAGTGAATTGAGAAGATCGAACTTTATGCAGCATTTTACTACTTTCAACCGCACTATATGACCGTGAAACAGTTCTACTATATGAACGAATTAGGTTTTTCATGGCGCATTCAGCAGTCTCTGACAATCAAGGAATCCAGAAAATTAACGACTTATTCTCCTCTTTTGCTAATAATTGGAGTGAGAAATTTTGCTTGAAAGGGAAAAAACTTCGCAAATCATCTTCTAGAGCTCCCAGAATTTGTGTATGACGATCCAACAACTGTTTTTGTTGATCTGCATAGTTGGTTTTGAGCTTCTCTGTTATTCATGTTCACAATGAATACAGCCCTTAACATCCTTGTGCTCCAAAACTGCCTTGTGCTGCCAGTCCTATTAAGACCAAATGGAACTGTTCAAATGGTTCCCCGATGTGCTCGTCTTGCTAACAATTGGAACGTCTCGTACGTTTCATAGCGCTCTTTCTTGAACTCCGGTTTCTTAAGCATCAAAAATCCTCGTAAAACGTTTCGTCGTTGACTCTAAATGTGGTCTTCGCCTCTGGAATTCATCGTTTCATTTATCCTCAGGCACAGGCTTGCGTGCGAAATCAAAGTTTGATCCGCCTTCAATTGGTTTTTTCCGTCGACCTCTGTGGGTAGAGCCGCTACTTGGAATCTCGAAGGGTATCAGCATGGTAGAAATTTTTTGGTTTGATGCCCTGTTTGGCCACCATTCCTCAATGAAAACGATTAAACCAAAACTCTCATAGCATTGGTGATTCTGCGAGATTAGGAGACCAGCATGACGTTAACCCTGGTGGGTTTTTCAACCCATTTTGGCCTGTTGGCTGCGCCATGTCGAGAAAGCGTTAACGATAGTTGATAGTGTCCTTTAGATAGATAAATGTAAGGCTGCAATGCACAAAGTTAGTCGGAGGTAATGTTGACACACTTATAAGCTACATACTGGCTAGTTATAGGTCAACCGATGTTGACAGGCAACTCTGAAGCTTATATACCAGTTAGCACCAGAAAGATTATTTGAATGCATTGGAATAGAGAAAATAGAACTAAAAAAGACTGTGAACTAATTTAATCACTGTGACATTATTTTCTTGTGGAAGAATGAAAGAAAATATATTTTAAAGTACTCAATGAAATTCAGATTAATGAAAACAAGGTCAAATTGAGGTTTTGATAGCTATAAAGTATAACCTAATTTTTGAGTTTTGACCGTTCTAAGGCCTGCCCTCTCCGAGGACTATGGTTTTTTAAAGTTTTAAAGGGCGACCCATTGTAGGCACTTTTAGCCCAATTTCTTTTAATTCGTCTATTTTTTTCTCCGCTTTCGAATCTATGAGTTTGGTCGATAATGACGGCACCTACTTTGCTTGCCGTCTTAAGCTTCCTCCCAATTCGCCTTGAAGTCGTTTCGTCCAGCGAACTTGCTGATTACTGGCTCGAGTAAGACATTAATTGCTGTTTTCGTAACCGCTTCCTCGCGTTCGCTTTGGGAGTTTCCGTTCCTCTCGATGCGATATGCTCGGTTAGCTCAACTTTCGTTCGCTCCATTTTTTCTACAATTTTTTCCACTGTTTCTCTTCCAATCATGTACTCTGCCGTTGTATCGTAATCTCCAGGTCTGATTTTTTTTCTCTTCTCCTTGACCGTTTTCGCGCCGATTGTTGCTCGCCTCTCAGTTTCTATTGTCGACCGTTTTTTTTTTGCGCCGTCGGATGTGCGTTGGTTGTTTATATCTCCCCCGGTGAACTTGTCTCCGGTGCTCTCGCTGCTTCCCGTACTAGTTTATTTTTATTGCTAGTGGCAAGTCTTCCTCATAGTCGGAATCGAAATAGTCCGTGTCCCTTGCCGACTTTTTTGCGTGCTGCTCGCGTTTGTTTTTCTGCTTTTTTAACGTGATGGTCTCTCGGCCATCATTTTTCGGTTCACGTTCTGTGGTGTCAGTGGGGTTTTAATGGCTACGGGGGCTTTTTTTCTTGGGGTTCATGATTTTGCGCAACGCCACCACCGGTTGCCTAAGAAGAGCACCGCTACTCATTTTACCTGTGTGCGCAGTTTCCCTCACTGGTTTAGAAATCAATTGTTTATACCTGCTAAGTTTCCTATTCCCCGTCCTCTGCATAACTATTTCCGATGGCGCTGTTGACGCAGATGCTCCCGTTTTTAGTCCGATTGCCAATTCCACATCATGATGTTTGATCTGGTCGTCCACCAGTCGTATTCGGTGGCGTCGATACTTCACATCAGACCTAACTCATCGGTTCGTATCTGCTGGATGCGGCATCCCTTGCGCATCCGGGTCTCGTTCATCGAAGCAAGCATATTTTGAACATATTTTTTCTATCCCATTTAAAATTCTTCATAGATGGCTTCTTTATTAAATTTCTAAGCACTGTATTTGCCTCCCGACCGTGGAGTTTTTGGAAAATTTTAAAGCGCGGAGGCCCTTTCGAATTTTTTCTCCAGGACTTCCAATTTTTCTTCTCGCGCATAAGTAAGTACTGACTTCTTCAGGCTGCCTGACTTCTTCGGGTACAGATTTTTCAATCTTTTACCGGATATTGTGCACTCTCGTCAATGTTCCGCTATTGAAACTAGACTATATTTACGGATACCAAATGGCCGTGGCCTCCTCGTACGTTTTGGTCTTCCCATGATGATGGCAATAGAGCGTTTTATTCACCGCCCCGTGTAGGGAATTTGGAATTGTTACGTTGTCGTCCATCCAGTGGCATCCGTCTTTTTCATGGAAGTCTGAGTAAAATAGTGTAAAACTTTTATCGCGTAGTATTTGTTGTGTAATGTTGGATCTTTACTTTTGATTAATTCGGTAAGAGCGTCTAACTGACGGTCTGCATGGTACTGGGGTTCTATATATCTAAAATTGAATAGTTCGGGAAGGGCTCTTTGCTTTTTAACAACTTAACAATTTCGAGGAAAAAACTGACATTATACAATTTCATGGTTTAACCGGTGGATAAGTTTCATCTGGGAAAGACCATGAAAATGATATATTGGTATAGCTTTTAGTGCTACTGGCTTATGTTATTATTGCTTGTATATTCTCATTTATCTCTTCTACTTCGACGCCAGTACTTTTGCTTGGATGTCGTTACATAGTTTATTAAATTTCTGATCCGTTCGAATTTCTGAAGCTTTATTATTATTCCGATATGTCTCTGGATATATCTCCTAAGTAAAATCAAATCTGCCCCAACTAATTTTGCATATACATCATTTGATCTGCAAATTCGACATATCTCCTAAATAAAGTCAAACGCTGCCCCAAGTAATTTTGCATATGCATCAATTGACCTTCCGGTTAAATTGCAGGACTGTGATTGATCCATTTTTCGTTGCAGGTAATTCCGCCCTCTATCGGTCGTTCTCTATTCGAAATATTGCAGACTCTATTTCGATTGCCCGGTGGTGTTCAAAAATTCCTTTGGAGATTGTTAGACTTTTGAAATCGAGGGCACCTCGAATTGATTTAATTTTCGCAACCGTAAATATGCTATTGTTTGATCTAACTGGATTCGCTTCCGAGCTTGGGTTTCTTGACAAGTAATCTGCGAGGCTGATTTTTGCCCCGGGTTAATGTGTTCAATGAAAATCAAAATATGTAAGACGGTCTAACCACCGTGTAAGTCGGCTGAGCGTAGTTTTGTTCTTTTTGTTGATACCGTTCAACAGTGAGACTAAAGCTTGATGATCTGTCACAACCAAAGTTTTCCTTTATATTACGTAATTTTTTCATTAAATTCTGCCCCCAAACGACCGCTAGCATTTCCAATTCATCCGTCGGGTAATTTTTCTTTCCGCCGTCTGGGTAGCATGACACGAAAGATAGCCCCCTCCGGCTGGCGGAGCCCAATTTTTCTCGTACGTCACCAATTCTTTTGTGACTGGTGTCGCAAACTATTCGCATATCGCGATGTATATCGAAGTGCCGTAATTCGACTATGTTTGCCACCTGGGCCTTCAACTTATCAAACGCTATTTGACACTCCAGTGTCCAATTATTATCATTTTCCACTTTATTAAGGGCCGTAATAGGGCTGCGGATTCCGCTAACGCTGGAAGGTACTTGTCTAAGCTGTGTGTCGAACTCATAAACGGCTTAAGCTGATACACGGTGCGAGGAGTCTTCACGGTGCGAGGAGTCGAGACGGTGCGAGGAGATTGGATCGGTTCTGTAACCCGAACCAGCGGAATTACGCCGGTGGATCTGATTTGATGTTCCAGGCATTCGCATTCTTGTTGCCATTGATCCATGGGTGCATCTGTCCAGAGCATCTCTGAAGCATCCTTCTCCTGGATATATATCACGCTCTCCCCGACGCTTTATGGATCAGCTGCAACCCGAGGCTTGACATCAAATCCCCTCCAACATTATATGATCTGCTTCCTCCTATCACTTTGATTTTTGCATCGACTATCCATCCCTTCGTCTCTAGCAGTACTGTCATTGTACCCAGGAGATGTAGTGGATTATTCCCGTAATCCCCGAATTCGTTGTCCTCTGGTTTACGCTCGTTTAGCTTTCTTCCTGCGGTGACCAGTGTTCTTCTCAACTCCCTGGTGGTGAATATTGAAATTGACGAGCCGATATCTATCGCTCGTTTGTCTCCAAATAATGTTTTTCAGATGTTTTGCGCCCGCGAATTTTTGTTCGGTCTCTTTCCTTGAAAGAATAGCCATAATCACATAATCACCCGAGCTATCCGAATCCCTTGACCTATTTCTCTCTTCAGGCATACTGATCAATCTAACTGAGCTCTAATGTTGCAAATGGATTACCTCCGTGTCCCCAGACTCACTCATATCTAGTTCCTCTTGTCCTTGAAATTTTACTACTGCCGGGCGTTTTCGGTTTCCACGTTTTCCCCCGCACGTCTTTTCTTAGTGACTTGTTTTTCGGCAGAAAATGCAAGTTGCGCTTCTTGCTGATTATCTCGTAATATGCTCTGGTGTGAAGTTGATCATTTTTATAGCACTTTTTTTACCGTTGCGTTAACCCCTTGGGGTTCAAGTCTCCCAGGGTATGGTCCCCGTCCGCGTTGTCTGGTTTTCCGATAACCGCCTCGGATCGCTCTAACTGGTTCCGTTTTGATCTGGAATGCTCAAGTGGATTTGCTGCACAGTGTCGCTCCCCCGGTTGTCGATACGTACGTTTTTTTGTGTTTGTCTCCTCGCTTATAAGATATAGATACACCTCCTCGGAAGTTTTTGTTGATCGGCATAGTTCGTTTTCAGCTTTTCTCTTGTTCATGTTCACAATGAATACATCCTCCTCTTCAATAACCCAAAACTGCATCGTGCCTCCAATCCACTTAAGACCAAATGGAAATGTTCCAGTGATTCCCCGATGTGCTCTTTCCTTGCTAGCATCAAAAACCCTCGAATAACGCGTCGTCGCTAAGTCCAGATGTGGTCATCCCCTGTGGAATTCATCCTATCTCTTATTCCCCCAGACACAGGTATAAGTTCATAAGTTCGATATCAAAGGCTATTCCGCCTCCAGTCGGTTTTTCCCGTCCACCTCTGCTGGTAAAGCCGCGTTTTGGGCTGTCATTAGGGCATCCGCATAGTGGAAGTTTTTCGGATTGATGCCATGTTTGGCCACAACTCCCATTGAAAACGCCTAAACCAAAACTCCCATAGCAATGGCGGTTCTGCGAGGTCAGGAGGCCAAAACGACGATACTCCTAGTGGGTTTTGTTTTTCCACCCTGTTTGGGTTGTTGGCTGCGCCATGTCAAAAAAGAGTTAATGATAGTGTAAATTTCAGATAAATAAATGTAAGGCTGCAAGGCTTAAAGTTAGTCGGAGACAATGAACTAGAGGTCAACCGATGGTGACAGACAACTCCGAAAGTTAAACAACAGTTGGAACCGGACAGATTATTTGAATGCCTTCAGTGGCGAGAATAGAATTAAAATGGACTGTTAACTAACAGTATGACAAATAGGAGGGAGAACAAGCGTTTAAATAAAGTACAGATAAAAAAATCTCGTGAATCTCCAAAAACTGAACAAAAATCATTCCGAGACATAAACAGGGCCCTGAAATTTCCTATTGTTCATATAAACGTGAATCAGAGACAAAGGTCAAAAGTATAAAAACTAATTTTTTTTTGAGAACAGAAAGGAGAAAAAATGTTCCCAAAAAATCCTCATGAAAAATTTAACCAAACACCTCAGTTATTTTTTGAAACCTACTTCCTAACAATAAAGGAGAAAATGATTATAACTACGATTTCTGTACTAGAAATAAAACGATGTGTTACAATTAATTAGATGTAAAGACTATCAGCGCAGGCACAGTCAGTGTTAGGCATATGTTCTTTGGGTCAAGAGACGAGTCACTCGATATTTATTTTATTATATTAGTACAATGAAGGGCACAGAAGTTCAAAAAACAGCAGGTTTACAGAAACAGATGTGGTTAAAAAATCCGAGTCAGATTGTCAAGAATCGTTAGGAACCAAGATTTTCTGTACCAAATTAGTACAGAACTGAAATCAAGACATAATCTATACCACATCAAAACTCTCGAAGCAAGCAAAGTACATACTTTGTTGTTTTTGCAGCAGAAATTTTTTACCGAGACACACAAACTCCTGGTCAGCATTTCCTTCCAGGCCTTCAGTGCTTCACTAATGAAATCAAAAAACCGCTAAAAACTGAAAGCAAGCAAAACTTTAACTGAGATGAAAAAAAAACAAGACAGCTCGCATCTGGGCGAGGCCCTGAATGTTCTGAATGCCTTTTAAAATCTGTGGAGCAGTAAAAAATGCAACAAAAAATAAATGTAAAACAATAAAATAATTTTTTTTAGGTTGAGATTTTTGCAAAAATCATCCCCCCAGACGCCATAAAAAATATAAAGTGATAGAGTTTGCTCCTTATAACAAATCAATTATGGCAAATAATTATTCTGCATCCAATTTTGAACGATTTCAACGAAGGATTAAATCTCCGTTGCATGTTAATAGCGAGAAATCTATCGCGCGTCAATTGTACCAAATTGGCCAAAATGGAAAATTTTAATCCCCCATAACTTTACAAAAAATAATCACAGGTAGAATATTTTTTCAGATTTGAGCCCAAGACAACAAAACTTTTTGAATAAGTTCTGCCGAAAAAACTAGTTAAAAATTGGAGTTGTCTGAAAAAACCCACGCCGAGCACAAATTTGCCGTTACTTTGGTTACAAAAGTCGGAGCGAAAAAGCCTTTAAGAAAATTTGCAGATAATTAAAAAAATCGCAAATCTACAGATTTATAATACAAATGGAACATTCCAAAATAATTTAAATGTCGTTCACAAAAGAGTAGGCGGTTGCCTGGCGCAAAGAGTGGTAAAAGAGCAATAGGCACCAATACTGTTTTCGGTGTGTCATGACTTTCTCGACCAAGTTTGGTTAAGTTTTCATTAACTCGACCCGACAAAAAATAGTTTATTTTTTACTTTGCTGAAACATAATCTGACGTGTTTCAAATTTTTAGACCAGAAATGGATTTGTCATGACTTCTCGACCTTCTCGACCGACAGTTTTCAAAAAATTGAAACTTTGTTTGTTTGAACCCACATAAATAGGTTTCGAATTTCTCAACCTTTGTGACTGACAATTCGTAAAGGAATTGGTTTTTCGAACCTAAGTTCCAAATTTGATTTGATTCACCTCAGATTTTTATGATCGATTAAAATCCTTTTCTGTTTTCAATTTCAATGTAGATGTTTATTCACAGACATATGTTTCGTCTGTGCTCGACCTATGTTTCCACTGCGATTGACTTATGTTCGGCTGTGCTCGACCTATGTTTGGACTGTGCTCGACCTATGTTTCGACTATATATTACGTAACTTTTTCATTAAATTCTGCCCCCCAAACGACCGCTAGCATTTCCAATTCATCCGTCGGGTAATTTTTCTCGCCGCCGTCTGGGTAGCATGACACGAAAGATAGCCCCCTCCGGCTGGTGGAGCCCAATTTTTCTCGTAGGTCACCAATTCCTTTGTGACTGGTGTCGCAAACTGAACTGTTCGCATATCGCGATGTATATGGAAGTGCCGTAATTCGACTATGTTTGCCACCTGGGCCTTCAACTTATCAAACGCTATTTGACACTCCAGTGTCCAATTATTATCATTTTCCAACTTATTAAGGGCCGTAATAGGGCTGCGAATTCCGCTAACACTGGAAGGTACTTGTGTAAGCTGTGTGTCGAACTCATAAACGGTTTAAGCTGATACACGGTGCGAGGAGTCTTCACGGTGCGAGGAGTCGAGACGGTGCGAGGAGATTGGATCGGTTCTGTAACCCGAACCAGCGGAATTACGCCGGTGGATCTGATTTGATGTTCCAGGCATTCGCATTCTCGTTGCCATTGATCCATGGGTGCATCTGTCCAGAGCATCTCTGAAGCATCCTTCTCCTGGATGTATATCACGCTCTCCCCAACGCTTTATGGATCAGCTGCAACCCGAGGCTTGACATCAAATCCCTTCCCACATTATATGATCTGCTTCCTCCTATCACTTTGATTTTTGCATCGACTATCCATCCCTTCGTCTCTAGCAGTACTGTCATTGTACCCAGTAGATGTAGTGGATTATTCCCGTAATCCCCGAATTCGTTGTCCTCTGGTTTACGCTCGTTTAGCTTTCTTCCTGCGGTGACCAGTGTTCTTCTTAACTCCCTGGTGGTGAATATTGAAATTGACGAGCCGATATCTATCGCTCGTTTGTCTCCTAATAATTTTTTTCAGATGTTTTGCGCCCGCGAATTTTTGTTCGGCCTTTTTCCTTGAAAGAATAGCCATTATCACATAATCACCCGAGCTATCCGAATCCCTTGACCTATTTCTCTCTTCAGGCATACTGATCAATCTAACTGAGCTCTAATGTTGCAAACGGATTACCTCCGTGTCCCCAGATTCACTCATATCGAGTTCCTCTTGTCCTTGAAATTTTACTACTGCCGGGCGTTTTCGGTTTCCACGTTTTCCCCCGCACGTCTTTTCTTAGTGGCTTGTTTTTCGGCAGAAAATGCAAGTTGCGCTTCTTTCTGGTTATCTCTTCATATGCTCTGGTGTGAAGTTGATCACAGTTATAGCACTTTTTTTTGGTTGCATTAAGCCCTTGGGGTTCAGGTCTCCCAAGGTACGGTCCCCGTCCGCGTTGTCTAGTTTTCCGATAACCGCCTCGGATCGCTCTAACTGATTTCGTTTTAATCTGGAATGCTCAAGTGGATTTGCTGCACAGTGTCGCTCCCCCAGTTGTCGATACGTAAGTTTTTTCGTTTTTGTCTCCTCGCTCATAAGATATAGATACACCTCCTCGGAAGTTTTTGTTGATCGGCATAGTTCGTTTTCAGCTTTTCTCTTGTTCATGTTCACAATGAATACATCCTCCTCTTCAATGCCCCAAAACTGCATCGTGCTTCCAATCCACTTAAGACCAAATGGAAATGTTCCAGTGATTCCCCGATGTGCTGTTTCCTTGCTAGCATCAAAAACCCTCGAATAACGCGTCGTCGCTAAGTCCAGATGTGGTCATCCCCTGTGGAATTCAATCTATCTCTTATTCCCCCAGACACAGGTATAAGTTCATAAGTTCGATATCAAAGGCTATTCCGCCTCCAGTCGGTTTTTCCCGTCCACCTCTGCTGGTAAAGCCGCGTTTTGGGCTGTCATTAGGGCACCCGCATAGTGGAAGTTTTTCGGATTGATGCCATGTTTGGCCACAACTCCCATTGAAAACGCCTAAACCAAAACTCCCATAGCAATGGCGGTTCTGCGAGGTCAGGAGGCCAAAAAGACGATACTCCTAGTGGGTTTTGTTTTTCCACCCTGTTTGGGTTGTTGGCTGCGCCATGTCAAAAAAGAGTTAATGATAGTGTAACTTTCAGATAAATAAATGTAAAACTGCAAGGCTTAAAGTTAGTCGGAGACAATGAACTAGAGGTCAACCGATGGTGACAGACAACTCCGAAAGTTAAACAACAGTTGGAACCGGACAGATTATTTGAATGCCTTCAGTGGCGAGAATAGAATTAAAATGGACTGTGAACTAACAGTATGACAAATAGGAGGGAGAACAAGCGTTTAAATAAAGTACAGATAAAAAAACTCTCGTGAATATCCAAAAACTGAACAAAAATCATTCCGAGACATAAACAGGGCCCTGAAATTTCCTATTGTTCATATAAACGTGAATCAGAGACAAAGGTCAAAAGTATAAAAACTAATTTTTTTTTGAGAACAGAAAGGAGAAAAAATGTTCCCAAAAAATCCTCATGAAAAATTTAACCAAACACCTCAGTTATTTTTTGAAACCTACTTCCTAACAATAAAGGAGAAAATGATTATAACTACGATTTCTGTACTAGAAATAAAACGATGTGTTACAATTAATTAGATGTAAAGACTATCAGCGCAGGCACAGTCAGTGTTAGGCATATGTTCTTTGGGTCAAGAGACGAGTCACTCGATATTTATTTTATTAGTACAATGAAGGGCACAGAAGTTCAAAAAACAGCAGGTTTACAGAAACAGATGTGGGTAAGAAATCCGAGTCAGATTGTCAAGAATCGTTATTTTCTGTACCAAATTAGTACAGAACTGAAATCAAGACATAATCTATACCACATCAAAACTCTCAAAGCAAGCAAAGTACATACTTTGTTGTTTTTGCAGCAGAATTTTTTTACCGAGACACACAAACTCCTGGTCAGCATTTCCTTCCAGGCCTTCAGTGCTTCACTAATGAAATCAAAAAACCGCTTAAAACTGAAAGCAAGCAAAACTTTAACTGAGATTAAAAAAAACAAGACAGCTCGCATCTGGGCGAGGCCCTGAATGTTCTGACTGCCTTTTAAAATCTGTGGAGCAGTAAAACATTAAAAAAAAATAAATGTATAAAAATTTGCAAAAATCATCCCCCGACACGCCATATAAAATATAAAGTGATAGAGTTTGCTCCTTGTAACAAATCAATTATGGCAAATAATTTTTCTGCATCCAATTTCGAACGATTTCTACGACGGATTAAATCTCCGTTGCATGTTAATAGCGAGAAATCTATCGCGCGTCATTTGTACCAAATTGGCCAAAATGGAAAATTTTAATTCCCCCTAACTTTACAAAAACTGATCACAGGTGGAATATGTTTTCAGATTTGAGCCCAAGACAACAAAACTTTTTGAATAATATAAAAGTTCTGCCAAAAAAAGCTACATAGTTAAAAATTGAAGTTGTCTGAAAAAACCCATGCCGAGCACAAATTTGCCGTTACTTTGCTTACAAAAGTCGGAGCGAAAAAGCCTTTAAGAAAATTTGCAGATAATTAAAAAAATCGCAAATCTACAGGTTTATGATACAAATGGAACATTCCAAAATAATTTAAATGTCGTTCACAAAAGAGTAGGCGGTTGCCTGGCGCAAAGAATGGTAAAAGAGCAAAAGGCACCGATACTGTTTTCGGTGTGTCATGACTTTCTCGACCAAATTTGGTTAAGTTTTCAATAACTCGACCCGACAAAAAAAGTTTTTTTTTTACTTTGCTGAAACATAACCTGACGTGTTTTAAATTTTTAGACCAGAATTGGACTTGTCGACCGACAGTTTTCAAAAAAAATGAAACTTTGTTTGTTTGAACCCACATAAATATGTTTCGAATTTTTCAACCTTTTTGACTGACAATTCGTAGAGGAATTGTTTTTTCGAACCTAAGTTCCAAATTTGATTTGATTCACCTCAGATTTTTATGATCGATTAAAATCCTTTTCTGTTTTCAATTTCAATGTAGATGTTTATTCACAGACATATGTTTCGTCTGTGCTCGACCTATGTTTCCACTGCGATTGACTTATGTTCGGCTGTGCTCGACCTATGTTTGGACTGTGCTCGACCTATGTTTCGACTATAATCGACCTAGGCTATGAATGCGCTCGTCCTAGGTTTCGATTCTGCTCGACCTATGTTTCGACTGTACTCAAACTATGTTTCGACTGTGCTCGACTCATGTTTCGACTGTGCTCGACTCATGTTTCGACTGTGCTAGACCTATGTTTCGACTAAGAACGACCTGTTTTTCGACTGTTCTCGAACTATGGTTCGACTATAATCGAACATTACTTTGACTGTGCTCGGCCTATTTTTGACTGTGCTCCACCTATGTTTTGATTGTGCTCGACCTATGTTTCGCCTGCGCTCGGCATATGTGTTGATTGTGCTCGACATATGTTTCAATTGTGCTCGGCCTATTTTTGAATGTGCTCCACCTATGTTTCGATTGTGCTCGACCTATGTTTCGACTGTGCTCGGCCTATGTTTTGACTGTGCTCGACCTATGTTTCGATTGTGCTCGACCTATGTTTGGAATGTGCTCGGCCTATGTTTTGACTGTCCATGACCTATGTTTCGACTGTGATCGACCTGTGTTTCGACTGTTCTCGACCTTTGTTTCGACTATCATCCACCAAGACATTAACTGTGCTCGGCCTATGTTTTGACTGTGCTCCATCTATGTTTCGATTGTGCTCGACCTATGTTTCGACTGTGCTCGGCCTTTGTTTTGACTGTAGTAGATCTATGTTTCAACTCTTCTCGACCTATGTTTCAACTGTTCTCGAACTAAGTTTCGACTATAATCGACCAATGCTTCGACTGTGCTCGACCTATCTTTCGACATTCTCGACCGAAATTGTGTATGTTTCGATTGTGCTTGACCTATGTTTCGACTATTCTCGGCCTTTGTTTTGACTTTGCTCGACCTGTGTTTCGATTGCGCTCTCCTATGTTTCGACTGTATCGACCTGCGTTTTGACTGTTCTCGACCTATGTTTCGACTATAATCGACCAATACTTTGACTGTGCTCGGCCTATTTTTGACTGTGCTCCACCTATGTTTCGATTGTGCTCGACCTATGTATCGACTGTGCTCGGCCTATAATTTGACTAAGCTCGACCTATGTTTCGATTGTGCTCTCCTATGTTTCGACTGGATCGACCTGCGTTTCGACTGTTCTCGACCTATGTTTCGACTATAATCGACCAATACTTTGACCGTGCTCGGCCTTTTTCTGACTGTGCTCCACCTATGTTTCGATTATGCTCGATCTATGTTTCGAATGTGCTCGGCCTATGTTTTGACTGTCCTAGAACTATGTTTCGACTGTAATCGACCTGTGTTTCGACTGTTCTCGACCTATGTTTCGACTATAATCCACCAAGACTTTGACTGTGCTCCACCTATGTTTCGCATGTGCTTGACCTAAGTTTCGACAATTCTCGGCCTTTGTTTTGACTTTGCTCGACCTGTGTTTCGATTGCGCTCTCCTATGTTTCGACTGTATCGACCTGCGTTTCGACTGTTCTCGACCTATGTTTCGACTATAATCGACCAATACTTTGACTGTGCTCGGCCTATTTTTGACTGTGCTCCACCTATGTTTCGATTGTGCTCGACCTATGTATCGACTGTGCTCGGCCTATGTTTTGACTGTGCTCGACCTATGTTTCGATTTTGCTCTCCTATGTTTCGACTGGATCGAATGCGTTTCGACTGTTCTCCACCTATGTTTCGACTATAATCGACCAATACTTTGACCGTGCTCGGCCTTTTTCTGACTGTGCTCCACCTATGTTTCGATTATGCTCGATCTATGTTTCGAAAGTGCTCGGCCTATGTTTTGACTGTCCTAGACCTATGTTTCGACTGTGATCGACCTGTGTTTCGACTGTTCTCGACCTATGTTTCGACTATAGTCCACCAAAACTTTGACTGTGCTCGGCCTATGTTTTGACTGTGCTCCACCTATGTTTCGATTGTGCTCGACCTATGAATCGACTGTGCTCCACCTATGTTTCGATTATGCTCGATCTATGTTTCGAATGTGCTCGGCCTATGTTTTGACTGTCCTAGACCTATGTTTCGACTGTGATCGACCTGTGTTTCGACTGTTCTCGACCTATGTTTCGACTATAATCCACCAAGACTTTGACTGTGCTCGGCCTATGTTTTGACTGTGCTCCACCTATGTTTCGATTGTGCTTGACCTATGTTTTGACTGTGCTCGGCCTTTGTTTCGATTGTGCTCGACCTATGTTTCAACTGTTCTCGACCTATGTACTGTTCTCAACCTATGTTTCTACTATAATCGACCAATGCTTCGAATGTGCTCGACCTATCTTTCGACATTCTCGACCAAAATTGTGTATGTTTCGATTGTGCTCGACCTATGTTTTGACTGTGCTCGATCTATTTTTGACTGTGCTCCACCTATGTTTCGCTTGTGCTCGACCTATGTTTTGACTATGCTCGGCCTTGGTTTTGACTGTGCTCGACCTATATTTAGACTGCGCTCGGCCTGTGTTTTGACTACGCTCGGCCTATCTTCCGACTGTGATCGACCTACTTTTGACTGTGCTCGACCTGTTTTTTGAATGTGCTCCACCTCTGTTTCGACTCTGCTCGACCTATCTTTTGACTGTGCTCGATTATCTTTGGTTTATGCTCGATATATGTTTCGACTGTGCTCGACCTGTGTTTTGACTGTTCTCGACATATGTTTCGACCGAGCTCCATCTATTTTTCGACTGCACTCGATCTATGTAATCACTGTGCTTGACCTGTGTTTCAATTTTCTAGACCAAAATTGGTATGTCATGACTTTCTCGACCAAATTTCGATAAATTTCCATTTACTCGATCCGACAAAAAAAATTTTTTTTTAAAATCTTTGCTTAAACATGATTTGATACTTCGAATTTCTAGACCAAAACGGGTTTGACATGACTTCTCGACCTTCTCGACCGACAGTTTTCAAAAAATTTAAAGTTTGTTTCAACCAACATAAATATGTTTCCAATTTCTCAACCTTTTTGACTGACAATTCGTAAAGGAAACGTTTTTTCGACCCCGAGTTCCAAATTTGATTTGATTCCTCTCTGATTTTTATGATCGATTAAAATCCTTTTCTCTTTTCAATTTCATTGTAGATGTTTATTCGCAGACCTATGTTTCGTCTGTGCTCGACCAATGTTTTGACAGCGATTGACTTATGTTCGGCTGTGCTCGACCTATGTTTTGACTGTGCTCGAACTATGTTTCGACTATAATCGACCTATGCTTTGACTGCGCTCGGCCTAGGTTTCGACTGTGTTCGACTCATGTTTGACTGTGCTAGACCTATGTTTCGACTAAGAACGACCTGTGTTTCGACTGTTCTCGAACTATGTTTTGACTTTGACTGTAATCGTCCTATGTTTCGACTGTACTCAACCTATGTTTCGACTATAATCGACCTATGCTTTGACTGCGCTCGGCCTAGGTTTCGACTGTGTTCGACTCATGTTTCGACTGTGCTAGACCTATGTTTCGACTAAGAACGACCTAGGTTTCGACTGTTCTCGAACTATGTTTTGACTTTGACTGTAATCGACCTATGTTTTGACTGTGCTCGAACTATGTTTCGACTATAATCGACCTATGCTTTGACTGCGCTCGGCCTAGGTTTTGACTGTGTTTGACTCATGTTTCGACTGTGCTAGACCTAATTTTCGACTAAGAACGACCTAGGTTTCGACTGTTCTCGAACTATGGTTCGACTATAATCGACCAATACTTTGACTGTGCTCGGCCTATTTTTGACTGTGCTCCACCTATGTTTCGATTGTACTCGCCCTATGTTTCGACTGTGCTCGGCCTATGTTTTGACTGTGCTCGACCTATGTTTTGACTTTCTCGGTCAAAATCAGATGTATTTCGACTTTCTCTACCTATGTTTTGAGGATCTCGACAAAAGTCGGGTATGTTTCATTTTTCTCAAAAAAAACTTGGCATGTTCCGATTTTATCGACGCACCAAAAAATTATTTTTGACTTTATTCGGCTAACTTTTGCTAAGTTTCGACTTTCTCGAACAAAATTGGATATGTTTCAAATTTTGCGACCTTTTCGTAAAGCAATTGTTTTTCTGACCCCAAAAAGAAACGCACAAAAACATAGGCCGAGCACAGTCAAAGTTTTTGTGCAAAATTTTTGTGATGTATCTCAAGTCTTTTATGATTGATTAAAATTCATTTTCATTTTCGAAAAAATCGATTTTTTGTAGATGTTTATACTACTTATTGGAGTTTTCCTTAAAAAATTTTAATTTTTTTTGAAACTTTATATTTTGATTGACCCCGCACAGAGATTTTTCGACTGTGCTCGACCTATAAATCGACTGTGCTTGACCTGTGTTTTGAGTTTCTCGACCATTTCGACTTTCTCGATTTTTGTTTTGAACTTCTCTAACTCTGTTTTGACTTTTTTTCGCGCTATATTTTGACTTTCTCGACCAAAATCATGTGTATTTTGACTTTTTCTACCTATGTTTTGAGGATCTCGACAAAAAACGGGTATTTTCAATTGTTTCAAATTTTTTTGGCATGTTCCGATTTTCTCGACCCACCAAAAAAATCTTTTTGACTCTGCTCGGCTAACTTTTGCTATGTTTCAACTGTTCTCGACCTATGTTTTGGCTATAATCGACCAATGCTTCGACACTGCTCGACCTATCTTTCGACATTCTCGACCAAAATTGTGTATGTTTCGATTGTGCTCAACCTATGTTTTGACTGTGCTCGATCTATTTTTGACTGTGCTCCACCTATGTTTCGCTTGTGCTCGACCTATGTTTCGACTATGCTCGGCCTTTCTTCCGACTGTGATCGACCTACTTTTGACTGTGCTCGACCTGTTTTTTGAATGTGCTCGACCTCTGTTTTGACTCTGCTCGACCTATTTTTTGACTGTGCTCGATTATGTTTGGTTTATGCTCGACATATGTTTCGACTGTGCTTGACCTGTGTTTCAATTTTCTTGACCAAAAATGGGTATGTCATGACTTTCTTGACCAAATTTTGTTAAGTTTCCATTTACTCGACCCGACAAAAAAAACTTTTTTTAACTTTGCTTAAACATAATTTGATGTTTCGAATTTCTAGACCAAAACGGGTTTGACATGACTTCACTACCTTCTCGACCGACAGTTTTCAAAAAATTGAAAGTTTTGGTTTGTTTCAACCAAATAAAAATGTTTCGAATTTCTCAACCTTTTTGACTGACAATTCGTAAAGGAAATGTTTTTTCGACCCCGAGTTCCAAATTTGATTTGATTCCTCTCTGATTTTTATGATCGATTAAAATCCTTTTCTCTTTTCAATTTCATTGTAGATGTTTATTCACAGACCTATGTTTCGTCTGTGCTCGACCAATGTTTTGACAGCGATTGACTTATGTTCGGCTGTGCTCGACCTATGTTTTGACTGTGCTCGAACTTTGTTTCGACTATAATCGACCTAAGCTTTGACTGCGCTCGGCCTAGGTTTCGACTGTGTTCGACTCGTGTTTGACTGTGCTAGACCTATGTTTCCACTAAGAACGACCTGTGTTTCGACTGTTCTCGAACTATGTTTTGACTTTGACTGTAATCGTCCTATGTTTCGACTGTGCTCCACCTATGTTTCGACTGTGCTCGGCCTATGTTTTGACTGTGCTCGACCTATGTTTCGACTTTCTCGGTCAAAATCAGATGTATTTCGACTTTCTCTACCTATGTTTTGAGGATCTCGACAAAAGTCGGGTATGTTTCATTTTTCTCAAAAAAAACTTGAACGACCTGTGTTTCGACTGTTCTCGAACTATGTTTTGACTTTGACTGTAATCGTCCTATGTTTCGACTGTGCTCCACCTATGTTTCGATTGTGCTCGACCTATGTTTCGACTGTGCTCGGCCTATGTTTTGACTGTACTCAACCTATGTTTCGACTATAATCGACCTATGCTTTGACTGCGCTCGGCCTAGGTTTCGACTGTGTTCGACTCATGTTTCGACTGTGCTAGACCTATGTTTCGACTAAGAGCGACCTAGGTTTCGACTGTTCTCGAACTATGTTTTGACTTTGACTGTAATCGACCTATATTTTGACTGTGCTCGAACTATGTTTCGACTATAATCGACCTATGCTTTGACTGCGCTCGGCCTAGGTTTTGACTGTGTTCGACTCATGTTTCGACTGTGCTAGACCTATGTTTCGACTAAGAACGACCTAGGTTTCGACTGTTCTCGAACTATGTTTCGACTATAATCGACCAATACTTTGACTGTGCTCGGCCTATTTTTGACTGTGCTCCACCTATGTTTCGATTGTGCTCGACCTATGTTTCGACTGTGCTCGGCCTATGTTTTGACCGTGCTCGACCTATGTTTCGACTTTCCCGGTCAAAATCAGATGTACTTCGACTTTCTCTACCTATGTTTTGAGGATCTCGACATAATTCGGGTATGTTTCATTTTTCTCAAAAAAAACTTGGCATGTTCCGATTTTATCGACGCACCAAAAAATTATTTTTGACTTTATTCGGCTAACTTTTGCTAAGTTTCGACTTTCTCGAACAAAATTGGATATGTTTCAAATTTTGCGACCTTTTCGTAGAGCAATTGTTTTTCTGACCCCAAAAAGAAACGCACAAAAACATAGGCCGAGCACAGTCAAAGTTTTTGTGCAAAATTTTTGCGATATATCTCAAGTCTTTTTTGATTGATTAAAATTCATTTTCATTTTCGAAAAAATCGATTTTTTGTAGATGTTTATACTACTTGCAGTTTTCCTTAAAAAATTTTCATTTTTTTTGAAACTTTATATTTTGCTTGACCCCGCACAGAGATTTTTCGACTGTGCTCGACCTATATATCGACTGTGCTTGACCTGTGTTTTGAGTTTCTCGACCATTTCGACTTTCTCGATTTTTGTTTTGAACTTCTCTAACTCTGTTTTGACTTTTTCGCGCTATATTTTGACTTTCTCTACCAAAATCAGGTGTATTTTGACTTTTTCTACCTATGTTTTGAGGATCTCGACAAAAGACGGGTATTTTCAATTTTTTCAAATTTTTTTGGCTCTGCTCGGCTAACTTTTGCTATGTTTTAACTGTTCTCGACCTATGTTTCGGCTATAATTGACCAATGTTTCGATTGTGCTCGACCTATGTTTTGACTGTGCTCGATCTATTTTTGACTGTGCTCCACCTATGTTTCGCTTGTGCTCGACCTATGTTTCGACTATGCTCGGCCTATGTTTTGACTGTGCTCGATTTATATTTAGACTGCGCTCGGCCTGTGTTTTGAATACGCTCGGCCTTTCTTCCGACTGTGATCGACCAACTTTTGACTGTGCTCGACCTGTTTTTTGAATGTGCTCGACCTCTGTTTTGACTCTGCTTGACCTATTTTTTGACTGTGCTCGATTATGTTTGGTTTATGCTCGACATATGTTTCGACTGTGCTCGACCTGTGTTTTGACTGTTCTCGACATATGTTTCGACCAAGCTCCATCTGTTTTTCGACTATGTTATCACTGTGCTTGACCTGTGTTTCAATTTTCTTGACCAAAAATTGGTATGTCATGACTTTCTCGACCAAATTTTGTTAAGTTTCCATTTACTCGACCCGACAAAAAAAAATTTTTTTTAACTTTGCTTAAACATAATTTGATGTTTTGAATTTCTAGACCAAAACGGGTTTGACATGACTTCTCTACCTTCTCGACCGACAGTTTTCAAAAATGAAAGTTTTGGTTTGTTTCAACCAAATAAAAATGTTTCGATTTTCTCAACCTTTTTTGACTGACAATTCGTAAAGGAAATGTTTTTTCGACCCCGAGTTCCAAATTTGATTTGATTCCTCTCTGATTTTTATGATCGATTAAAATCCTTTTCTCTTTTCAATTTCATAGTAGATGTTTATTCACAGACCTATGTTTCGTCTGTGCTCGACCAATGTTTTGACAGCGATTGACTTATGTTCGGCTGTGCTCGACCTATGCTTTGACTGCGCTCGGCCTAGGTTTCGACTGTGTTCGACTCGTGTTTGACTGTGCTAGACCTATGTTTCGACTAAGAACGACCTAGGTTTCGACTGTTCTCGAACTATGTTTTGACTTTGACTGTAATCGACCTATATTTTGACTGTGCTCGAACTATGTTTCGACTATAATCGAACTATGCTTTGACTCCGCTCGGCCTAGGTTTTGACTGTGTTCGACTCATGTTTCGATTGTGCTCGACCTATGTTTCGAATGTGCTCGGCCTATGTTTTGACTGTCCATGACCTATGTTTCGACTGTGATCGACCTGTGTTTCGACTGTTCTCGACATTTGTTTCGACTATAATCGACCTATGCTTTGACTGTTCTCGAACTATGTTTTGACTTTGACTGTAATCTTCCTGTGCTCGGCCTATGTTTTGACTGTCCATGACCTATGTTTCGACTGTGATCGACCTGTGTTTCGACTGTTCTCGACCTTTGTTTCGACTATAATCGACCTATGCTTTGACTGTTCTCGAACTATGTTTTGACTTTGACTGTAATCTTCCTATGTTTCGACTGTGCTCCACCTATGTTTCGATTGTGCTCGACCTATGTTTCGAATGTGCTCGGCCTATGTTTTGACTGTGCTCGACCTATGTTTCGACATTCTCGGTCAAAATCAGATGTATTTCGGCTTTCTCTACCTATGTTTTGAGGATCTCGACAAAAGTCGGGTATGTTTCATTTTTCTCAAAAAAATCTTTGCATGTTCCGATTTTATCGACCCACCAAAAAATTATTTTTGACGTTATTCGGCTAACTTTTGCTAAGTTTCGACTTTCTCGAACAAAATTGGATATGTTTCAAATTTTGCGACCTTTTTGTAGAGCAATTGTTTTTCTGACCCCAAAAAGAAACGCACAAAAACATAGGCCGAGCACAGTCAAAGTTTTTGTGCAAAATTTTTGCGATATATCTCAAGTCTTTTATGATTGATTAAAATTCATTTTCATTTTCGAAAAAATCGATTTTTTGTAGATGTTTATACTACTTATTGCAGTTTTCCTTAAAAAATTTTCATTTTTTTTGAAACTTTGTATTTTGCTTGACCCCGCACAGAGATTTTTCGACTGTGCTCGACCTATATATCGACTGTGCTTGACCTGTATTTTGAGTTTTTCGACCATTTCGACTTTCTCGATTTTTGTTTTGAACTTCTCTAACTCTGTTTTGAGTTTTTCGCGCTATATTTTGACTTTCTCGACCGAAATCAGGTGTATTTTGACTTTTTCTACCTATGTTTTGAGGATCTCGACAAAAGACGCGTATTTTCAATTTTTTGACTCTGCTCGGCTAACTTTTGCTATGTTTCAACTGTTCTCGACCTATGTTTCGGCTATAATCGACCAATGCTTCGTCTGTGCTCGACCTATCTTTCGACATTCTCGACCAAAATTGTGTATGTTTCGATTGTGCTCGACCTATGTTTTGACTGTGCTCGATCTATTTTTGACTGCGCTCCACCTATGTTTCGCTTGTGCTCGACCTATGTTTCGACTAAGATCGGCTTTTGTTTTGACTGTGCTCGACTTATATTTAGACTGCGCTCGGCCTGTGTTTTGACTACGCTCGGCCTTTCTTCCGACTGTGATCGACCTACTTTTGACTGTGCTCGACCTGTTTTTTGAATGTGTTCGACCTCTGTTTTGACTCTGCTCGACCTATTTTTTGACTGTGCTCGATTATGTTTGGTTTCTGCTCGACAGATGTTTCGACTTTGCTCGACCTGTGTTTTGACTGTTCTCGACATATGTTTGGACCGAGCTCCATCTATTTTTCGACTGCACTCGATCTATGTAACCACTGTGCTTGACCTGTGTTTCAATTTTCTTGACCAAAAATTGGTATGTCATGACTTTCTCGACCAAATTTTGTTTAATTTCCCTTTACTCGAACCGACAAAAAAAACTTTTTTTTTAACTTTGCTTAAACATAATTTGATTTTTCGAAATTCTAGACCAAAATGGGTTTGACATGACTTCTCTACTTCTCGACCGACAGTTTTCAAAAAATTGAAAGTTTGTTTGTTTCAACCAAATAAAAACGTTTCGAATTTCTTAACCTTTTTGACTGACAATTCGTAAAGGAATTGTTTTTTCGAAGCCGAGTTCCAAATTTGATTTGACTCCTCTCTGATTTTTATGATCGATTAAAATCCTTTTATCTTTTCAATTTAATTAAGATGTTTATTCACAGACCTATGTTTTGACTGTGCTAGACCTATGTTTCGACTATAATCGACCTATGCTTTGACTGCGCTCGGCCTAGGTTTCGACTGTACTCGACTCATGTTTCGATTGTTCTAGACCTATGTTTCGACTAAGAACGACCTGTGTTTCGACTGTTCTTGAACTATGTTTTGACTGTAATCGACCTATGTTTCGACTGTAATCAACCTATGTTTCGACTGTGCTCGACTCATGTTTCGACTGTGCTAGACCTATGTTTCGACTAACAACGACCTAGGTTTCGTTTTTATGATCGAATAAAATCCTTTTATCTTTTCAATTTAATTGTAGATGTTTATTCACAGACCTATGTTTCGTCTGTGCTCGACCTATTTTTCGACAGCGATTGACTTATATTCGGCTGGGCTCGACCTATGTTTTGACTGTGCTAGACCTATGTTTCGACTATAATCGACCTATGCTTTGACTGCGCTCGGCCTAGGTTTCGACTGTGCTCGACTCTTGTTTCGACTGTTCTAGACCTATGTTTCGACTAAGAACGACCTGTGTTTCGACTGTTCTTGAACTATGTTTTGACTGTTCTCGACATATGTTTCGACCGAGCTCCATCTTTTTTTCGACTGCACTCGATCTATGTAATCACTGTGCTTGACCTGTTTTTCAATTTTCCTGACCAAAAATTGGTATGTCATGACTTTCTCGACCAAGTTTTGTTAAGTTTCCATTTACTCGACCCGACAAAAAAACCTTTTTTTTATTTTTGCTTAAACATAATTTGATGTTTCGAAATTCTAGACCAAAATGGGTTTGACATGTCTTCTCTGCCTTCTCGACCGACAGTTTTCAAAAAATTGAAAGTTTGTTTGTTTCAACCAAATAAAAATGTTTCGAATTTCTCAACCTTTTTGACTGACAATTCGTAAAGGAATTGTTTTTTCGAAGCCGAGTTCCAAATTTGATTTGACTCCTCTCTGATTTTTATGATCGATTAAAATCCTTTTATCTTTTCAATTTAATTAAGATGTTTATTCACAGACCTATGTTTTGACTGTGCTAGACCTATGTTTCGACTATAATCGACCTATGCTTTGACTGCGCTCGGCCTAGGTTTCGACTGTACTCGACTCATGTTTCGATTGTTCTAGACCTATGTTTCGACTAAGAACGACCTGTGTTTCGACTGTTCTTGAACTATGTTTTGACTGTAATCGACCTATGTTTCGACTGTAATCAACCTATGTTTCGACTGTGCTCGACTCATGTTTCGACTGTGCTAGACCTATGTTTCGACTAACAACGACCTAGGTTTCGACTGTTCTCGAACTATGTTTCGACTATAATCGACCAATACTTTGACTGTGTTCGGCCTTTTATTGACTGTGCTCCACCTATGTTTCGATTGTGCTCGACCTATGTTTCGACTGTGCTCGGCCTTTGTTTTGACTGTGCTCGACCTATGTTTCGACTTTCTTGGTCAAAATCAGGTGTTTTTTGACTTTCTCTACCTATGTTTTGAGGATCTCGACAAAATTCGGGTATTGTTCATTTTTCTCAAAAAAAATTTGGCATGTTCCGATTTTCTCGACCCACCAAAAAATTAATTTTGACTTTATTCGGCTAACTTTTGCTAAGTATCAACTGTTCTCGACCTATGTTTCGACTATAATCGACCAATGCTTCGACTGTGCTCGACCTATCTTTCGACATTCTCGAGCAAAATTGTGTATGTTTCGATTGTGCTCGACCTATGTTTTTACTGTGCTCGATGTATTTTTGACTGTGCTCCACCTATGTTTCGCTTGTGCTCGACCTATGTTTTGACTATGCTCGGCCTTTGTTTTGACTGTGCTCGACCTATATTTCGACTGCCCTCGGCCTGTGTTTTGACTGCGCTCGGCCTTTCTTCCGACTGTGATCGACCTACTTTTGACTGTGCTCGACCTGTTTTTTGAATGTGCTCGAACTCTGTTTCGACTCTGCTCGACCTATCTTTTGACTGTGCTCAATTATGTTTGGTAAAATTGGATATGTTTCAAACTTTGCGACTTTTTCGTAGAGAAGTTGTTTTTCTGACCTCAAAAAAAAACGCACAAAATGTTTTCCAAAATTTTTGTGAAATAACTCAAGTCTTCTATGATTGATTAAAATCATTTTAATTTTCGAAAAAATTGATTTTTTGTAGATGTTTATACTACTTATTGCAGTTCCCCTAAATTTTTTTAAAAAAAGTTTGAAACTTTATTGTTTGTTTGACCCCGCACAGATATGTTTCGACTGTGCTCGACCTATATATCGACTCTGCTCGACCATTGTTTCGACCGTGCTCGACCTATATATCGACTCTGCTTGACCTGTGTTTTGATTTTCTCGACCACTTCGACTTTCTCGATCTTTGTTTTGAACTTCTCTAACTCTGTTTTGACTTTTTCGCGCTATATTTTGACTTTCTCGACCGAAATCAGGTGTATTTCGACTTTTTCTACCTATGTTTTGAGGATCTCGACAAAAGTCGGGTATGTTTCATTTTTTTCAAAATTTGTTGGCATGTTCCGATTTTCTCGACCCACCAAAAAAATATTTTTGACTTTGCTCGGCTAATTTTTGCTATGTTTCGACTTTCTCGAACAAAACAGGATATGTTTCAATCTTTGCGACCTTTTCGACTCGCAATTCGTAGAGAAATTGTTTTTCTGACCCCAAAAAGAAACGAACAAAAAATTTTCCACAATTTTCGTGATATATCTCAGGTCTTTTATGACTGATTAAAATTCATTTTCATTTTCCGAAAAATCGATTTTTTGTAGAGGTTTTTACTACTTATTGCAGTTCTCCTAGACTTTTTTGAGATTTTTTTGAAGCTTTATTGTTTCTTCGACCCCGCACAGATATGTTTCGACTGTGCTCGACCTATAAATCGACTCTGCTCGACCTATGTTTCGATTGTGCTCGACCTATGTTTCGACTGTGCTTGACCTGTGTTTTGTTTTTCTTGACCATGTTGACTTTCTCGACCTTTGTTTTGAACTTCTCTAACAACGTTTTTTTTTCGCCCTATGTTTTGACTTTCTCGACCGAAATCAGGTGTGTTTCGACTTTCTCGACCTATGTTTTGAGGATCTCGACAAAAGTCGGGTATGTTTCAATTTTTTCAAAATTTGTTGGCATGTTCCGATTTTCTCGACCCACCAAAAAAATATTTTTGACTTTGCTCGGCTAATTTTTGCTATGTTTCGACTTTCTCGAACAAAATTGGATATGTTTCAATCTTTGCTACCTTTTCGACTCGCAATTCGTAGAGAAATTGTTTTTCTGACCCCGAAAAGAAACGAACAAAAAATTTTCCAAAATTTTCGTGATATATATCTCAGGTCTTTTATGATTGATTAACATTCATTTTCATTTTGCGAAAAAGCAATTTTTCGTAGATGTTAATACTACTTATTGCAGTTCTCCTAGACTTTTTTGAAATTTTTTTTAAGCTTTACTGTTTTTTCTACCCCGCACAGATATGTTTCGACTGTGCTCGACCTATAAATCGACTCCGCTCGACCTATGTTTCGATTGTGCTCGACCTATGTTTCGACTGTGCTTGACCTGTGTTTTGTTTTTCTTGACCATTTTGACTTTCTCGACCTTTGTTTTGAACTTCTCTAACTACGTTTTTTTTCGCCCTATGTTTTGACTTTCTCGACCGAAATCAGGTGTGTTTCGACTTTCTCTACCTATGTTTTGAGGATCTCGACAAAAGTCGGGTATGTTTCAATTTTCTCAAAAATTTTTTTTGGCATGTTCCGATTTTCTCGACCCACCAAAAAAATAATTTTGACTTTGCTCGGCTAATTTTTGCTATGTTTCGACTTTCTCGAACAAAATTGGATATGTTTCAATCTTTGCGACCTTTTCGACTCGCAATTCGTAGAGAAATTCTTTTTCTGACCCCGAAAAGAAACGAACAAAAAACTTTCCAAAATTTTCGTGATATATATCTCAAGTCTTTTATGATTGATTAACATTCATTTTCATTTTCCAAAAAATCGATTTTTCGTAGATGTTAATACTACTTATTGCAGTTCTCCTAGACTTTTTTGAAAATTTTTTGAAGCTTTACTGTTTGTTCGATCCCGCACAGATATGTTTCGACTGTGCTCGACCTATATATCGACTCTGCTCGACCATTGTTTCGATTGTGCTCGACCTGTGTTTCGACTGTGCTTGACCTGTGTTTTGTTTTTCTTGACCATTTGGACTTTCTCGACCTTTGTTTTGAACTTCTCTAACTACGTTTTTTTTCGCCCTATGTTTTGACTTTCTCGACCGAAATCAGGTGTGTTTCGACTTTCTCGACCTATGTTTTGAGGATCTCGACAAAAGTCGGGTATGTTTCAATTTTCTCAAAAAATTTTTGGCATGTTCCGATTTTCTCGACCCAACAAAAAAATATATTTTTGACTTGGCTCGGCTAATGTTTCAAATTTCTCGAACAAAATTGGATAAGTTTCAAATTTTAGGACATTTTCGACTCGCAATTCGTAGAGAAATAGTTTTTCTGACCACGAAAAGAAACGAACAACAAATTTTCCAAACTTTTTGTGATAATCTCAGATCGATTTTCCTAGATGTTTATACTAATTATTGCAGTTCACCTAAACTTTTTTGAAAAGTTTTTGAAACTTTATTGATTGTTCGACCCCGGACAGATATGTTTCGACTGTGCTCGACCTATATATCGACTCTACTCGACCTATGTTTTGACTGTGCTCGACCGATATTTTGACTCTGCTCGACTATGTTTCGGCTGTGCTGGTTTATGTCTGGACTGTGCTCGACCTATTTTTCTACTTTGCTCGACCTATAATTCGACTGCGCTCGGCCTATGTTTTGACTGTGCTCGACAAATTTTTCGACTTTCCCAGCCAGAATCGGGTACGTTTTGACTTTGTGCTCGACTTAAAATTGCTTCTCGACCGCGGACCTTCAGTGAAAACTGCACATGCTCGACTTTCAAAGTCGAAATATGAGTCGAGCACCTCGACCTGAGTGCAAATTGTTTATGCTTGGGCGCGAAGCTAGCTAGTCAGTCGTCTTAACTTTGTTCAGCTGAAATTTTTACTTTTAGTTCGTTCCGACTTTCGATACGAAAGTAACGGAATATTTGTGCTCGGGGTGGGTTTTTTTTTCTTCAGACAAATTTCGACTTTTTAACTAGCCATTTTTGACAAATTTTTTTTATATCATTCGAAAGGTATTGTTGTCCTGAGCTTGTTGTCCTGAGCTATTTCACCTGTGACCATTTTTCGTAAAGTTATGGGGGTTTAAAGATTGCCATTTCGGCCAATTTGGGACAATTAACGCGCGATATATTTCGCTCTGTTAACGCGTAAGCGGATATTTAATCCGTCTTAGAAATCGTTCCAAATTGGCTGAAAGAAGCTTATTTGCCATAATTGATTTGTTACAAGGAACGAAATCTGTCCTTTTGTACTTTATATGGCGTGTGGGGGGGATGAGTTTCATAAAAAAGTTTCAAATTTTTGAAAAACAAATTTTTCATTTTTTACATTTAATTTTTAAATGTTATTACTGCTCCATAAGCATTAAAAAGCAGTCAGAACATTAAGGGCTTTGCCCTGATACGAGCAGTCTTGTTTGATTTTGTTCAAAGTTTTTGTTTTCCAATATTTTGCCACAAAAATTATGCGATATAGTTTAAGGGGCAGCCGGAACATTAAGGACTTTCCCTAGGTATATTATCAGTCTTTTCACTTATATCTGGTTAGCTTGATGTGATCGGGTAACAATTGGACTTTTCAAATAAAACCTCAAACAATTGTAATAATGTTCGTATCTAGAAGGAGAAACGGCTGAGAAGCCCTAACATAGAATCAAAATGGCGGAAACTTAATGCCGTTTTATTTACGCTATTTCAGAAAACGAATATGGGGGGTATTTTTAATTATTCACAAACATCAAAACTGAAGAAAAAATTTAAAAGACTAATTTGATTGGTTCGAATTGAAATTTTCCGCCATATAAAATTTGACGAACGCATTGGTTAGTAATGAAGCACTTTTTGACTAACCATACTTTTCGCCCTCCCCGAAATGACCTACCGAAGAAAGCTTTTCTCAAACATGTATTTTTTTGAAAATGTTTTTTTTTTGCATAAAATATGCTTTTCGTACCAACTCTCGAAACAAATTGATTTTTTCTGCGGGATTGTTTTTGTAAGCTGTTAATTCCACAAAGTAGTGTTTGAATTCAATTTTCTTTTGTAACTTGGTTGCTTTTCTTTAGTAACTTGGTTGCTTTAGTAAAATTTTGCTTTTTATCCCCCCTAATTTAATTTCGGGGAGGTAATTGTGCGATTGATTATCGCTTAAGTAACTTGGGCAGAGTATGTTAAAATGATCTATTATCCATGGATCATAATCTATTATATTGTCATAATACGGTCAGCATCTATAAAATGACAAAATAATCTATTATAATCCATCAAAAATGGATTATAATCCTAATATTTTTTATCCCAATAAAATCCATTATAAACTGAAGGTCCGCGGTCGGGGGGGGGGGGGGGGGGGGGTAAGAAAGCTTGAGGGGGCGAGGGGATGACCAGTTTAACCCCCTCCCCCGGTTTATTTATCCCCACCCCCCCCCCCCCCCCCCCCCCGGTTTACTTCCCCATCCCCCCAGTTTATACCCCCCCCCCCCCGATTACACCCCTCCCCCCAGTTTACCCTGCCCCTTAGTTGAGGAGGGGATGGGGGTGGGGTAAAAAGCTTGAGGGGGCGAGAGGACGAAATTGAGACCTGGCATTTAGTAAAAGACAGGGTATTAATTCTGCAAACTTCTCGCAAAATTTTGCAAAAAATAATCGAAGTTAGTTCCAAAAATGAAATGGATTATAATCAATTATGATGGATTATAATGGATTTTCATTTCAAAATAATCGATTATAATGGATTATCTTGGCAAAAATGATCGAGTTCAGTGACAAAAATAATGGATTATAATCGATTATAATGGATTATAATGGATCATAATGGATTATATTTGTTCAAAAATAATCGATTATAATGGCAATATAATCAATTTCGTGGTCTGAATTTTACATCCGTAATGGTTTATAATCGATTATTTTTGTCTCGGGAATCCATTATAATCGATTAGAATCCATGGGTGCACGGTGCGGGCAATATTGCATTCTTCGAATCAAGAAAATGTTTTAATTGCTTTTCTACACCAGAAAGAGATCTTTTGAGATTCAGAGCGCATTGAAAGTTGCTACATGTTTGCAACTATCATACGTGCTTCTAGCAAGAAATCTCAAGTAATGAAAAGATCATTTCCTCAGCAGCAGAAAATAGCGGTTCACTTCGCGAACGTGTAAACTCGAAATACTTTAGTAGGTTTTGCATTTTTGAAGGCCATTCAAAACTACATCAATTTTCAGTGACTACTGTTCGCAAATCCACGGATGCTCTAAGCAAAGGATGTTAGTTTTGAACCAATCCCATGTCAAGCGATGGAACACATCTCGCCACTGGAAGATAAAGACGACGGGTATCCCCGGAACTGTCAAGACGATTTGTGCATTCACAGATGAGCCTTTTATTTTGGTTTGACCTTTCCCATAGGATAGACTGGTTACCAAATTTCTACAGATGGACCCGTCGTAAATCAACTAAAAAAGTAAAACATCAATCCACACTTTTTTATACAGCAACGCTAGAGAAACGGTTTAGGGTCTTTTAAACGTTTAGGGATAACATATTAATTCACCAAAAATATTATTTTGTTATTCATCTTTTTTTTTTAGAAATTTCTCTGAATGTCGAAAAAATTGGGATAAATTAGCCGAAGGAAGCGGACATAGTACTACTTTAACTAAGTAATATTGTCCTGTTTTAACTTTGCCCGCTAAATGACTATACTTTTAAACTTATGCAGTTCTTAACTAACCCCAAAAAATTTATTTTAATTTTGCTAGTTATTCAAGAAAACTGCCAAAGTTTTTGTCAAAAAATTGATCTTTTTGAATGAAAAACTGTTATGAAAAAAAAAACGCTGCGTGCACATGAAGAGTTTAGGTTTTCAGATTTATTTGCGTAGCGACTTCTGAAAGTGTTTTCTAACTGCAAACTGCTTCGATTTGCCTCAGAAAACTTTCTCATAAATAAGTCTCACAATTTCCACCAAATCGCTTTCAATGTAACTAAATACACTTAATAAGACTCACAATTTCCACCAAATTGCTTTCAATTTAACTCAAAATAAAGTTTTGCTGGCCATTTTGTGCTTTTTTGAAAAATTTAGAAACGCTTTTTATCAGGTTTCACTCATGTTTTTTACTCTGGGGCTTTAAAATGGTAAACCTTAACTTTTTGCTTAATTTTTTTCTCGGTTTTTGAAACCACGCTTCTTCTTGTAAAAATAGTCTAAAAACCTGTAGAGACTTCAAATACGTTTCCTTGCAGCTGAAGTTTGATAATTCTTGCAGGTACCGATTGGCAGAGAGGTTGTTTCTAATCCCCCAACGCAAATATGTTTGCTGCTGATATCGACAACAACCACCTGCAAAAAGAAAACAATTACCGAGTTGGATCAAAAACTTGATATTTCAAACTCGAATCCAGGTTTCATCAATATTTACGTCGATTCAATTTTCTAGCATAAGTTTTTTTACGTAGCGTAATTATTTTCACTTGATTCAAATGCCTATTAGAGAGTGAATTGAGTATTTTTTTTTCGAAAAAGTCAAAAAAAGGGAGAGAGAATTAATCAAGGTCATAACTGTGAGTATCTTCTAGATTATACTTCCCGAAACAGATTTTTTTTCGAAGTTTTTTCTGACAACTTTGAAATAGAAAAAATCAACGCTTGCTTTTAATTATTGAATATTTTTTGTTGAAAAACTGCTGAGATATGAATCTTCTGAATTTAGTTTTCCTGATGAGTTTCTGGTAAAAAATATTCAAAAAAATCAGAATGGTTTCAACAATAATCAAATTGTTTTCTTCCATTTTTTGGACAAACATGCATTTTATACAAAAACAATTTTAGGTATTTTGGCTATCCCAGACATTACTTACTGTAATAAATCAGACACTATCAAGATCCGATCTAGCTCTTTTCTTTTGCAGCTGATAGGTTTTAAAGGCTTAAAAAACTGAAAACAATTTTCAGTTTGAATAAACGTTCGATCAAACAAAAGAATTTTCAGCTATTTAAAAATGGCGATTAAAACTATTTGGTTTTCCTTCTCATCGAGAACTATTTTTTGTTTTTCTCTAGACATATTTTCATTATAACTTTTTAGGTACCAAACTTTTTTAGGTACCCAAACCATCGATCCATAGTCTCAGCACGGTTGATCTTTACATTATTTATATCTTCTTTCTCGTTAGAGCGTATTGAAATCAACAAAACTATGCCAACGTCATTCCTGATCTGAAACTCATTAACTTTTTGGAAGAACTTGAAAGAGGTTTTTCGGATTTTTACTTTCAAAGGTCGTCATTCAAAATGTTTTTTTAATTATTTTTAGCTGATTTCCTAAGTCTTACACATTTTTTCGAACGAAGCCATTGAAGTCAAATTTCAAAAGTTTTCACTCAAAACCTTATAACTCAGCCATGCTACTGTTTTTTTTTTTCACAGATACTATGTTGTATAAATGGGATAATTTCATTTTTTACAGAATGTGTGAAACGATAAATTGGATTTAGTCAGTATTGAGCTTCAGTCAGTTTCTAGTTTATTGTAAGTGTTTTTCCAGCTTACTCTGCTGATTGTCAATTTTAAAAAAAATCAGAGAAAAACTGTTCACATGGTAATAAGAAAGAAGAAAAACGTCATAGAAAAGTTGTTCCTTTTTTATAACAGCTTAGATTATCAAAGTTGATTAAAAAGCAAAATTGATTTTGAAGATCCTTACTGTGAAACTGCCTGCTACTGCGCCAGCAATAAAGTAACGTTGAGGTGTATATTTTTGGATGTACAAATCTATTCTTATTATAATAAAAATTGTCCAAAGTCACTGGATTGCAAGCCTTCAGTTAGCAGCTGAAGAAATCGGTCTGCCAATCAACTCTGCTGATAACAGTACGACTAAGAGAACACAATTAAAGAAAAGAGACAATTTGAATTCTTCGGAATTACACTATTATTATTTTTATCTCGAGTCAGCCTCGTAAGGAATCGCATGGCGCGGCCGGCAGGATTCTCAGCACAGGAGAATCTAATCAATCAGACATGGCGAAACCATTTTTTTGTCATCAGCGAATTTAGATCCACATTGGCAATTTAAAAATTGGTTAGAACAGTTTCTAATAGTGGTCACGGTTAAGGAAAATGTTGAAGCAGAGATTATGCTTGAAGACCCAAAAGAAAAATTGGAAGAACCACCACCGAGACCAGAAACACCAAGGAAGGGGGAAGATTAGAACGCAAATACAGCAAGAGAGCTGAGAGACAAACTAGCTAGAGTCAGGGTCGTGCTTGAGAATTAAAAAAGAAGAACCAGGTCCGAGACTTGGTCACAACATCTATTACAATGAGGTACAAAAGAAACAAACTGGTATCCAGTTTATTCAGTTTTCTGGGAACTGAAGGAAAGAAGTAGTAGGTATCGAAAATGTCATTCAAGGAGATAGTTGAGCTAGTCGCGGAATCATTTCAAAAAAAGCAGAACGTGTAACATACGAAAAACGCAAACTCTTCACGAAAACACAGGATCACGGAGAGACTTCCGTGACATTTTAGGCAGCATTATTTGCCAAAGTAGCAAATTCTTTTAGGGAAATTTGGAGGATGAAACCGTTCGAGGTCTATTCATTTCAAAAATGAAAAATTCAACCCTCCAGGATTTTATGACATTCGAAATACTGGCCTCAGAGCAGGTATTTAAAGGGCCATAAATTTCAAACACAGAAAAACAAACACATTAGCATTCCAGAAAACTGATAAGGCCAATATGAAGCTCAAACTGAGTGAACAGGAAACAACTTTTTATAAACACTTCAATAAATAATCTATAAAAACAAGAATTCAAATGGACAAACCAAAACACGTAACCGTTGCGGTCGGACATTCAGAAATGACCGTTTGAAATCTTGACCTCCCATGAGAAAGACGTATGAGAAATCCAACATACATTATGACGTCGCAAAAATGTGCAGATCAAAACAAGTGAGCGAAATAACAGAAGATTGCGAAAAATCCGAATAAAAACGTAATTAAATAGAAAATTTTAGATCGTGCAAAGAAATTGATATGATGTATGTACAAACAAACATAACAGTGGGTAGGAGAACTGCGAGGTATGTGACCGATAGAATAATGCAAAAACAGCAAAACGGACATCGCATTCAGAAGAAGAACGAATACAAAAAAGAGTTCTCTTCAGAGATCCAAAACCCAACAGAATGAAATCACGGAAGACCATGGTGCGAACCGAGAGCCAGATAATCCAACTAACTGCAGACACAGGTAGCCCGTTATCTTTCTTATACGGGGTAATAACAAAAAACAAGAAATCATAGATCCAGAAGACCAAGATTCATCCCGGCGGAGAAACAAAACTTGGCGGCTCATTTTGTGGACTACAACAGACAGCCGATCCTTTTTGGGGCTTCTCAAAACAGAACTACCATCAGTATGTTCCTGGTCACAGAACTAAGGATCCGACGTATAATGGGTCTGGATCTCCAGAGTCAAGTAGGCATAATTATTATACAGAGACCGGCACCGTGGGAAATGTTAAGGTTTGACGTTCGAATAACCATATTGCTCGAATTAAGAAAAAGGGAAGAGAATACCAATTCAATCGGAGATAAGTTGCGGTCGGATATAAACTAGTCATTATTGGAAGGTCACATTAAGAAGTTGGACAAAGGCACCATTTGATTTTTCATTGCACCACTTGTAAAAAAAATGATGATTTGATGAAACCCGCAATAGACGCAAAGCCGATCAACCGCAACTGTTCAAAATTAAATACCAAAATGCCAAACGTCGACGAGTTGATAGACGGGGTGAGCCGAATTGTCATAGAAGAAAAAGCGTCCAGGTTAAATTTCACTGTACTTGCCTATAAAATGCGTACAGCCAATAGAAATTAGCTTTTTCAACATCGAAGGCGGTAACACTACAGGAGCATATAGATTCCTGACAGGATTCTACGGCCTAGCAGATATGCCAGCTGCAATCTAAAAAACCATGGAGTGAACAATTAATTTTGCTAAAAATAGATTATATATTGTCCGATTCTAGCGTCATAAAGGGGAGGAATTGGAGCATGAGAAAAAAATTCAAATTTTTTTCGGAACATTTTGACGTAGAAAATCTTGCATTAAAGGTTTCCAAGTATTTTTTTAAACTAAGGTAGATTAGTTAGACCATTTTTATCAAAATCAGGGTTCATGTCAAAGTTCACTAAAACAGAAACTTAAGCCCCCTAATCACAAAAACAGTTGAGATCAATCCTAGGTAGTATCAATCATCTATCTAAATTCTTTCCGAATGCAGCAAATTTCACTGACAAACATTAACCGCTCCTGAGAGAAGAGAAACAGAAGAAAAAACTTTAAAAAAGTCAAACTACCGATGAAGAAATTCAATAAGGGGGAACACAGCCGTTTTTGAGAGTATCAAAACTGCAGTTGCAAATATCTCAAAAAAAGATTATGCAACAAAAAGACAGGATTTAATTGTGACGCAAATCACAATAGTTTTGGAGCCACCCTAGAACAAAAAACAGATGAGGAGAATTGGGCTCCAATCTCTTTTGCATCCAGGTGGTTAAAGCATACAAGAAAAAATTATATTCTACCAATGAACTGGAATTCATCGCGGTTAACGGGGTAGTCGACAGGTACAAAAATATCTTCAAGGTATAGAAATTATCATTACAGCTTACCAAAAAGCCCTTATTTTGCCTTGGATGAAAACAGGTCAAATATGACATACCAAAATAGATGAACCAATTGGATGAAAGGTTAGAACCCTATCAGATCAAAATACTTCACATTCCAGAGAAAAATGACTAATTGTCGAGAGAACCGCAAAATGACCCATGGCTCGAATCCGAACTACACAAAAAAATTATAGGTACAACCATCGATTCCTTTCATAAAGATTTAGACTGCAAGAGCCGTAGGCTAGAAAACAAAATGTCGCTCAACCTGAACGAAAAAGTTCAAGAACATTCGAGAACAAAATAAGTAAGGAACTTATCCCCTCAAGGTTGCTATATCAACAAAAACTGTCAAAAAGGAACAAAACTGGACGTGAACGAAATAAATCAGCTTTCGCGCCATCTTTCTGCAATAATCTGAAATCTGAAAATGGCCGCCAAGAAACTCTACAAAAACACAATTCGAAATAAATTATATACAAGAAATTGAGCGAGCAGCAAAAAAAACATGGTACGGCTGGTGGTCGGAAACACAACAGTGCAGAAGGAGATGGTAGAACAGGGAAGACAGCCTGATGGACGCGCGCTGGAATAGGTCAATGAGTAACACGAACGATATGTCGGAGGAAGAGGAAATCACAAAAACACTGCAGAGAACAGGGAAAATAATTATGGTAAGCAGAAAAAACTGAGGGAGCTCGGAAAGAGAGACAAGAAACCAACATTAAAGAGTAGTTACATAGGCCCTGTCAGAGACTGGACAGAAAAAACCGAAAACCAGACTGCTCTCTTTTTGGCCGCTAATTGGTGGTAGTCAAGTATTTCCCCAAGCAACATACCGGAGCTGGAGGCAGCCACAGAGGAAAACCAGCACGATAAAGAGCAACACGCGAAAAATAGGACGACTGCACTCAAAGTGACGTTCAGTTACGTAAAGTCGTGTTAACTACGACAGAAGAGAACGAGGATGAGCAAAAGGAGGTCTGTGCAAAAGAGCCAACACGTCGACTCAGCCAACTCTCGAGAAAGGAGAACCAAAACCTGTCAGAACAATTGGGAGAGGACAGACTAGGAAACCTGTCCATGTTTTTCGACAAGAGCCTTCTCGCGGAACTGTTCTCGGTAAATGCCTGGATGATTAGGCTCAGGATTTTGGTTGAGCGAGGTAATAAACAAGGATTGCAGCTCATGGGTTCTTATAAAAACACCCTATGGAACCAAAGGGCGGTATCGAAGGACTGCATACTGGTAGACACTCGACTCGCAGTACCCATAAAACTACAACCAGCAGTGATGAATGAAATCATAGAGGACACCTAGGACATGAGGAATTGATGGGAGTATCAAGATACCTGTGGTGGACTCATATGCATAAGGATGCACTAGATATGGTAAGAAACATCTAATTCTAAAAATGCATCAAAACCTCTTCCACTGCTCACGCAGCCATTCAAGAACTCCAATAAGCAGAGATGGGTCAAATAGAAAGTTATAACTAAAAAATCATTCTGAACAAAATTTCTGTCTGGTGGGGGGACCACAGAAAGTGCGGTGGAAAGAACAAAACAAACTAAACAGCGAAGATCGGGTGTGATGGTATTAGAGGAAAATAAATGCTCAATAAAACTTTTCCGAGCACGATAATCCGCAATCTGAGATGAAAAAAAAACACAACCCAAGCTTCTCCAATTCAGGCACACTTCGGAAGATTGCCGAAAAATTAGTTTAAAAAATAAGACATATCTGTCAAACTAATTCTGACTTTTTAGATAAACAACACCCGGAACATTCAGCACTGACAGCATTGCAGCTCAAAAGAAGAACAGACCATTTCAGGGAGAGCCTGAAAAAGTCAGAAAGGCACTTCAAGCTGAGACACGAAACCGATGTTCGCAAACCAGCTCACAACAGCACGAGACAAGGAAAGGATATCAAGTGGATTGTAGACTCGACAAGACAGTCAATTCCGGATTTCAGAAAAGTAATGATCTACTCCTGGGAAAAGGGATTTAGTGAGGACCATGAGGAGGCAAAACCGATTTTGCCAAAGCGAAGGATCCTCAGAAAGGATGAATACAAAAAGAATGAACAATCCTCAACAAAACACTTAATATGAAAAACTACTTCAGAGTCAGATTCAACAAAATAGCGATATAGCGGAAGCGAAAAACCGCCTCAAGCAAGAGTCCAAATGCCAAACCGAATAACAATCTACAGAAAATTAGCTCAGCGGAACGACTAGAGGAAATTGATTCAGAAAGATTTCAAATTAGCCAAAAAACAGTCACGTTCTGAGAAACCTTAGCCTGTGGGTGACTCAATCTCATGGTACAGAGGGTCTCACATAGCAAATGACGGCCTAATTCAACAGCGGCCCAAAAGGAAAAGAAGAAGTGGTCCCGAGGAAATCAAAAAAGAAATAAAAGACAGTGCAGACAGCCAGAAGTTAAAAAGCTGCAACAACAGCCAATGAGTCAATAACCGAGGAAACAGAAAAGGATACGAGGAGACCGGATTGTTGAGATCAGCTTCTCGAAAACCAGAGAATGGGAGAAAGTAAGAGAAGGTGGACTTGTCCGCAAAACCAGAGGACATACTACTCACTTTTCAAAATTTGACTTGTCGTCAGCCGAGTAAGAAAACTGGCCGAACACATATTGAAAAGAGGGATCCAAAAACTAGCAGACGACCCTAGGGGAAAAATTCAACCAGCAGGACAGGGAATAAAACTTTCGATCATTCAGCAGGCGCATCGGACGATTCTAGTATGGAAGACATGGGGGTCAGAAAAGCTCCAGACAAACGATAAGCAAGGAATCTCAACAGTTCGGCGATCCGTAAAACAATTTTAAATTTCTGATCAGGCTTAATTTTTCTCAGCTTTAAAGTTAAATTATTTCATTCGTTCGAATTTTTGATTTCTCTAAGTTTTTCCTCAATTTGTTTTCAGGAATCTACTCTGTTTTAGATATTTTGCTTACAGAATTATTTTGTCATAATAATTTTTCGCGAAATCGAACATTCTTATCAGGCTATGTTGGATAATGAAAAAATCAGCTGGTAAAGCTTTGGATTTGAGAAGTATATTTCGAGCATGATCAATTTTTCTCAGACACTCTTTTTATACACTAATTGATTTGGCAGTTGATTTATCTGCTTACTTAGTTGATTTGAGTCACGGTTAAGTTCTGAAAAAACTAAATTTAAAGATAAATGTGAGAAAACTAGTGACCTTAAACATTCAAATTTCGTTTCCTAAGGTAAGCTATGCCGCCAGCAGTACTTTGATTGAATTGCAACAGCCGTTTTGCTTCAATATTTGTTAAATTAGGCTGAAACGCTAAGATTTCACCTAGTAACACTCCAAGGTTCCTGGAATGAACCTGTAGCGAAACTCTTTCTTGTTTGTAAATAATCTTTCTAAATTATTTTTTTATCCAAAAATTATGGGTTCTAAATTGTCAACAACAAGGGGTTCTATTTTGTCAACAAACTCTTTCTTCTTTTTAAATAATTTTTTTCGAACCATTTTTTTACCCAAAAACTATGGGTTCTGTTTTGTCAACACTAAGGACAATTTTTTTGTTTGCATAGCAAGTGTGCTTGTCACTAGCCTAAATGACGGTGGAAATGCTCATCAAAAACTTAGTATAATTTAGGCACGCGAAATTTTTAGGCATGCCGAACTATTTAACATTCCAAACTGAAATGAGGTGAACTAGTTGGTTTTAAAAGTTCTAACCCGATAGACGAGCAGCTTTATTTTCACATGACTTTTCGGTAGTTGAAAGTCAATGTCGATAATGGTATCTGAAATGTTGTTCACTCTGAGGTATCTGCTGGTAGATAGCAAACAATGAAGAAATACAAACTTATCGTGACAACCCGGGCTGAGGTGCTCGCTTTTGTTTTGTCTTTCAGTGCTCGACAGTGAAGGAAAATTCGAGACAAGGTTCTAATTTTTACATACCGAAACATACCGCGAGCATGGTCAAAACATATCAAAATTTGGTCTAGCACGGTCGAAACATACCTCGAGCACAGCCGAAACATACCTCGACCCCTGTCGAAACCTACCTCAAGAGCGGTCAAAAAACACCGGTTACTCAAGTAAATCGGAGGCAAAAACGAATATCAACATTTTTGTTAACGCTTTTTATTAAAATTGAAAACCAGTATCCATGAATGAAAAAATAAATCAGATCAAAAGTAGCGCATCTCTACAAAATTTTTTATTTGCAAATAACCCCAAGAACCGAAAATAGCCGAAAAGCAAAAGTTTTGACTTTTAAGTTTTGATAACTAATAATAATTCGGACAAAGCGGTCGAAATAAATCTCAATTGGGTCGAGCATGGTCGAGCACTTTTTTTTCTCGAGCACGGTCGAAACATATCTTGCTCTAGTCCAGCACAATCGAGCAGACTTTTTTTTGGTCGAGAGCGGTCAAAAAATACCCGCAATCGATCGTGACGGACAAAACATACCGAATGTTTGCCCCGACGGTCGAGTTGTACACTGAGCTCTTCGACCTAACCCTTTGCATTCACTATCAGACTGTAGCATTGCAAATCGTTCCAAGTTAACTGGTTTTAACTTTTATTTTAACTTGAACATAAGTTAATTAATTTTGCCCGTATAAGGGCAAGAACTCGAATGCTCCGACTCCCTTTTAAGGTCGATGGAGGAGCGCCCGTTTCACAAAAATACGATGAATCTATCAAAAACTGAAAAGCATCTCCTACCATTTATTTAAAGTACAAGGTGAATTGCAGATAGCAAAGTAATAAATAGACCAAATAGCACACCTCGTTTTTTGAATTTTTTACAAGATAGATTAAACCTCTGCCTACGCGTTAAATAGCGCGAATCCCGCACTGGATTTTACTAATGAATAAAAAATTATTAGAATGGATTTTAGTGTCAAAATCATTGGACAATATAATCGATTATAGATGCCAGTTTAAAGATTCAAATCTATTTTTAATGGAATTTAATCAGTTTTGATTATTGAGTTGATATAATCAAAACTGATTAAATTCCATTAAAAATAGATTTGAATCTTTAAACTGGCATCTATAATCGATTATATTGTCCAATGATTTTGACACTAAAACCCATTCTAATAATTTTTTATAATTTTATAATCCAGTTTTCTCCATTATAATCCAGTTTTCTACCTAAATAACCGATTTGTTCTTCATTTTTCCAAAAAAAAAACCATTATAAACGATTGTTTTCTGCAGAAAAACCTCTATTCTTAGCTTGTTGTACTTTTTTTCTGCAAAACAATTGCGAATCAAAGACAACTTGTAGACTAAATATCAATCAAAACGAAACGAAAAAGTAGAAAACCATGTTAATTTTTCTACCAAATCATGTTTTTGGGCTGTTTTTGGTGTAAATTTGTTTACTCCCCTCCCCCCTCAGCTTACAGTTCAACCCATCACCCCTATTTCATATTTTACACCCCCTTTCCCTAATTGTTTTACAATAGGATGGGGGTGGCTACTCAAGGATTAGTCCACCTCTTCAACCCCACCTCCTGTATTTTAAACTGGGGAGGGTGCTTAGAACAGGTGGTGGAGTTTACGTTGAGTCCCTCCTTCACCCATTGATTACCAACCCCCTCCCTCCGTTCAACCATTGAACCACCTCTGAACGTGAGGGGATATAGGTCAAATGGTATTAAAAAAGTGGGTCTTGGTAAAAATAATTAAATAAATTGTTAAACTGCCAAATTAAAAAGAAGAGAAACATTTTTAAAAAACAAAACATTATGTGAAAATTATTTACTTTTAAATATTTGGAAAACATCTTCAAGGGCCTCTGAGAATCCATTATATTCGATTTGGAGCAAGACAAGAACCTTTCCTGCAAGTATCACAGTACAAAGTCGATGAAAGGCAGGTAGACAGTTTGACAAAAATGATCACAGGCTGCTGATGTATGTGTAGGAGGCCGGCCTCTCCGACCCTCTAGTTGGACATCACCAATTTTGACAACATCAGCATGGATCCTTTGATAGTTTCTCTCCATTTCTTTGGCAACCGCTCGGTCGAGGGAAACACCGATGTGTCGCTCTGTGTGCTTGACTGAGTCCAGGAAAGCCTGCGCTTTCTCCAAAGCCTTTCTGTGATGGGACCTCATCTGACGAGTCTCCAAGTAGTTTGACCGTGTGCAAACTTCTGGAAAGGCTTGTTGACATGTTGTACTTCGGAAGAACCGCCAGTTTTCTTTATCTCCTCGTTGTCAGCAAAGCAGAAACAGAAGCGACAGAAGAGGCCTTCTTGAATCATTGAGTAGACCACAAAAGTGTACTTCTCGAGATGTTGTGGTCCATGTGATCTTTTCTCTGTCCTCCTTTGACTGGTGACAACCTCAAACGGTCATGTTTGCAGTGGGGGTCTATTGGGGCTGTCCAGAAGATCAAACTTGACATCACTGTCCATCTCCAGCGAGTTGAAGTTCTAGACTCCTATGTCTATGTAAGCTGGAGACTGCAGGGCTTGCTCAGAGAGCGGAGATATAGAAAACGTCGATGAAAGAGTTTCATATTTTATGGTGGCCAAAGAGGCCAGTGGATCTAAGATCCTTGAGGGTAGTAGCGCTGGATGAGGGTGTTGACTTCTTGGGTCCACTGATGAACAAGGCCTTGAGCGTCTTGAAACTAGAAGTCTTGGAGTCCTTGGGACCAGCCCGCTTTTACATCTGGAAGGTTGAAGTTGAATGTTGAAGTCCAATCCTCCAGAGTGCAGTGTGAAGCCCGGTGAAGAAGTTTTTAGAATGAGCAAGAGAGTTTTGAACGGGGTCTATATACTATGAACGAGGCAGGTTGACAGGTACCTGTTAGCAGGTACCTGCCTCGAGTCTAAAATGAGTCTGATTTGAGGCCTTAAAATTGGGCTCGTTTTCACACCTAAAATTTTTCACACTTCTAGTACTTTCACACTTCTACTAAAAATGGACCGGCGCAGAAGGCGACCCTTTGATAAAAAATTTGAAAAAAAAACCAAAGGGTGACGCTTTTGATTGCGTCCGTGTCAAATTCCTGAGGGCATTCGCCTTTCCTCCCAAATTAGCTACTGTGTAGGATATAATCGAGCTCTGTGTGGGATAACATCGAGCAATGTTTGTCTCAAATTGGCCAAACTTACAATGATTAAAACCCAAACCTTTAATAACAAATTACTGCATGTGACTGCAAATGGGCAACGATTTCGATTCGTCTATCTTTTTCGAGCAGAAGCAGTTATTTTAGAGTTTATGATTGTGACTAGTGTAAATGACAAAAAGATATAGCATGTGGTATTATTTCGCGTCAAAATTTAAAGAAAACCGAAATTAAAGGCCGGTTTTCAACGTTTTTATTTGAAAATTTTCAACAAGGAGACATTTTTAATTTTTATGCAAGTTCCATGCCATAAATCGGCTATAATTTTGAAATTTAGATACATATTAAAAACCTACAATATCGAACGGTTTATCTGTATGTGCTCTATCAATTTTGCTGGCGTACTAGAAACTCGAATCAGCGGAATCGAGCAATTCAATTAGGGAGTTTCGCCCTATTAAAACTTACATTATTTTAATTTCAGTTTTTTAATTGAAAAAAAATACGATTCTGTTCAAAAGTTTTGTTTTGTTTATTGTTGTCGTTACGTAATTTTTGTCTAAATCCACAATTACAGTACTTTGGACACTTTCTGTACTATGTACACACTAACTGTTTAACTGGTTGACATGAAAAAAGACACTCACCAAAAATTTCGTCGTCTTTGAAGAACGAAAACCAGTTCAGTTTCTTGAAGTTGTTTTTAGCCAAATTAAACATTCTCCTCTCTTCGGTCTTAGGTACAAAATTAGCTGGAGATGCTCGGGACGTATTCTGTTGGGGCCGCCAAAACTTGACGAGGCAGAAGTAAGAGCTTGAACAATGTTTAATGATAAGTTTTTTCAGTTTATAATTTGAGTTATGTATTATTGACTGTACTCATAGAGTAGTTTCAGATAAGGTACACCATCTTATTTTCGGCCGGATAGATTCGTGCAACTACTTTGTCTAATACCGATCTTAATCTTACTCTTATATCTCCTAGCCTCAATAGATCTAGTGTATACTGGTTCATGCGAGTTAGTTTCCAGGAGAACAACTGTATTCTAAGTTTTATTCAAATTGCTCTAGTGCTGAAACTGCAAGTAGTTTCAGCACTTACAAATAAATGTAAATGTTAGTTATGGAATATGATTGGTTAGTTAAGAATATTTTATAGAATTACAGAATTATATTTATAACCAATTTTAAATTCTAGTTTAGAGCTGGTTCCAAATCCTAGTTGCACAGGAAGTGCGCTCAATTTCTACTTCTACTGAAAGTTATGTTTTCAATTTTCAGGCTATTTAGACATTTTTTTTTCAAATTCAAACCTACATACCTAAATTATTAGTTTTTTTCTACAATAAACAAACGCCATTTTGATATTTTTACGCCTAATTGAAAAGTACTTTAAAGCTGGAGCTCTCGAGAAGACATTTTTGCTGAATGGTTTCACCAAGTTAGAAAAAAACTAGTATCAGAAAAAAGTTTTTGAAAAACTATTCAATTCTCAACCGAAGTTCAACCTATTTTTGAGCTGTGATCAACGTATACTTTGACAGTAGTCGACTTCTCTCTCCATTTTTTTCTAAAACCAAATGAGGGTCTGCTTAAACCATTCTTGTGAAAATTAAACTTCTTTTGATCAAATCGACAAATATAGATTGTGTCCCTTTTCTACCAGCTCGGTCGAAACTGGGAAGTCATTCTGAAAAACTCGACTACATTTTTTAAATTATCGACGAAAAAATTCCAGCGCAGAAAAAAGGTAAAGAAACTGTTTTGTAACATTAGTTGACTCAAACTGAAGCAGGGGCGAATACAAAGAGTCTTGGCGCAAAAGTAAAAACTGTGGCGGGAGGGGGAGTTGGAGTTGGTGAGAATTTTTGGTCTGGCTTTCAAAAAACGCAAAAAGTTTCCCACAAGATAATTCTTGGTTTTTTTAATGAACTATTAGCGTGAAAAGAAATCGAAAATCACATTTTGTAATTTTTTGAACAATTTTGTGTTGACAAAATTTTAGCATTTTTCTCTTAAAAGCATCGGCAAAAGTTGATCATTTCAGTTGCAATCAAGTTTGGAGTTTTCTTGAGCAATCGTTCGCGCGATTTTCATTCAGGTCCCTATAAGTGGAGTTGAAACTCAACACAATATGCAAATCAGCCACTGGAGTTAATGCAACCCAACTTAACACTTCTAAAAGTGCAAAAAAAGGCATTTGGGTTTTACACAAAATAAAATTTTGTTACCAATTAGAATAAACTCTTGCTAACCTTTGCAATAAAATTTGAGACCAAGAATCAAACGAATTTTGAGACCAAGAAACAAACGATCTTACCAGCAAACATAATCTGAGTGGAAAATTGAAAATTTTAATTTTCAGGAAACTGAAGAAGTTTGAATAATTCGATGTCGATGCATATTGCGATTTTTATAAAAACAAAACTTGAAGCAATGACTTCTGTTCATTTTGTTGTTGCAGTCGCAAAAATGAAGAAATGTGGGATTGTGCTCGGTCGTAAAACTACAAAACTAAATGGAAATTGTCTTCAAAGCACTCAAAATGTGAAAAGTAAAAGGTACCGAACCACAAAGTACAAGATAAATCTCGTTTTGGTTACTTTCAGGATGGCTGTAAAATCTCAGTTTTTTTGAATGAAAACTTTACTGAATTGCAATCAGTTTTCTATAATCAGTTCTCACGAGTTTCACGAAAATCAAATATCACGGAGTTTTTTGGAGACTATGTGAAAACACAGGCAACCGAAAAATAATAACTGAAATTTTCTCACTAAATGATGATACCTAGCTTCATATTGAAAACGATTTAGCTATAACATTTTGTTGTTGCAGTCGCAAAAATGAAGAAATGTGGGATTGTGCTCGGTCGTAAAACTACAAAACTAAGTTGAAATTGTCTTCTAAGCACTCAAAATGTAAAAAGTAAAAGGTACCGAACCACAAAGTACAAGATAGCTCTCGTTTTGGTTACTTTCAGGATGGCTGTAAAATCTCAGTTCTTTTGAATGAAAACTTTACTGAATTGCAATCAGTTTTCTATAATCAGTTCTCACGAGTTTCACGAAAATCAAATATCACGGAGTTTTTTGGAGACTATGTGAAAACACAGGCAACCGAAAAATAATAACTGAAAGTTTCTCACTAAATGATGATACCTAGCTTCATATTGAAAACGATTTAGCTATAACTGTTCTCTTTAGTTTGCCTACGAAATTAGCTCGCACTCTACAAAAAATTACCAAGTTAAAAAAACTTAGTTTTAATATGCAGGAATTTGAAACTTGAGGTATGAATTCCTTTTATTACGAAATGATAACAGCACCAAATAATTATTTTTATCTAATTGAAGATTACTTGGTGTCACTAAACTATTTAGTTTTTTGTAGCGATGAAACTATGAACTCTTATATGTGGTTGTTGGAAAGAAAGAGAGAAATTAAAATGCATAAATTATTTTGAGCTGCACTTCAAAAACAATGCATGTGCATTAAACACTTTATGGTTTTGAATGTTTCATATAAGCAACACTAGGCAATGTCTGACCTGAATCAAATCCATATATCACAAGAAAAAAGAATGTACACGTTACATGTAATTTAAACCACAGCTTCAGAATGCGAGTCAAAAATAAACTTCAAATTTCAATTTTTTGACGATAGACATGAACATGAAAGATACTGAGCATCAAAAACAATGAATAAGAAAATTTCAAACTACGAATAAAGTTATGTTCGTTTCTTGCTATCTCAAAAAATTATGATTTTTTTAACCAAAACTAAAAACAACAAAAAATTTGCTCAGCCAGAAACTACTCAAGGCAGTGTATTCAATTATTTTCATCAGTAAGTACAAAGTATCTATTATTATGTTCTTTTTACATCCTTTGTCTTGATGATTTTTCTTATAACAAAATCTTGAAAATCAAAACTGTTCAGCTTCAGAGATTGTGTTAACAGCAATTTGGTCTTTATAGGATTGACCAACTTAGAAGTTGCGAGTCATCCAGTTTAGATATAGATAAATCCTTTTGCATTGATTATCGTGCTTTTAAGAATACACTTGAATAATATCACTCAAAAGCGTGCATCGCTTAATTACTGTTCATTCCATAAAATTTCACTGATCTAAGTCTCTTATATTCATTGTTTTTTTTTCAACATCGTACATATTTTTTTAACAAAAATATAAAAAAAACTAGTCAACACCGAAAAACTGTTAAAAAAGGGCGAATTTTCGAAACTTGAACTTTCATTAGGAAAAAAACAACCATCTCAGAATTTATAATTCTATGAAATGATTATAAAACCAAACCATGTCCTCAATTTTGATAAATAGAAAAATGTAATGGAGCTTGTTTGTAATTCGCCAGTAGATTTTTGCGTTTTTTAAAAACCTCATATAAGACTGCTTCTTAAAAACCCCACAATATGAAAAAAAAAACATAATATTTTTTCCTGCTTTCAACTGGAGGTTTGAGGTGTTCGAGGAGCTTTTTTGACCGAAATTAATTACCACTAAAACTAAGAAGTTACAAGAAGAACCCGGCCATAACATTTTTTATCTTCATTTATATTTTAAAGGCCAAGTGATTAGCAAGGTCATTTATGTTCGAAATTTGTGCAGCAAAATTTTTGCCGTTTCTTTGATTTTAACCGACGCTTTGTTTTTGCTTTGATCGATTAACCGCTTTATTTTCAATTCTCAGGTTCTTTGTTATTTTATTATGCTATCTTATGTCGTGGGCGATTTTAGAACGAGGTATCTTTTGGAATGGTATCTTATTGACTGGGATCTTCTCGTTTGGGATCTTAAGGTAAGGGATCTTTTGTCATGTAACCCAATAATATTTTCATGATCAAAAGTCGATATTTGATAGTTTATTGATATATATATAAGATGATTTAACAAGACCTTGATGAGTCAGACTAGGTATGAAGAGTCAAAATTTGATCAGTTTATTTGATGCTGGGCAATTTTTGTGTTTTGCTTGTGTTGTAACGTCAATAGTTTTCGAGATAGCAGATGATGTAAGAGTTTGATGTTTGATCGTAGCAAAGGACTGAATAGTTCAGAGAACGCAAATAATTTTCAATTAGAAATTTTAATTATCTGAGGCTGTTATCTTTTCGTCTTGTTGGGGATTAATTCTTAATTTTCGATATTTTACAAAGTAGGTTTCAGTTTTTTATGTAGGTAAACTTTTGTAGACTGCAAGTCAATTTTGTAACTATATTGAAGAGAAGATTTATAACTAAAATGTATTCATTATAAACCTAGGTAACATTTTTTGTTGATAAAATTCAGCAATTAATTCAGTTTCAAAACCTCTGCAAAATTATGTTGTCCAAACTCGTTATTTTTGAAAAATGAAAGCCATTCAGTATACCTTGTATTGAAATTAGCTGGATTTTAAAAACCAAACTGAAAAAAAATCAAAATAGAGGTCTTCTTTGATCAATCTTGTACATTCTGATTCAATTTTTTCAGTTTAATCGGCTAGAGAGAATTTTCCAATGATTTTGTTGTTTTTCTACAGTGCACAACCGATATTCTTCATCAAAATGAACAGATGCCTTAGCTTTGAGTTTTGTTTTATAATGATTGCAAAATGCATCGACATTGAAACAGTCAAACTTCTTCGGTTTCCTGAAATATGAAAATTTTCAACCTCGCACTCAGATCATATTTGCTGGTAAATCTCTATGACTATGATCTCAAAATTGCAAAATTGAATATGGAAGTTCATTCACTATTATAGCAAAATTTTAACTCGTGTAAAACTTGAGGGCACTTTTTTATTACAATTAGAAAGCCTTTAGTTGTGATGCATTCCAGCGCTTGATTTGCAGATTGTATTGAGTTAGTACCAGATATTAAATCAATCGAAGCTCTCTATTTAAAGTTCGAGACAACTTTAAAGTTCGAGACTACGCAAAAGCGTTCAGACTTTCGTTTTTGAGAAGTTGACCAAAGTGTTTTGAAGGGATTAAAATATTTGAGATTTTTTGATACGATTTGAAGCACTCAATGAAGCATCTTCTGCCATTGGTTTCAGAGAATCATAAAACATGGCCATTAAATATAAACTAACACAAAAATGGTTGAATTTTTTTTATCGGAAACGGCACATTCAGGATGATTGGACTGACCCAAATTTTCAGAACACTACTGTTGATATGCTGTTAGTATGTATTCTTGCAGTAAAATTATCATACTACATCTTGTTTGAAGGAAAATAGTTTGGCTGAATATAACCAGATAGTAAAAAAAAAATATTTGAAACTGATAAAATGGAATTTGGCGCATTAACTAATCAAGAATCAAAGTTATACATCCAGAAAATAACAGAAAATTATCGGGAAAAACAATTAGGAAAAATATTAGGAAAAATATTAGGAAAAACTCGGAAAAACAAGCGAATCGAAAAAAAGATAACAATTTCTAATATGAAAAACATACGCTTCCAGCTTGCCAATCGATCTTTTTTAAGGGGGATGTCAAAACTATACTCTGTTTTTGAAGGACAGTAAAAAACATTGTTGATTTTCTTATCGTTTTTGTTTGAAGCAACAAAATACGTGAAACCACAATTTGTTTTTGAATCTCAATTGAATCGCGTGTTGTCATTCCCTGAACGATCAAGGATTGCTATCTTGCAAGAACTTGCAAGATTCTGGCAAGTGAGGGTTATCTTGCAAGATCTTAAAAGATTGAGGTTATCTCGCAAGATCTTGCAAGATTGAGGTTATACTGCAAGAATCTTGCATGATTTTTCCAAGATTTTGCAAGATAACTTTCGACAAAACTTTTCACAAACAATTAGTTTGAGCACTAGAAAAACACGATGAAGATCCAATTTGACTTAACTCACAAAGACATCTGAACCTAAGTTTGGATAAAAAAACTTTGTTGACCATTTTGTTCTGATTGAAAAACTATGATTGCATTTCACCTCTAGACTTGAATTGTTTTCTCTGAAAATTACCTGAAACGAGCGCATTGCCGTCTATATTCAACGATAGTTCCAGGCAACAAAAAATCCAGTGAATAAATGTTTGGACGATTACGGATCGGTTGACTGGAATTGTTGTTGGCTGAACCATGTACTGCGCAAGCTAAAATTGTAACAACTCAATTAACTAGATTAAATGTATGTGCTCTGGGTAGTTTTCAAAAAGTAACACACCAGTTGTTTCATTACTTTTTTCAGATCAGGAGGTTCTCATTTTACGAGCTGTAGTTTGTAGTTGTGACCTAGTTATGTTTGAAAAGATTTTTTAATAGATCTAATTTGAAACAGCCTTGGCTAAATTTGAAACTCCAACCACTCCGAAACTAATAAAAGGACTGGATCTGACCTTGTTTTGACAATGCTCATATTTTGCATTTCACTAATTGTGGGAACAGTGGCTATGCTTTAGTTTCGTACAGTTTTTTGTGCAGCAAAAAAAAAACACTTTTTTGACAATCGCTTTTGTTTTGCTCCAATTCTAAGAAATTAGCTCCGCGTTTGAAAAAAAATAAATTCATACCTGAAAAAGTTAGAATCACAAATAGAGAGGTAAAAATAATGGGAATAATTTTGGCTGGCATAACTTGAACTCAATTACAAATTTCTCATTGAAAGATTTGCAGCTAAGTCAGTTCGATCTCTGTATATTGGTGATTGTCTATTTGTCATCAAACGAGCCAAACAGAACCATAAACATTTAAAATAGAGTGTTCGTGTTGTTTCTCAAAACTGAAGGATGGCGCCAGACTTAAATCAAATGCAATTTTAATTATGACTGATTAAAACACGAGGTCAACATGTTAGTGCCGGAAACGCTTTGAAAAATTTTAAAACTTGTAGAACCACTCAAAAAAAATTAGAAACGTCAAGCTGATTATTGCAAAAACATCAACAGCAAGCTGAAACATCACAAAATTGCAAATTCAAAAGTTGCGCCGTCTAGATGGAGGACGAATAAAAAGTTACTATTTCAAAATAAATCCGCTTTCAACTTTTGCAAAATTTAAACTAATTAGTATCAACTTAACCTAAAAGATAAGAAAAAAAAACACTTTAATTCGAAATCAAGTAAACATAAACATACGGCAACATCGATAACCGATTGCTTTGCAAAAAGCTCAAAATATTTCACTCACAGATTGCAATGAATATTGAGAAGGAACTTTTTCTAACCTAAAACAAATCCAACAGGAAATTTAAAAAAAATTAAGCTTCTAATCTTTTCATATTTTTTGCTATACTCATTTCCTTTCACTATATTTCATTGAACGCTGCAAACAATACAGTTGAAAATAAAATTAGACAAAACTGCTCGTATCAGGGCAAAGCCCTGAATGTTCCGACTGCCTTTTAAGGTTTAACGAGCAGTAATAACATTTAAAAAACCAATGTAAAAAATTTTTTTCTAAAATTTGAAATTTTTTATTAATATCATCCCCCTTTCGCTCCTTGTAACAAATCAATTATGGCAAATAAGCTTCTTTCAACCAATTTGGAACGATTTCTAAGACGGATTAAATCTCCGCTTACGCGTTAATAGCGCGAAATATATCGCGCGTTAATTGTCCTTAATTGGCCAATATGGCAATCTTTAAAACCCCATAACTTTTTGAAAATGGTCACAGGTGAAATATCTTTTCAAATTTAAGCTCAGGACAACAATAGCTTTCGAATGATGTAAAAAAATTGTGTCAAAAATGGCAAGTTAAAAAGCGAAATTTGTCTGAAGAAAAAAAAATCCACCCCGAGCACAAATATTCCGTTACTTTCGTATCGAAAGTCGGAACGATAAATATTTAATTTTAGTAGGTTTACATTAAGAGTTTTGACCCTTGTAGTGTCATTATTGTTCCGATTTTCGATACGAAAGTAACGGAATATTTGTGCTCGGGGTGGGTTTTTTTTCTTCAGACAAATTTCGACTTTTTAACTAGCCATTTTTGACGGAATTTTTTTTATCATTCAAAAAGTATTGTTGTCTTGAGTTTAAATTTGAAAAGACATTTCACCTGTGATCATTTTTCGTAAAGTTATGAGGGTTTAAAATTTGCCATTTTGGCCATTTTGACCAATTAGGGACAATTAACGCGCAATATAATTCGCGCTATTAACGCGTATGCGGAGATTTAATCCGTCTTATAAATCGTTCCAAATGGGTTGAAGGAAGCTTTTTTGCCATAATTTATTTGTTACAAGGAACGAAATCTATCTTTTTGTTTTTTATATGGCGTGTGGAGGGATTTTAGAAAATAATTTAGAAAAAAAAATTCATTTTATTTTATTTCATTTAATTTTTTTTAATGTATTACTGCTGCTCAATAAATCTTAAAAGGCAGTCGAAACATTCAGGGCTTCGCCTTGATACGAGCAGTCTTGTTTTTTTGTAATTTAATCTGTTAAACGGAAAAACTCAGATCATTTTATTGCGAAACGGAAACTTAATTGAAAGTTTTTGTATAGAATCTAAATCCAGAATGTAGATTTGATTTGATAGGTCTTTGATCAGACGACATACTTTTTTCTAACAAGCTTTTTTGAGGTAGTAGAAATCAGCCGGAAAAACAAACGTTTTTTCCCTCAGTTAGTTTCTTCATTATATAGTGTCTACGCCATAGTTCTTCAACTGGCTGGAACAAAAACAGTAACAAAAAAAATTATTGATCAAAAATTGAAGATATAAATATCAAACATAACAGTTCAGTTTAACAACTCTAGTCCTCAATGGCAGTTCTCGAAATCAATCATATTTATGATTTGCTCATTCGTGCTTCATTTTCATTTCATTTTCAATCGAGCTATTCTTTTTTTGATAATTTATTCACATGGAGCCCTTTTTCTTTGATCAGATTTTTGATTGAAAAACACAAACACTTACCTAGGTTCCAGGCGTACTAGATGGCTGACTTTGAGGTAGTCATAGAAGCCATAGTAAAAAAATAGTTGGTCTATTTCTCTCAGTTTTAACAAAAAATGGTAGCCTTGACAAGATTTGATTTTGAGAACGCAAATTAATCATGATTCAGAATCATAGCTCTAGTTCGACCCTGATTCGACCATATGTTGACAATCAGAGTGAAACGGAGCCAGATCTAAACTAGTATTTATCATTGGTTATAATTATGATATTTTATCTCTTTAAACTATTAAATACTAACCAATTATACTCCATCAAACTAACAACCCACTTATTTGTAAGTGTTGAAACTACTTGTAGTTTCAACACCAGAGCAATTTGAATTAAACTTAGAATACAGTTGTTCTCATTCTGGAACTAACTCGCATAAACCGGTGTACACTAGATCTATTGAGACTAGGAGATATAAGAGTAAGATTAAGATTGGTTTCAGACTTAGAAGTTGCACGAATCTACCCGGCTGAAAATAAGATAGCGTAACGAGCAGACGGTGTACCTTATCTGAAATTACTCTATGAGTACAGTAACTTCTACATAACTCATCTGGCGCGACCAAAATTCTCAAACAGACCTTAACTAACCTAGATTTAGAAAAAATAGATCAGAATTAGACAAAAACAACTTTTAAAAGAAATGTTATAAGACAAAAATGTAGTAGAAATGTCTCCACGACTCATTAGATCAGAGCCAATTTTGCCAAAAATACGAGAACTACCCGGTTTTGGAAGAAGACCTCGGACAAGAGACGACGTACGACTAGGAAGAATTCAAACAATCGATTTCATGATTGTGCGACAAAAACGAGATCAAAATTTTATATTTAGAACATTTCCAGCTGTAAATTCAAATTTTTCAATTACTGACAAAAAGTTTTGAAGAAATATCTAGAACAACCTTTCATGGCGCTAAACCTAATAATTATACAGTAACGGTTGATGAAAACAACTCTAGTCATTCTCCTTAAAAATCTCGAGTATTAAAAATATCTTCGAAAAAATATTTATTGAATATAAAATACAAAAATTAGTTAGTATAAAGCATAATTGTTAGTATATATAAATCTTCCTCTCATGCCAGCTTCATCCACCTCAAACATACCAGCAAATCTCAAAACATTAACATCATCAAAACTAAACACTTAACTTTTTCCTCATTACTTAACCTTTACCTAAAAGTTATCAAGGCTTATCCTTGTTTTCTTTTAAATAAATTTCATTTAAAGTAAGGCTTTCCTTGGATCTTTAAATTAATTTCACTTAAACTAAAATAAATTAAATTTATCTAAATAATCTGATCATCAAGGCTTCCCCTGGATCTGTAAAATAATTTCACTTAAATTAAAATTAAATAACTTTATCTAAGTGATCTGATCATCATGGCTTCCCTTGGATCTGTAAATTTATTTCACCTAACTTAAAATAAATTAACTTTATCTAAATTTTCTGTTCATCAAGGCTTCCCTTGGATCTTTAAATTAAATTAAACTAAATCTAAATTTCTGATCATTAAGGCTTATCCTTGAATCAAATAGAACAATTTTGTTCTCCCCCTCCCAAACTAAATTAGCGTTTAACGACCTTAAACGTCGATTCAATACCCAATCCTTATTAAAGACACAGAATTAACAGAAATTTTTCAAGAACTAACCATTTTAATTAGGATAGACAATGAAGAACTTCGGTTACTCATCCTTCACTTATCCCCTCTCTTAACTGAACCAGGATAGTACTTAAACTTAGAAAGTCATAAAATAGTATCTAACGAACTACTTGCGTTCTAATTATACCTGAACCTTGTGGATCGATTTAGTATTCTCCAACCCTTGATCACAAATCACAGCCCCTAAGTAAGATTAAGTAGGTCAATCTTAGCTTAGAATAAGTCACGAGAAAGTAAAAATCATTCTCAGGAATCAATATACGCTTTTCTCTCCTACCCAACAATACGACCCGAGTTAAGCTAACTACAAAAAATTGTAAGAACTAACAGTTTAAGTCATTAAAATCACTAATACAGATTTTGCATCCATCATCCTAAACCTTATGTCAACCACGAAAAATACGACCTCGTAACCACACCACATAGACAAACAATGGGATACATAATAACAAAAAGACTAACACTAAGAAAGAAAATTATTAACCAACAAAAACAAATTGTTAGGAAACGATTTTCAAAACGAAGAAACGCAAGTACCAAAAACTGCATTTAAAAGGTGACACAAATTTAATTACAGACACTCCAACAGTAGTTTTCCGTAAATGTTAGACACCATTTTGAGCACAAAAAAAAGTGTAAGACACAAATTGCACAAAAAACCCTCGAAAAACAGGCCAAAAATGACACAATTTTTAATGGTTTTGTAGGTCAAATTTTTCATCTTTTTCAAAAAGTCATGAAATATTATCATGCGAGACGCAAGATCTAGCCCATAAAACCCAGATTAATTAAAAAAAGAAGCCCCAGAAGATCAGCATGAGAAAAATTCGCGTCCCAACCCAAACCTCTGAAATCCACCAAAAAACAAGTAATTTGGACATATTTTTCCAATTTTTTCAAAACTAGGGTCAAAAAATCAAAATTTTAAGAACGTTGGGCCCTAGAGATGACTATTGGCTATGACTAGGATAAAAAATTAGATGAATACAATTTAAATTGCGCTAGGGAGAATTTTTTTAAGGTTTCAATATAAAGAAAAACAAAGAAAATTTGTATACTAACAGAGTTTGAGCGTAGCAGTACTTTGCGCCCCGATAAACACTCACTGCAACCTCCACCAAAAAAATGTACACCTAATTAGTATTATGCAAGAAATGCTTAACATGCCAATTTAAAAAAATAAACAAGGTTTTTGTCAACCCACTAAAGAATCAATCTGTTATAATCTACCATTACATACCCACGATGAAGATCACTTTCAACTTCCACAAATTTTAAAATTAGCTTCCGGTACACACACCGAATTGATTTTACATAGAGACAAAAAACACAACGAAATTTACCAGAAAGTAACAAAAAATTATTACAAAGACAAAATATTAATTCCCAAATAAATTCCCGATTTACCACAGCTACAAATTTAAAAATCGGAACAATGTTTTGATTCTAAATTTTACAACACAGAAAGGAATTTCTAAAAATCACAACCACTCCGAAAAGGAACGTAACAAATAATTGATAAATCCACTGATGTAACATACAAACTTACAGACTTAAGCAAAAAAAGAAATCGTTCAACATCGAAACAACCTTTTACCTCATTATCCAAAAGAACACGCACTCCGCGAATTAACTCAATTATATTCTTTCACAGGCTTACACATCGTTCAAAATCATTCACAAACAGAACAAAATCAAAACGTTAATACCACAAAAAACAAAAATACAATTCAACAACAAATTGTAGACCCTCAAAAATCAAACACACCAGAACCAAAAATGTCTGATAATTGATAATTGATAAACCTCCAAATAATTGATTAACCTACAGATAAAACATACAAACTTACAGACTAGAACAAAAAAGAAATCGTTCAACATCGAAACAATCTTTTACCTTACTACCCAAAAGATTACGCCCTTCGAGAACTTACTCAACTAAACTCTTTTACAGGACTTAAAGTTAATCAAAATAGCTCAGAACAACATCAAAATCAAAGCACTGATATGTACCCCATCCAAAAACAAATAGATAAAAAGGACAAAGAACTTCCCAAACAATTATCAAAAAATTTGGACAACAAAAAAATCACTCAACAGAAAGAAAAAATTGAAAACTAGAAGAAAAAATTATACCACAAGATCAAAAAGAAAAATTTCCACATAGACAGTCATCGCGACTTCGTAATTAGCCACGAAAAGACTACAAAACATTCATCCCGCAATCTAAAAAATGAATGAAAGTTGAATTTAAAAAACCACTTTAAATTAATTAACATTTTCACCTCTTGAAGATATTTTCATGGACCGAATAATTTCTCAAAGTTCATGCTGGAAAGCACTTGAACAACGTAGTTCAATTTCAGCCAATGAGAAATTTTCTGGGTCTCCAGCTTATTTTTGACACGACTTCTTTAGCCGACAAACAATCACCTTCAAGCGTATCTCTAACTATAACTTTGAGACCTCTAGGTCAAAAATAAGCAATCCGCTCAAATTTGACAACTAAAATAAACAAAACCTCAATATTACGGCCCTCCCCTATCAACTAGAACAAAAATAAACAATATTGTCCCAGCTTAGACCTTAAAATACCCTCAAGCAAAATTATTAAATTAGCCTAAAGGACAAATTGACATGATCATTCAGCCTGAATTACAAATAACCCTCGAATACCCTCGATCGTCCAATAAATAAAAATAAAACTAGGAAACCCATAGTAGCCCTCCAAATTTCCCCTCACCAAAAATTGCTTAAACCCAACGTACTTGTCAAAAAACCAATAAATAATCCGAACACACTCGAATTGCTTTGGCCACTTCTCCAAACTAAATACATCATTCGCTTAATAGCTAAACTAATAACATCATCAAAAATAATCCACGACGTTTTTCCCCATAGATTCTTCCCCGCCGAATAAAGTACGCACGAATTAAATAAATTATTCTAATACATTTGATACAAAACTAACCATTCTTAATAAATGTTTTCTCTTTTTCTTTAGTCTTCAGAGGCACGATCATTAATCATCTACAAAAAAAGAAAAACGAAACAAAAAACAGAAAACTTTTTTCTAGAATCATAAATTTGGATTAACCAATACAATAAATAAAACAATAAAATTTACCCCCAAAACACTAATAAATTGATACATGAACTTTTTTCCCATATGCAGTAAATATTCTTATAATGAAAATAAATTGATAATTTCAACCCCCCAAACAAAGCCGTAAAATTAATAATTTCAAAGTAGTAAATTATTAAAAGTTGCCTATAAAATTAAAACAGTACTTACCTTTTCAAAGACGCTTGTTTGTAGTTTTAAATATTCACCCGCCCACAATTCTATCCACAATCGGTCAGCTCGCCCACGAAGAATTGTTTATATTAATGAATTGAACTTTTATCTTTCACTGATAACAACTCTAACCAGTTTTAAAACATTTCAAACTTTCCTTTAACCCGGTTGGAAAGGACTTATGTAAACATCCAAACTAACCAACGCAAGATTACTAAACACCACAAACCACAACCTAACAGCATGACTAAGAAAAGAAAACGCACAGTACCCAAGCCGGATTAAAACAAGCTTAGAACTGAATAATTTATTCTCTTAAAAGTAACCGAACTAAGCAAGAACGCTTCTGCGATAAAAATTAATACAAGATCATAACTAAAAACAAAATTAACAAAGAATTATATGTGTAAATAATACAATGCAGTATATAGATTACATACAGCCCAAAGACGAGCAGCAAGGAATTTGACAACCCAATCACACTCCAACTACAGAATGGCAAAATACACCCGATATGCTGCCTACAGTCACTACACTCAACGGATTTTAAAAAACGACTTGGCATCGCAGCAAAGGAAACCCATTGCAACAGAACAATGGCCATCTCGATGTTCAAGTATACATACAGATCCAAGTCAACAGGCACTGAATCCAAAGTCCAACTACACTACACCCTCGAATGTGATTAGACCACTCCTATTCTGTAAAATCAACCAGATCAACACTCATCACAAGCGATCAGAAATCATAACATGATCTCCCGAAACTATCGTGATAACATCTCTTCTTCCAAACCAGAAAAACAGAAAAACAACCTCCACAGAAAAACACCATCTTCCATCCTACACTGCAATACAACATTGAAAAACTAAAACTCTCTATACCCCGGATGGGTGGAACCAGATCTAAACTAGTATTTATCATTGGTTATTATTATGATATTTTATCTCTATAAAATGTTAAATTTTAACCAATCATACTCCATCAAACTAACAACCCACTTATTGGTAAGTGTTGAAACTACTTGCAGTTTCAACACCAGAGCAATTTGAACTAAACTTAGAATACAGTTGTTCTCATTCTGGAATCAACTCGCATAAACCGGTGTACACTAGATCTATTGAGACAAGGAGATATAAGAGTAAGATTAAGATTGGTATTAGACTAAAAAGTTGCACGAATCTATCCGGCCAAAAATAAGATAGCGTGACGAGCAGACAGTGTACCTTATCTGAAATTACTCTATGAGTACAGTTACTTATACATAACTCAGAAATTCTGTATGATGCTTCAACTATCAGACCGAAATCAGGAGCTTACTTTCGGTGTGGAAAAATTGGCTGTTCGACCGACTTCGGGCTGATCATATTTCGACCAGTTCGACCCGGAAATACTTTCGGTTAGTTCATTTGAGCTCTATTCTCAGTTCAATATCAAACGAGCTGCTCTTACATTTCTAATAGTTCTAATAGAACCACTCTTCTTTAATCAGAGTTTATGGTTCTTTGACGCTTCTATGGATGCTATTATGGCTAATAGAGCATAGTTGGACAGTAGGTCAGAGCGGTATACGATGAAATATAAGTATAGAAACAACTAGAAGTAACTGGGTAAGCCGTTTTGTTACTTTTTCTGGGTTGCCGGCTCGTAGGTTGAATGGTGACCGATCGACTAGCTTAAAGCTCGACTAGCATAAAGTTTTGAAAACTTAGTGGAAGGTTATGGACTAGAATAATGTTGAGAGCTTTATTTCTCAGAAACACAATAACAAGCTTTTCAAATTAAAAAACTTGCATTTCTGATAAATTGAAAACTTATTGTCTAAGTGAAATTGGATAAATTAAGCAACCAACGAGCAAATGAAATTTCTAAGACTTGCAAAACTTTTTGATCAGTCACACCCCGACCTGTAATGGGTTGAACCGAGCTCTGAGTGTTGCACAAATTGTAAAATGCGTAAAAATAACTGTGATTTATGTTTTTTGTGTGTATAATCAGGGATGGGGGGAGAAAATCTAGGATTATCTCGAGTGGGGGGGGGGGGTTGATTTTAAAAACTTTGTTGACATTTTTTAGGCTGACCTTCAATTTGAATGGAATCGCTCAATTTTTTGTTCCAGATAATGTGCCAATTTCCACAACTGTTTGTGGTGGTAGCGAAGCTAGTCTTTCCCACAAGCTTTTAATGGAAATTGTGCATTGTGCCAAGTTTTTTCGAAATACCCAAAAAAAAATTGAAATTCTGTCGGAAACTCCGATCAAAATAAGATTTTTCCAATAGTAGTCAATTCGCGTGTAGGTTGTTCTGACCAATCCGATGGGCAAATAAGGCAATGTAAACAGTCGTTGAAATATTTCGCGAGTTTTTTTGGTTTTGCCGATACTCAGTTGCTAGATGAAGGTTTTTTTAAAAACGGACTGACAGTACTGGAAATGATAGGCCAAATGCTGAGCTTCGTGGAAAAAAATGCGAGCTGCTGCGGTATATCTTTTTTTTGTAATCAGTCAAAGAAAAATTGGTGAAAATAATTTTCCAGTTTTTTTCGCATTTCAATGCAAGAACACTTAACAAGGATTTGTATGATTATCTGAACTTGTTTGAAAGGATTGCAAAACCAAAGAAGGTAAGCAATCCAAAAATTGTATAAACCTGAGAAAATGGCTCTGGCGCTGTTTTGAAAGTTTCATCGGCTAAAACTGTATCGCAACCCAAAAAAACTTCATTAAAAAATCTGGTTGCCATGACACCTGCCTCAAAATCTACGTTTTTTTGAGAAAAGATTTGCCCTACAAATTGGAAAAAAAATAAATTTGACGCTGTTTGCGTATCCCAGGTACCTGTTTTCGGCGATGAAAGTATAAAAAATGTCGAATATTCAGAAAAATTGACACGAGGTTTTTTTTATAGTTTTCAGGAGTTTTTTTGACCACATCTTCATAAATTTCGAAAATATGTTATGAGGGCTCACTTTCGACAGCTGACAAAGATTTTCGGCGAAATTCTGCAGATTTGGCGAAACTCTGCAGATCGTCGACCGCCAGTTGGCTGTGAATAGCTGGACAATTAGTAATTTCGTTCAAATTAATAACAAGGGTGGTTGTTGCCTGCCAAGTTTTCCACGCAAATGTAATAAAATTTAGTTTTGTTGTTTTGTGTTTTTTTTCTGTAACGATAGCCAGCAATTTCTAATTTTTGGGAAACAGGCCTTTTTGAACAAATCTGGAACAAATCTGAAAATCTTAAGTGCGGCAATGAGAAATTTCACGGTGATCAATTACAATCTATTGTGAAAACACTTTAAAATTTTGAGCAAAAAAATTGCCACTTAGGCATTTTGCCGCCAAAATAATTGTTAAATTTGCAGTTGCAGACAATTTGGCGTCAAAAGTGGAGCAATTTTCTTTTTTATTTAGCATCAGTAACTTCCCGCTCTTGAGAAAATGCCTTTAAGCTAATCTGAAATTTTCGCGCCTTTCTTCGGCACTGTTGTACTTCAGGGTGGATTCCCTCATACGCGAAGGACCGAATGCACGAAAGTAAAAAAAATCAGCCAATGAGATTTCAGTAATCTAAAACTTGGAAAGAAATTAAACAATTCCAGGGACTGAATATTGATATTGGCCGAAGATGAAAACGGCAGAAAGATGCAAAATTTTCAAATTGTTACTGACCGCCGCCGAATTGGAACAAATTTATTGTTTCAAGGGTTTTGTTATGAAAGAAGCAAACAATGCTTCATTTAATTCATTTTATTTTAATGGCAATTGCTTCTTTTAAAAAAAATTAGTTTCGGCTAATTTTGTTTTCGGTCTTTCGCTCACGAGTTTTTTCGCGCATTCGGTCCTTCGCGCATGAGAATATCTTTCTTACTTCAGCACTGTTGCACGCACTCTCTTTCAACTATGGGTAGGGGGAGAGATTGTTATTTCGATTTGGATAGCGAAAATGTGACCAATCAGATTGAGTTCTAGATGCATGCTTGTTTAGATGATGAGAGGTTTTAAGCTCACTGGAAATCAAAATGAGTTTAATTTTCGTTCCACGATCAAGTTTTTCTCAAAGCGAGAATGGAAACCAAACTACCTGTAAATTCAATTTCCTTTTTTGTCGCAATTTTAATTCAAAAATTGAAAAAAAAAACATGACTTTGATCCGACAAACTCCAGTTCCAGTAACGGTTTTGCTTTTAAGCTGGTATAATATTGGCACAAAAAACCAAGCGAAAAAAAAATATTTTTAATTCAACTACTTGATTTAAAAACAATTTTTTTCGCGTAGTATTTTGCGCCAATATTGTACCAGCTTAAAAGCAAAACCGTTACTGGAACTGGAGTTTGTCGAAGCAAAGTCATTTTTTTCGGTTGAAATTGGTCAAAACGAATTTCAGTTGGGTCAAATTCAATCGCAATGTTTTTCCTCGGTTAACTTCTTCAAAAGTGTACTTTGGTTTTCTTTCTTTTTCGATGAACTTACTCCTTGGTGAAACTTGAAAAAGCTGTATTCTTCGGCGGGAACTTGGTGGAATTTTGCTTCCTCGCTGAAACTTCTTTATATTAAAAAAATCCATGATAGAGTTCGTTCAAACAGTTCTTCCTCGGTCGAACACGACCGAATTTTTTTTGCTTCAACTTCCCGAGGTCGAACTCGTTCGACGTTTTTACTTCAAGGGAACAGTGCCAAAAAACTTTCCTCGGCCGTAAATGGTCGAAACCTGTTTCTCTGTTGAAAATAGTCAAAACCAAGATGATTTGGTTGGATAATATCAAAATATATCCAGCCTGAGTCGGAATGGTCAATTTATACTGGTTCGTAGTTGAGTCGGTCGAAATATAAATTACAAGTCTTTTCCCGAGTAGTAATTTTTTTTTTCAACCTCGTTCAAATTTAAGAATCCAGGAAAAGATAATCATTTTCTGCCTAATTATTCAACTTTGCGCAAATATTAGTACCAGAAGGCAATTTACGCTACGAAGCCACCATACATTAACGTACCTTGCTTGAGACTCTGGTAGCATTTTTTTTGTGTTTGTAGATGCGCAATAACTAAATATGTGACCTTCGCTTACATAAAAAAATGACGAACGTTTTTTAGAGAGTAGGAGTAAAGGGAACAATTAGATGAGATTTAAAATCGATAACTGAACAAAACTTCATAATTCAAACCACTTCATTATGCGAATTGATCAAATCTTCGTAAAACAATGTCTCTCTGAACATTTTGAGCTTTAAATTGCCGGAAAGCACTTTTAGAATTCTTATGAGCCAATTAAAGTTTTTTGAATGAAAATTTCTCAAGTTTTAATTGATTATAACGCATGATGATTTTAATTATTATCTGCTTTTCCCCAATTTTCAACTACTCTTGAACTACTTTTTGCTTGTCATGAGCTTTTGAAAGCTGACTTAAGGTTTTATGTTGGGTTTTTGATAGCATAATTTTAACAGGGATAGCCGGTTTTGTTTTTTTTTTGTAATTGTTGTGATGAAAGAATTGATGGCACGCGAAGAAACTTAATGATTCACGAACAATCGACAACAGTTGTCTTCAAAAAAAAATAAAAATTAAGAAGAAAGCCAAAAATGCAAAAATTACCAAAGATGCACCAAAGAAGCAATACAGTTTTATTGCCAGAGAAGCGCTGAATGAAACTTTCGAATTGTTTTTCCTGGAGTAACTCTCAGTTTTTCACTATGGAAGATTTTTTTTTCATAAAAGCTCAGATTTAAAAAAAAAAACAAAAATGCTCCATGTGCAATTTTTTTTAAAAAAAAAGAAAAACGCAACAAAATACTTTGTAATAATAATTTTTTATTCTTTTATTCTGCAATCAGTATCAAACTAGAGACCACTAGATTCTCAGCGCTAAGTTGTCGATGTTTTGGAGCTGATCATGGTTAATAGGGCGCTATGATCACAGTCTGAGTTAGTGCTAGCAAACTGGAAATTTCCTCCTAAACAGCAAAAACTGATGCTGCTGCTTAAACAAACTATATTCCACCATCTAACCACTCACCGAAGAACACTAAAAAAATTGATGTGATATTTACAAATTCACATGGAATACTTTAATTTCAGGATGCGAGAATGAAATCTTTTAAAACCTGGAAAAATTGTGTTTTAAAATGCTCCACGTTTTTTCACAATTTTGTTCTTTGGGGTTTTTCAAAATGATTGAAAAGGAAAGAGAAAAAAGAAGTAAAAAAATGAAACCAGTAATGAAAAAAAAAAGCTCCTCAGCCAACCAGTCAGATCGACAAATTCTTCAACAAGCCAAAAAAATTGTGCAGAAAAACCTAGCAAAAATTCTGCAAAAAAGCCAAATTATTTGTCTGTTATTAAAGTAGAACGCTGCAAAAATGTGGTAAAAACACTAAAATTAATTTTTACTCGCTGTTTCCGCCTTTTTGAAAACTTCTAATATTTTTTATTTTGCCCTGATTGTGTTGACTACAATTATTTTTATCATTACCCTGCGCAAAACATACTTAAATATTGTAGGCACACTGTCATAAAATCCCAAAATAATCTGTTTGTAGCCAAGGAACTCCAATGTGGGTTAGCCACTTTCAAAAGTTCCCGCACTGACAAAAATGGATTTCGATCGTTTTTAGTATAAAAAAGTATGCAGATTAGATTGAAATCGATTTAATTTGTAAAAAAGTAAGGTAATCAAAACAAAAAATTCAGATCGATTTGGATCGATTTTAAATCGATTTAAATCGATTTAATTTCAACGCTAAAAAAATCGATTCCAGTCGATTTTAAATCGATTTGAATGGATTTTAAATCTGACCTAAAATGAAACTGACCAAATCGATTTTAAATCGATTTAAATCGATTTTTTTTTCACTTCTTTTTTTTCTTCAAATTTTCGAATGAAAAAAAAATGAAAATTTTTGTTACGAGTTGTTACAAAACCAAAATTGACTAAAATGCTTGCAAAACTAACCCCTGTAAAACTAATGCTTGTAAAATTGACTAAAATGCTTGTAAAATGCCTACAACCCCCCCCCCCCCCCCCCCCGGCCCCGGAAGATAAAAAGACTCTCGTAACGTTATCTCGGGTTGGACTTGCTAAAGCCTTTAGACAAGCTGATCTAAAATTCGTTTTGAACTAAGTTTATGATGGTTCAAAAACACCAGATCCGAAGCGACTATTTGATGATTATACAAAGTTCTAATGGTAGTTATAAAAGTAAAAACAAATAACGTACCAAGAACTTTTTTCACATTCTACTTTTCAATTTCTGCTTTTCAATTTTTAAAAAAGTATTTTCCTATTCCAGGGATAAAAAGGCCTTTCAAAATTTATGAGGTCAGCCTACACGTGCAGATTGAGAGAGCAAAATCTATAATTGAGTCCAGTTTTATGTAGGAAAGCGAAATAACAATTATTTTGATCGGTAATTTTTTTTATTTGTTTCTGGCCTCAGGCGCAGCTGGCTTCGTCGCTTGTGCTTGGTTGGTTCTCTGCCTGTGTTGTCTGGTGCAGCAGTTGTCTTCCTGGACAGTCTCTTCAATCTCAGGTATGTGTGTTCTCCCATCCCCTAGTGCTAGCTTAGGTTCCTTTTTTTGCGTTGCCTGCTCAGCCCAAGTGGCTTTATGCTTAGTCTAGTGTCTAAGGTTAAGGTTGCTCGTTCTCGGCGCTTTTGAGGCTTTCAGTTTAGCTGAGGGGGTTGGCAAACTGTGCATTTGCTCGCGCACTGTTTGCCTTGTGTTGTGTTGTGTGATGTATTTTGATATATATCAAATTTTTCTATGCTGTTTAGGCCTCAGGCGCTGGTGGCTTCGTAGCTTGTGCTTGGCTAGTTCAATGGAAAAAAAAGCAAAACAATTTTGAGAATGGTAAATTTTTTGAACTCAAAATCTGATTTATTATGACATTTTTCTTTGTTTGTCAATTATGTTTTTGTCCAAAATTTGATTTACAATGATGATTTTCTAGATTTTCATTGCATAGTTTTGAGGTTAAACATTGATTTTTAGCGAACTTTTTCTGAATTTTATGCATAATTTTGAGCTCAAAATCTGATTTATTTAGACAATTTTCTTGATTTCTGAAACATTTGGCACGTGTGTTTCTATTTAAACAAACAAGAACAAAGTATTTCAGTTAGATTTCTAAATTGCAGGTTTTTTGCGTCGATTTTAGTGAGTCAGAAAACCTATCGAAATCGATTTAAATCGATTTTTTAGACACTTAAATCAAATTAAAATTTAAAATGGATTTAAATGAGATTCTGATGGATTTAAGTGAGATTCGAATGGATTTTAATGAGTCGAAAAATCCATCGAAATCGAATTAAATTGATTTTTTAGGAACTCAAATTTAAAAAAAAATTCAAAAAGATCGATTTAAATCAATTTAAAATCCATTTAAGTGCGTAAAATGTACATGGTTAATCAATTTGGATCGATTTAAAATAGATTTGAAATCAATTTAAATCGACCGGAAACCATTTTTGTCAGTGCGGGTTCTCTTGATTCTGAGTGCACGGAACATGATCGATTATAAAAGTAAAATCATAAAACTATAAACGAAAACAATAACATAAAATTATTAGATGTTATTTTACTACAGAAAGTAGCGTATTTGGTACAAGATCAATTCATGACACCCAAAATTTATTGGTTGGGCGGCTTTACGCAAACAAAAACATTGCACGAAATGCAACATTGTGAGATTTGTCTGATCATGTTTCTGATTTTAAGTATCTACCATTCATATGTTGTTTAGGTTAGAGATTTGGACGAAATACAGGCACTAGCTAGCATAACATTTCCAAAAAGGATAGCTCGGTGTTTAACCGTCTTATTCATAATTCAGACTACAGCAGTCTTCAGCGTTTAAAGACGATATTAAAAGTCTGCAAAAAGAGTGCCGAAACCGATTTACCCAACGCCCAAAACTATTTATGTATCGCATTAATTTTTATTCAAGAAATGTGCTTCACGGACAATTTTAGGTTCGAATGTAAGTGTGACGCCAAAAACCCCGGATCTTTTTTTGAAAATTTCGGGTATCAAAACCGTAGAGGGACTGGCCGACTTTACCCAGCAAAAAGAACCGTTCTACAAATTCTACAAAAAAAAACGTACAAAGACTGCTTCGAATTAGACTATTTTTCCTAGACTAGAGTAATTTAGGACCTCTAATGAAGTTAACCACATTCGATAACCTTTAGTGACAATCAGAACTGTTCCAGTAAAGCAATATTACTTTAATCCGGTATTCTTCACAGTTTGGCTATAATCAGAATTAGTAATTTCAAAATTAAAACTGCTTTGCCCAGATATACGAGCAATCTTGTTTTTCTTCACAAAAATTTCGACTTTTTAACTATAGTCACTTTTGACGGAATTTTTTTTATCATTCAAAGATATTGTTGTCCTGAGCTTGAATTTGATAAGATATTTCTCCTGTGAATATTTTTTGTAAAGTTATAGGGGTTTAAAAATTGCGATTTTGGCCAATGGGACAATTAATGCGCGACATCTTTTGCGCTATTAACGCGTTAGCGGAGAGTTAATCCGTCGTAGAAATTGTTCCAAATTGGTCTAAAAAAGCTTATTTGCCATAATTGATTTGTTTCAAGGGAAAAATCTATTACTTTATACTTTATATCACAAAAAAATCTCAAAAGTTATTACAAAAAAAAACATTTTATTTCATTACAATCAATTTATCTATGTTTTTACTGCTCGATAGACCTCAAAAGGCAATCGGATCTAACAGGGCTTCGCTATCAGGTATTGTTTTTATACAGTTGCATTACTGGAAAAGTACTGAATTAAACTGGCAGAACAGACCGGGAGCCTAATACACGATTAAGGACTAGTGAAGTGGACATTGAGCACCCAAACATTGTCCCCTTGACACTATTATACAACCAATTTTTTGAAGCGACTCAAATCTGTTCGGAAGGCATATTTAGTGCAAAATATACTAAATGTGAGCAAAAAGCGCTCAAAACTTTTATATGTCTCAAAAAAGGCCCGAATAGGTAATTTTTGTTTTTTTTTTCGGAAAATTATCATCGCTGTTGAAACATGTTGGGTCAAGATCGCGTTGGCGAAATAGAGCGCTATAGGTTTTTAGAAAGCTCGAAAAACCAATCTGCTTTTCTTGGAGATTCACCTCGAAAAACTCGATTTGCGCCTTAAGATAAAGTTTAAATAGCTTCTATAGTGATCATTTCCTTTTTTGGAAAGTTTGGGTAAACGTGAATTTTCAAAAACGTCATACCGTGCTTATTCAAAGTATCCGGACAAAATGAAAAAAAAATGAAATTCAAATGCGTTTTTCTTAAATATTGGGTTGAGACTAGACAAATGTGAAGAAATAAAAGTGACTTAGATTTCCAACAGAATTGATATGATGCAATTTTTTTTCTTCGAAATTCCGGGCCACAGCTTTACCCAAAATGGTTCATTTTAGCATTTTTTAATTAGTCATGAGTTACGCTGAAACTACCGATTAAATTGATGAGAAAAATATATCAAAAGAAGCCTCTTATACAGCCAAACAAAATTCTAGAAAGCTATTGCTTCCAAAAATTTGGGTAAAACTTTGATATTTGTTCTCAAGCAAAGATCATTATGGAGCCAAACTGTGCACTGGATAGGCTCAAAATTTTTTGTCTGTATGTTCCTGGATTCCAGAGACAAGCCTTTAAACATTTAAACATCTATAAACTTTGTCAGACGATCAAAGATGAAGAAAGAACAAATGAAGAACAAAGTGAGCGTACTTCTTGCAAAATCCGCTTAAAATTCACAAAATGCACAATTTGGGCTCATAATGATTTTGATTTTTATCCAGTAAAAGTTACCTTTTCTGGCTGTCAGAAGAGTATTCTTCGATACCGATTTTTGGAATTTTTTTTCGACAACTTTAGTGGTACCTTGTGATATATAACCGCTTCTTGTGATATATTTCTCTTTCATCAATCTACTCGCTAGTTTCAGCTCGGTAGTTAAAAAAATCAAAAATGACCTATTTTGGGATAAAAGCTTGGTTGAAATTTTCGAAAAAAAATTGTTATCTTTACTTTTTTGTCTAATTTTAACCCAATTTGAGTAAAAGCTTCAGTTTTTATTCGTTTTCTCCGGATATTTTAAATCAGCTTTGTATTTAGTTTTAAATGATCTTGTTGAGTTTTCAAGTTTACAATATCTTTCAGCAGTTATTTTTTGCAAATCCACGGCCTCTCGAAGCAAAGGACGAATATTTTAAACCAATCAAAAGTCAGATGACGAAACACAGTTTTGCAATCGAAAAGATAGGGTTGTGGAATTCCTGGCACTGTCAAAATGACTGGTACGCCTATAACTGAGCATCTCATTTTGGCTCGACCATTCCCAAAGGATAGGCTGGATATCACATTTGCACACAAATTTTCGTCATACATCACCTAAAATGGTAAAATATATAGTTGCAATAGTTTTCTTTGTTACGAACAAAATCGGGGTTTGGTTTGGGGTTCATTCTGAATGCGTACAGGTAAGCTATCATAGAACTAAGTTATCAAATTATCGCACGGGCAAACAATGGCCGCCTGGGATTTGAATCCTATAACTTACACTGAATTTTGAGAAAAACACCCATCCGTTTTTATTTCGTCTTTCAAACTGAGTTAGCAGGAGGATGTGGAGTTTTATTTTTTTTGTTCCGAATGTCGAAAAAAAAACAGAATATTTTCCCTCGGTGTGGTTTTTTTAGTCAGTTTTCGCCGATCGAAATAACTATTTTCATCAAAATTTTTAAAACCCCATCAAAGATACTGATTTCTTGAGTTCACACTTAAAAAGATTTTTTTTTACCTCCATTTATTTTTTGTAGAGTTCTGGTGGTTTTAAATTACCTAATTGGCCATTTTCTGGATTAAACTATGCGCGCTTTGAAGAATATTCTCATAAACGCGAATTAATTAAGCGTGGCGAATTATCCCGCACAACAAAATCTTGTCAAATTGAAGTGAGGCAAGCTAATCGGATCGGTCAAAATTTTTTCGTGCGTCTCAATATTTCAAACTTTGATTCTCTCTAAAGTTATAAATTTTCAAAAAATTTTTTGCTCAAAAACTATTCGATATCAAAATAGCGACAGTCTGAACATTCAAGACTTTGTCCTGATAGACGAGCAGTCTTGTTGTAACTAAGTACTGTTTTCCAATCTGATTTTTCCTCAAAACACTGTTGTTTCTTTTCCAAGCTGGATTTATCCAACTCTGGTGAGCGTGTAAAAACTACATTCAGAACGAACTGTGCTACTTGCGTGTCAAGCTGCTAACTTTCTTGACCAAAAGTGAGATTACTGTGCTACTTGCGTGTCAAGCTGCGTGTCAAGCTGCTAACTTTCTTTGGAATTTTTCAAAGTATTCCTTTGATTTATTTTGAAAATAATTGCATGTCGTCCTGGTACAAATAAAAAAACTGATATGTTAAAACAATTATGTTCAAAACTCCACTTAAAATACTCCAAAACAATATTCTCAGGACTTTTGTGGTTTTATGTTTTTAAACATTTTTGATTTTTCGAAGTTCACTCCTTTTTTTTACTCTGCTTTAAACTGCAGATTTGTATTTATTTAAAAAAATTTTCCTTTTCCTCAAAAAGCAAACAAGTAAATTGGTCTAGAAACCTGCAGAGCTGTCAAACGCATCCCTCCACTGCTGAAGTTAGATATACGGTGCATGTACTGGCTGGCAGAAAGATTGTTTTTCATCCCCCATATGCGATATACTTGCAGCTGATATTTGCAACAACCACCTAAAAGGCTTAAGTTTTCATCACTTTGGTCAATAATGGTTCCTACTTTCTTAACGAAAGCAACGGAATATTTGTGCTCGGTCGGGTTTTTTTTATCTTTTTAACTAGCCATTTTTGACGGAACATTTTTTATCATCCGAAAGCTATTGTTTTCTTGATCTCAAATTTGAAAAAAATATATTTTACGTGGGTTTATTTTTTGTTAAAAGTTATGGAGGTTTAAAATTTATCATTTTAGCGAATTTTGGACAATAAACGCGCAATATACTTCGCGCTATTAACGGATAAGCGGAGATTTAATCCGTCTTAGAAATAGTTCCAACTTGGTTGATTTGTTAATAGGAGCAAAATCCATCACTTTGTACGATATATTTGGCGTGTGGGGTGATGATTTTTGCAAAAATCTTAATATTAAAAAAATAATAATAAACCGTTTTTCTTAGATTTATTTTTCCATGTTATTACTGCTCCATAGACCATAAAAGGTAGTCGGAACATTCAGGGTTTTGCCCTGATACGAGCAGTCATGTTTGAGTTTTTAAGCCCCCGTAAACTTTTCATCAATTCTTGCCAGATACTCTTTCAGCGAATAACTCAAACTCAAAAACAAAAATTTGACAGTCGATATGACAGAATGTCCCGTACCAGCTGAAAGAAAGTTGTTTATTTATAACAAAAATTGAAAAGGTTCAACACCTACTTTTTAAAAGAGCCTGTCTGTGTAAAAGTTTATTTCGAAAATATATAACCGGTGATCTGTTAAACAAAAACTGACCGATTAGACGTACAGCTCAAAATTTATTTGCAAATGTAATCTCAACAGCATATCGTTCAAATTTATCAAATATGATTTCTCGCTCGATAAAATTACGACGTGTTTTTTGAAATCATTGCGACAAAATAAGAACAAAAATCTTAAACTCATAGCTTTGATATAACCTCAGCTTTCATAATTTTAATAAGAAACAAATGCAACTGACGAGACTACAATGATTAAAAAAACTTTTGGTACGCAAGAAAAAGTTTGCTTCAATTGATACATTAAGTAACATTAAGAAATTAAATTAAAAAAAAAACAAAATGAATTTCAAATTTTAGAAGAAAAATTTTTTTCATCTAAAACTTGAAAATTTTTAAAAAAAAATCATCCCCCCCACACGCCATATAAAGTACAACAGGATAAATTTTGCTCCTTGTAACAAATCAATTATGGCAAATAGGCTATTTTCAACCAATTTGGAACGATTTCTAAGATGGATTAACTCTCCGCTAACGCGTTAATAGCGCGAAATGTATCGCGCATTAATTGTACCAAATTGGCCAAAAAGCCAATCTTTAAACCCCCGTAGCTTTACGAAAAATGATCACAGGTGAAATATCTCAGGACAACAAGCTCAGGACAACAATACCTTTCGAATGATATAAAAAATTCCGTCAAAAATGGCTAGTTAAAAAGTCGAAAATTGTCTGAGGAAAAAAACCCACCCCGAGCACAAATATTCCGTTACTTTCGTATCAAAAGTCGGAACAATAAAATAGTGCACAAGGAAAAATAAGTCACGGCAATTAAATGACGAGAATGATCAAAAACGGTGGAATCCCTCATGCGCGAAGGACCGAATGCGCGAAAATAAAAATCAGCCAATCAGATTTCAGTAATCTAAAATTTGGAAAGAAAGTGAACTGGAGTATTGATATTGACGGATGTAAAAACGGCAGAAGTATGCAAAATCTTCAAATTGTCATTGACCGCCGCAAAAATGGGAAGAGTTTTACAGTTCAAGGGTTTTTTGCAAACATTGCTTCATTTTATTCATTTTAACTGAATGGAAATTGTTTCTTTTTAAAAATTGACTTTCGGCTAATTTTGTCTTCGATCCTTGGCCTACAAGTTTTTTCGCCCATTCTGTTCTATCGCACATGAAGAATAACCCCCATCAAAAACCAATTGCCTACATTTGGTTTCAAATAACTTACTTGTCCTTACTCAAAATAAAATTTTAAGAGTTGTTATCAAAGTATTACTGTAGCGTGTCAGACCTCAAAACATCTAAAAAGGCATCTCTGTTCATGTTCTTTGAAAGCAGTCGGCAAGTTGGTTCTCCAAATGGACAAATAACAGATCAATGTCCTCAAAACGTTCTAATGATCTCGTGTGCGCGAGTTCTCCTCTGCGTGATTTGCGTTTTTTTGGCTTTGAATTTGAGCTTATATGTGGCTTTTAGGACACTCGTTTGCTGTCTGTTAATACTCTAAAATGTTAAGAGTGCATGCTCATCCCAATGTTATCAATAGGCGATTTCCAGCAGGCCAAGTCATTCGATGCAAACTTTGCTGCACGTAACGCCTCATAGAACTCTTTTTTTGATGTGGTCATTATTTTTTATGACCAGCGAAAGACGCTCACTGTGATCAAGTTTTTTCCTCTAAATTGCTGCTATTGGTCTCATCGTGGTCCCTTAGCCAAAAATGGCATCTGCAAACATCTCCTTGGCTAATAATCCTTTCATTAGTCTCAACATCATTTAGGAGGCGTCCTTTTGCAGTCAATAACCCCTTAAAAATTAGGTTTAGTTTTCGTATGACTCCTCTCTTACGGCGGTGTTAAGCGTGTATAGGCAATCATTGAGCTTCTTTGCTAAATCCGGTCATGACAATGTCGTAACCTATAGTTGTAGTTGGCCTATGCGTCTCCCAGCCACAGTGACTTATTCAAGTGTAATTCTTTGTTTCAACAATTATTCGTTCATCAATTATTCCTTGTTGTCAACAATTATTCGGCCATATTTAGATTTTAATTCCAGTAATCCGGATTTTTCCTTTTTCGATAAGTCCTTTCGATAATTAGTTGATAGCGTTTTGTTAATTTTGATTATAAAATATTTTTCTCCGGAAAACATCATCATGCCGTCGACGTAAAGGCAAGTAGACTAACATTCTGTTGTAACTTTTTTGTTGTAACTCATTTGTGGCAAGTTATAGGTGGAGAGACATAATGCAGTCATGAATGGCCTCCTCTTCTAGCCTTCGTTTTGTGGTCGTTAACCAGTCAACTACAGCATCTGCCTGGACGTATGCAGCCACCCTGAGACACCACAGCCTTATTACTGTTACATTTGCTTCCCAGCGGATTGATACAGATACATAGACTGACCACCGTCAGATTGAAGAATAGCCTTCTTAGCATCTATACATTGGAGAATCCATTTTTTTGTGCGCCATCATAGCTATGGCAAATTATCATGCCGACTTCGAAACTGTGAGGGCGTAATTCTTTGAGCTCTTTTCGTTCCCCTGCATATCATTTTTGATTGTCAAACAGCTTCTCTCCATCCTCAGAAACTCTCATGGTGTCAGGCCATCTGCATTTCAGTTTTTTTCTCCCTTCTTCAATAGGTTCTGTTGCGCTGATCTCTTGAATGACCCTGAGGTCTTCCGTTCTTCTGATCTAGTACGGTCAAAAACTTTTAGCTTTACCTGAGACCACTGGGCGGCAATCAGTCTGCAGTAGCAATCAAATTTAGAACAACTGATGGTATCATTTCTAACAATTTGGTCATTTTTAGTCCGGTAGGTGTAGCGAGTCTTTCAGATATACACTTCTTCGCTATTAGTTTTGTCATTCGTTTTGTAGTCTCATTATTGGGTATCCATATTCTTCAACTCTGGTTTATCGATGGGGTCCCTAAACCTGTTCTCCGCTCATTGGTTTAAATACTTATCCTTGTGGCAACATCTCTACATGTATAGTGCGTCTTTTCTGTTCGGAGTTTCTTTTTTCTCTCTATTTGACATTCTTGGAGGGTTCCTCTAACGACAATCGGCAATTTTTCCGTTTCTCCTAATTCGGATAGTTCAATGTCCTTGCTGTTCAGATCTTGATCTGGGATCCATATCACTCTTCTTTTAGCGTTTCTGACCGGTAGTTTCCCCGTGTCCTGTTTTAAACCCCTTTTTGATTGTATGGATAGTGTAATCGATTCTTCTGTCTCTTTTTGTTCTGGTCAATCCTCCTGTTTTTGATTGTCAACTTGTTCTATTTCGCTTTGTTGTTGGGTATTCATCCATATTGTGTTGTTTCACTCGATGTGCTACTGTTCGTTTCCAGAATCGTTTTTGAGGTACAAAGTAATAGTTCATCTGACCATGTTTGATGTTTTTCCTGGTTGTTACCGGTCTCAACTGTACAACTTTATCATCCTAAGACGTACTGATTTTGTCAATTACTAACGCTCTGCATATCATTATGTTGATTGTTCTCCTTAATCATTAGTGATCGTCGTGAGACAGTAAACAGGTAGTTTTTCTTCTTCTTTGTTTTTTTTTATATCCTATTTGAATTTGCTATGAAATTTGTCTAAGATGATGCTGCTCATTTTTTTTCGTTCCGTCCACAAGTGATTTTTTTATTGTAATCAAAAAGTCTTGGAGATGGAAAAAATTAAAATAAAGTTTTGCTAAAATTGAACTGATATGTCTGTTCGGTTTCCCAAATGCGCGTTTTTCCCAAATGCTTTTGGGTCTAATATTTTTAAGCTTTTCGGTGTTTTCAATGAGTCAAAGTTTATTTTCTTTTGATAGGTCCGTTTTCCATTTTCAGTTTTGAAAAAATTTTCGTCAACTGTTTTGAAATGAAGTATGACTGTTTTAGCAGCACCAGGATCAATGATGAGTTGTAGTCTTTTTGATGGTCGGTTTCTCTCTTTCTCGTTTTCTACAACGCAAGAAATTTTTTTTATCAAAATGGGGTCTCTATAATGAAATTAGAGAGCTGAGAGAATCAATATATATCGACCGAAAATAATTTAGCCAAACTTTTGCAAGCTTATATCAATCGCAATCTGGTCATTATGACATGATCGTTGCCTTGCAAACATTTGGCGGCCAAATATTTATTGAGTCCTTGCAAGAAATGAAGAGAAAACACCAAGTTTGAAGGAATTTTGAAATCTATGAGCAATTCTAATTTGTCAAAACCCTTCGTCATTTTTACTGCTGCTAACGGAGAGCTTCAAATTGACCACGCTGACTTTTCCTTTGTCGAGTGAAAACAAAAAAAAAACAACATCTAAGTAATGTCTAAATGATTACTGAAATTAGATCCCGATTTAGCAATTTCAAGCTTCAAGTTTTGAATTTGAACAAAATACTTTGGAAAAACTAGGCTCTTGCTTATGTTTTTTCAACATCTACTATAACTTGTTCCATAGTATTGATTTTATTATAATTCATTTTAATCAATTGAATTCATTATCATTTTTTGTAGTACATTATGATAGACAGTTTCAAATTTTTTTAACGCAGATTATAAAGTACATCAGGGGCGGATTTGGGGGGGGGGGGGGGGGGGGGGCGAGGGGGCGGGGGGGGGGGGGGGCGAGGGGGCGGGGAGGGGCGAACAGCCCCCTTCTCAGGGATTCGACCCCCTGCTGACTCAAATGGTCCCCCCTTTGGTACTTTTAAAGATGTTCATTTTTGGTCAACCGACCCTAAAATTTTTCTAAAGGCGCTTTTGGCGCCAATATATACTAACTTTGAGGGGGAGTGCGCGCCAAAAAAACGCGATTTTCCAAAAAGTGCCCAAAAACGGCTTTTTGATTTTTTCAAAAGTTTGCCTGAGGCGCTAAATATTTGGCAAAAGCTGCGTCTTTTTAGGGCTTTAGGAGAGCTTGAAAAATAAAATTGGTCGACCTAAAAAAAGAGGTCTTCAAAATTTTCGAAATTTTTTTGAAAATCCCCCCCTCCTCGAGAAAATCCTAGAACCACCCCTGAAGTACATTATAAACTTTAACCATATAGCCTTATTGAGGGTATTGAAGAAAGATTGAAGATATCTATAGGGGAGTCTTCCATTTATATGCGTTTGTATTAAGAGTTTCGAAATCTGATTTCCGTTTTCTGGCATAAATTTAGTTGTAACTGTAATTTTTGTAATGAGCTAAAACAAGCAAAGCGCCAATTTAGACTAAAAGCCAGTTTCAAGCGTTCTTGCTATGTTCATACTCAGTAGAAATTTTAAAAGAATTCAACCACTCAATCACATATTGTCTGACCGCGAGCCAGTGTTTATCGTGACAAAAAAAAAGATAACAGGCTTAGCGGGTACACTGGTTGCTCATAATTTGACTAAGCTGGTAGCAGAGAAACTCGTCCATTCAATTTCGCCGTACCTATCAATGACCACGATTGATTCTAAGGCAAATAACTGTTTTGCCGCTTCAAAGGAATTAGTTCACTGTTATACATGGTTGTATCCTTGTCGATAAGAGAATGTCTCCCTGCAATATCGTTAACATGTCGCTTTTGCCTGCTTACATCAATATCAACCTGGCCACGGACGTGATGATGGTTGCGCTGGAAAAAACTGGCACCAAAGGTTCATCCGGTAATTGTTAGGACTTTCAAGAAACGTAAAGAAATCACACTGTTTGGGTAAAATCAAAACATATGAGCGTTTCCGTTTCTCAAAATCCTTCACCATTTTTACTGCTGCTGATCAAGAGCTGCATGTTGATCGGCTGGCTCCCTTTTGGTCGGAAGAAAAAATAAGAATCTGAATAATATCTAAATGATTGGTGAGCATTGATGTCTACCACAAGTTCAAAAAGCAATCAAAATTGGTCGCCCTCATTCATCCAGCACTGATGAAACGTGCAACATTTTCTCATCAACGTACCCTCACGCACGATTGAGGAAGTTTCATTGCTTCACACACCAGAAGCTAGAGTCTGCTGTTTCTATAAGAACGGCATAATTTAACTGGTGCCCTAGATTTTTAGTCTGATACGCCCGCGCCATCCACTCTTTTGTCAAAATTTATAATTAGTTCCCTGATATTAGTTAATCCTTTTTACAAGACAGTTTGTTTATTGCCTTTAAAATCACACCTGAAAGAGATATTTCAATGGCCACATCCAATTTCAAATGTTGATTATTGTTGCAACTTTCGAATAAAGTGACAAAAGACCATTTACCTGTGATTATTTTTCAATAAATTACGGGCGGGTTTAAAGATTGCCAGTTTGGCCAATTGGGGGCAATTAATGTGCGATTTAGCGGAGATTGAATCCGTGTAAGAAATTGTGCATTACTTTATACTGGACATGGCTTTTGCGTTTGGGCTGACGATTTTCAGAAAGGCCCCATTTTTTCAGTTTTTTATGAGTCTTTTCGCAAAATTCATAATGATTGGAAACAATTGATTTTTTCCCTTTGCGACTAATTTTTTCTTTCTTTTTTTCCTATCAATTTAAAAACCTGATGATTAACTTACTTCCTTTCTCATTTTTTCGAGGGCGGTTCTAAATAAGTATTGGGGGTGGATGGTGAGTGTGTTTACAGGGGGGGGGGGGGGGCAGGTGTGGGAGAGGCGGCAATAAGTGAAAAAATTTAGAATGGCAAGGACCAATCTAGGATTTTTATTTAAAGCGGGGAATCCGGATTTATAAAATTGAAAACTTTTTAACCGTTTTTGTAATTTAATTGAATTTTCCGGGCTCTTCCAAACAATACAAAAGACCCCCTTATGGACCTAGTTTTTGGCGGTGTTTGAAGACAAATACAAAATAATATAGCAGAAAACAATGCTAAATGTTTTGGTTTAGCTGAATATAAATCCTTAACAATTTTAACGTACTGAACAAGGTTATCAAAAATATCTATTGTGGGTCTTCTATTTAAATGCCTTTTTTTTAACAGTTTTGAAAGCAAGTTTTGAATTTTTAGGACTTTCAAGAAACGTGAAGAAAACACAGTGCTTGGAAAAAATCAAAACCTATGAGCGTTTCCATTTCTCAAAATTCTCCGCCATTTTTATTGCTGCTGATCAAGAGATTCGTGTTGATCAGCTGGCTTCCTTTTGGTCGGAAGAAAAAAATAAAAGTCTGAATATTATCTAAATGATTGCTGAGTATTGATGTCTACCACAAGTTCAAAGTTCAATCAAAATTGGTCGCCCTCATTCATCCAGCACTGATGAAACGTGCTGCTTTTTCTCATGAACGGATGTCATGGAAACATACCCTCACGCACGATTGAGGAATTTTTATGGCTTTACACACCAGAAGCTAGAGTCTGCTGTTTCTATAAGAACGGCATAATTTAACTGGTACTCTAATTTTTTAGTCTGGTACGCCGCACCATCCGCTCTCTTGTCAATTTTTTCAATTAGGTCCCATATGTTAGTTAATTCATTTTACAAGACAGTTTGTTTATTTCCTTTAAAATTACACCTGAGCGAGATATTTCAATGGCAACATCCAATTTCAAATGTTGTTTATTGTTGCAATTTTTGAATGAAGTGACAAAATACAATTTACCTGTGCTTATGTTTCAAAAAATTAAGGCGGTTTAAAATTTGCCAGTTTGACCAAATAAGGACAATTGTTGTGAGATTTAGCGGAGATGAATCTGTGTTAAACATTGACCCGAATTGATTTCAGGCATGCTTTTTCGATATATTCAGAAAACTGATGTATGCTGAATACATTACTGTATATTGTACATGGCGTTTGCGTTTGGGCTGACGATTTTCAGGAAGGCCCCATTTTTTCAGTTTTTTATGAGTCTTTTCGCAAAATTCATAATGATTGGAAACAATTGATTTTTTCCCTTTGCGACTAATTTTTCTTTCTTTTTTTCCTATCAATTTAAAAACCTGATGATTAACTTACTTCCTTTCTCATTTTTTCGAGGGCGGTTCTAAATAAGTATTGGGGGTGGATGGTGAGTGTGTTTACAGGGGGGGGGGGGCAGGTGTGGGAGAGGCGGCAATAAGTGAAAAAATTTAGAATGGCAAGGACCAATCTAGGATTTTTATTTAAAGCGGGGAATCCGGATTTATAAAATTGAAAACTTTTTAACCGTTTTTGTAATTTAATTGATTTTTCCGGGCTCTTCCAAAAAAGACAAAAGACCCCTTATGTACCTTGTTTTTGGCGGTGTTCGAAGACAAGTACAAAATAATAAAGCAGAAAACAATGCTAAATGTTTTGGTTTAGCTGAATGTAAATCCTTAACAATTTTAATGTACTGAACATGGTTATCAAAAGTATCTTTTGTGGACCTTCTATTTAAATGCGTTTGTTTTAACAGTTTTCATAGCTAGTTTTCATTCTTTGCCATAATTTTAGTTGTTAAATTTTTTTTTGAAATAATACTTTTTGATCACTGTTTTCCAAAAACTGCTTAAAATGCCTTTGTAGCCTGTTTTTCAAAATTTGCCTGCGGCGCAGAAAATGTGACGAAAACAGAGTCTTTTTACTGCTTTGAGAGAGCTCGGAAAAATCAGTTTGGTCGATTCGAAAAAGGTACTATAATCTAAGAAAAATTGAGATTTTCTGAAAAATTAAACTCAATTATAACTGATTATGATTTATTAAAATGTCACCAAAAATGTTAACATTATAATGGTCGATAAATCGTTAAAACATCTACAATTGGCGTTTATATTTTATTTAAAATTTTCCTTAAAGGTTGATTATAATCATAATATAATCGATTATTTGCTCTTTTTATGAGTGCGGGAATTCTGATTGGTTTTCATAGTATTTGTCTAATAGCTGACGAGTGTGAAAGTCAAAATAATATATAACAATGTATAACAAAATATCAATATATATAATGACACTTACCACGACGTTCGTCTTTTCGGTAGAAAGAAAACCAGTTCAGTTTTCTGAAGTTTTTCCCAGCCAGATTATAAAACTTTTTTTCTTCCTCCAATGATATGTTCTTTTGTTCGGCGATACTTTGGGACAACCAAAACTTGATCAAGCAGAAGTACGAGCTGAAACAAAATTCAGTGATGCTTTTATTCAAATCAGTCAGAAAAGTGCTCAATAATTTTTCCAGTTCTTGTGAAGTGTCTGCTTTTTGATGTCAGGGTTCGTTTTTTCAGTTCGGTTTGGTTTTTTTCTCAAAACCATTGCCATTTTGATAAATTTTGTTATTTATTTTCACCACTAGCATTCGAAAGGTTTTCCCCGCAAACTCTGTTTTCGCTATTAAACAATGACTCCTAAAGCTATTGTTGCTAGATACAGCAGTCTGATAAAGATAATTTTTGGAGAAAACATATTTTGCTCGATCTTTTCAATAAAACAGGAAGTTCAATCAACTTCTGTTCCGAATTTTTTCAATAAACCAGGAAGTTCAATCAACTTCTGTTCCGAATAAGCTCAACCTATATTTTAGCTGAGTTTTAATTCTGAGCAAGTACAGATCTTTCCCAACCATTTTTTTTTCTGGTTTCCTCCTAATTTCTCAGAGAAAAAAATCTCTTCAAAACGTTTGTCTCAAGTTTGCAAAAAGTTCTTTTGCACAGAAAAAATTGCGCAATTTTTTTTGTTTTGCAAATTGTTAAGACTGACCCAGAAATGGTTCTATGACCTGGTTACTGATGTCACCTGTTCAAAATAGGAGACGTATTCATCCGATTACAGAGAAGGTCACGGGATTGAGGTTTTCGCTGAAGGCGCGTTGGCACCAAAGTAAACATCTTTAGAGACTAAAGGTGGTGGTGCAAGATTTAGGTCAATTATCTCCACAGTTCCTTAATCTTGGAAAAATCATCCTTTAAATCCCTTAGTTTTTCTAAAAAAATTCATCGCTGCTAGCATGAAAAATAAGCGCTTACTCAAAATCAAAATTCGGGTGGTTTTTGTCATTTTTTGTATTTTGTTCTGTCAAGCACATCATCCAAATTCTATCAAAAGTATCATAACAACTGCAATCAAACTTTGACTGTTTTAATCAATCCACTGGGGTTGATCATCAAAGTCACCACTGCGAAAAAAAAATCATAATAGCAAAAAATTATGAAATAACATCACTCTGAGATTAACTAATTGGCACTTTTTCCGAACATCCGAACAATTTGATTTCTCGAATGGAATTGCAAAAATTTTTGAGATAAATTAACTCACGCGTTGAAAATTTAAAGCGCTCACTATCTGTTGCCAAAGGACCAAGTTCAAGATTTTCATCATAACTTAATCAAAAACCAAAGCAGATATCCTATTTTTGTTTTCCACTGAAAAAAGAGAGAGAAATGTTATGCAGAATACGGGTTTACTTATTTTTCAAATATGATTCTGTTAATTTTGAAATTCATAATTTAGCTATTTACAAGTCTAGTTTTTGCTTTTTTTTAAACTAATTCGTTCACGAAAAAAAATTGCATTCCTGCACTAACAAACATGTATTAAAATCGGTTTTAACCTGAAAAACGTATGCAGATTAAAGTGAGATCAGTTTTACTGCTCGTATCAGGATGGGAGGCCCTGAATTTTCCGACTGCCTTTTAAGGTCTATGGAGCAGTAATATCATGAAGAAATATGTAATTAAGAAAAGCGATTTTTTTCATTTTGAGTTTTTTTTTGTGAAAATCATCCCTCCACACGCCATATAAAGACAAAGTGATAGGTTTTCCTCCTAATAACAAATGGTATGTAGGCTAAATTCAGCCAATTTGGAACGATTTCTGAGACGGATTAAGTGTCCGCTTACGCGTTAAAAGCGCGCAATATGTCGCGCGTTAATTGTCCCAAATCGGCCAAACTGGCTACCTTTAAACCCACATAACTTTACGAAAATGATTACAGGTGAAATATCTTTTCAGGTTTAAACTCAGGACAACAATACTTTTTGAATGACATAAAAAGATTTGTAAAAATTGGCTGATTTAGTAGTCAAATTTTGTTTGAAGAAAAAAATCCACCTCAAGCACAAATATTCCGCTCGTTTCGTTACGAAAGTCGGACCAATAAATGTATATTTCCTCATTTCATTTTTAATACTCCATTTTCTTTTCTTGAAATTTCAATTCAATTTGCTTTTACTTACTGCCAATCATTTCTATCTTTTCATCCACAACGTCTAATAGCATAACGAAAAGACCAAATAATTTTTTAAATTTCAAAGTTCTTACCAGTTTGTAATGATTCAAGTAGCCATCTGACTTATATCGAACAGTTTCTTGATTTAGTATATAATTTTAATCAAAACCTGACTATTTTCAATGTTTTTTTGATTTTATAGAATATTTTTAAGCTCAAAAACTGATTTTGATCGACCATTTTGTTGATTCGTTATTAAGTTTGTTTCCTCAAAAATTCATTTTTTTGAAACTTTTGTATAGTTTATTTGCTTGTTTTGAGCACAAAATCTGATTAATAGGGACTCATTTCTGCTTAAATTGAACTGAAATAGATTTTTTAGGCATTAAACTCGATCTGCTCAGGGATCCTTAAAAATGGATTAAAATGGACTTCCGCAAGATTTGGATGGTTCTCAGTGAAGCGGAAATAACATTTAAATTGATTTACTTCAACTTATGGACTCTTAAATTGATCTAAAAACTTTAATAAATATCCATTCAAATCGGTTGAAAATCCATTTAAACTGCTAAAATGTACATTGCTAATTGTTTTGGATTGATTTAAAACCGATTTAAAATCAATTTAACCGATCCGAAACCATTTTGGTCAGTTAGGGTCTGTCTTAAAAAAGCTGTATGGCGAGTTACGTTGAACTTGTATGGAGAAACAACTAGAGCTTACCCAACTGATAAGCTGACTATGAGCTGACTGATAAGTACAAGATATTTCAATGGTAATCAAGTTGGTAAACTGGTTTTCTAAGAAAAATCCTGGTGTTTCAATGAGTTTTTTCTGTCCCTTTTAAAATTGCTACTGATTTTTTTGTAACCTCTAAGTCTCAAAAGCTACAGCGATGGATTAAACATTCTGGCCAAAGACGTTTTAAGTACCAAAAAACCATGAATTACAAAAAGACAAAGCGAATAAAAACTGCGATGGAGCTTCTTTAGCAACCATTCACCAACACTTTCTGCTTTGAGTTTTAATACCAAGTAGATTTAGATTTAGTCTGTTCGTTTGACGCCGCCACTGCGCTTAAAACAGGGGTAATATTAGGCTTCTGCAGGACAGTTTTCAGAAGTATTTTGAACAAAACATCAAAATTAGCGACTAGCAGCAAGTTACTCAAATCAAAAAAGAATCCCGACTCTCAAAGAAATTCTATCGCGTCTGTTGCTTAATCATTTTTTTTGGAAAACGATCCATGACTTGCATAGCTTTCATGATAGTCACTTAAAGTAGACATCAAAGTTTTCACAAATGTGATTACGTATTTTTACAGTTCTGGTTCATTTTTGAAGCTCCTTAGCTCTTAAAATCTCTTGTAGACATGATGGAGTCAAATTGTTAAGGGTAATTTTAAGGGAACTTATAACTTTTGACGATAAATTGTAAAGCTAAGTCTGGTTCGATAGAATCATATCAGAACAACCCGTAATTGGAAGCAAACACTTTTAGCAACAAAAACAACCGATAGCAACTTTATCATAGAGTGCAAGTTTTGTTCCAAGCCCTAGTTTTTGCCATCTGTCAATAAAAAGTTCCTGAAGTGAAATATTCTAGTACCTATTCAAAACTGTCATCGCGGTGACCTCGATTTTTTTTATTGCTTAGCAGAGCTAAAAAAACTGAAATTTTTCAATTTTTTTTTTGCTTTTTTCGAGTGTAAGAAGTTTTTTTAATTTGTAAAACATCCTCCAATTTTGCGCTTTTTTGTTGGTTCTGCCTTAAATAATTTTGCCTCGAATAAAAAAAGATGAAAAATCATAGGCATGGTCAGTAATACGCATAGCCAAGCACAGAATGCGATTCTCACAAATATCAACTTCTAACTTGTTAATGCTTTTATCTAACAGCACTGAAAACTAATTAAAGATATAAATTATTCAGTGTTTTTTAGAGAAGAACAAGACTGCTCTTGTATCAGTGCAAAGCAAGAATGCTCCGACTGCAATTAAGGCCAACTGAAAAAAAATTTTGGTTGAATAATTGACAAAATAATTGAGAAATTTTTTTTTTCATTTTTTCTTCAATTTATCGCCCTACACCCATTGTAAAATAATAGGAGAAAGTTAAGAGTCTCGTATTCTGATTATAAGATTAAATTGTTGGCCTTAATTCAATTTCCAACTCCCAAAATTCGCTTCCTGCGCATGTTATACGTAGGCAATATATTGCGCTTTAATTATCCCAAACTGGCCAAATTAGCAATTTTCAAACGCCCGTTATCTTACAAAAAAGATCACAGGTGAAATATCTCTTTAATATAGCGCTCAAAATAACAATATCTCTTTGACGGTTTTAAAAAAACTTCGTCTGAATTATTTCGAAAATTGACGGAACTATGAAAGCATAGATACACCAAGCATAGATATTCCGCACTTTCTTCGAAAGTCGGAACAATCAGTACCAAAAAATCAGTACCGTTGGTTTCAACGTAATATACGATGTTCGAGATGCCTCTGCCTGAGCTATTTTGTACGGAAAATTTATGCGTGAACGAACGAATTCCGAGAACGTTCCACAAAAAGTATTGTTATTCGTCTACATTGAAAGCTTTTTCTTAATCATCCGTTCATCTTACTATTTTTTTTCTAGTCTTCCAATTGCGTTCAAAGTCTTTTGCAATTAAAATGTTAGGGAATTGTTTTGAGTTTTGTTCAATTCCCTTAGCAATGTGCTTGTTTTCTACTGGTGCGGAAAATCATGCGTGAACGAATAAATTGCAAAACTTATCGACTAAAATGGATTATAGTTCTTCTAAATTATTGACCCCTTTTTGCGTTTTTAACTTCAAATTATTTTCCTATTTTTCTTCTTTACCTTCCAATTGCTCCGAAATGTTTTGACAATTAACGTTTTTGGCATTTTTTTGGAGTTTTTTGCGTCTTCTGATACTATGTTTAGTTTTTTTTGCCTTTATTTTTTTTCAATTAAATCTGATCTCTTTTTCTGCGGAGCCAAGTTCTAACTTTTTAGTAGGCTTGCAGTATTTTCAATTATGCAGCACCCAACTTTCTTCCTTTTTCATGTGCAAGTCCACAAAAAAATCTTTGAATTCCAAACAAATACCTTTATGGTCAAACAATTTCATCCTAAAACAACTGATGAACTTTCCATAATTTTTTTAAAAATCAACAATACTATCTGGCAACTGCTATAATCTAAATTTTTCAAAAAAACGTGATTTTTGTTGATTTTTAAACATCTCCGCTAATATAATTTCCCTAATTTTCATTTTAGATGTATCAGCAATTCAACGCAACAGTAGTTCTAGAAAATTAGATGGTATTGTGTTTTCTTAGTCACTTATGATTTTAAAGGTTTAATATCACAGTAAGTTTGCATATTCAGGAGAATGCATTTTTTCTTATTTTGTACATGCAAGTTATTTTTTTATAAAATAAAGAAATTTTGATTCAAGTGAGCGCTGTAAAAGGTTCATGTAATGCAATGTGAAAGTTAAGTGCTCGGTCAAATAACTTTTTTCTTTTATGGACCACACTCAATCAAACTCGTATACAACAAAAATCATTCCTCTCAATGAAGTAACTCATTTCATTTCTACCAAATAGAAAAAAATTTCCACCGGTACGAGAGTTTTATTATTTCCATTTTTTTAACTGTGTTGTATGTTAAAATTTATTTTTCAAGAAAATGTAGATTATCTCTAATTATGTAGAAATGTTTTCGAAGCCAAATTGCAAAAAATATATGATGGTCAAAAGAGCTCAAAAACGATAGTTTTTTGATCCACATACTAGGAACTACATGAAAAATGAGAAAAAACTTGAGATTGAAAGATGTTTTTGAGTTGGATTGAAAAAAGAACTAGGCCGAGGAGTGTTAGAACATCTAATTTTGAATTATAATCAATATTATTCATTAAATTGTTAACAGAAGTTTTGACCTCGGAGTTTGACCTCGAAATTTTGACAATCGAAATTTTGTCCTCGATTGTTTACTAAAATTTTGACCTCGGAAGCAAATAAGTGGTTCTGGAACAAATATGCAAAAAGAAGTAAGCTAATTTACCTGATCATTTGAACATAAAAGAAAAATGGAGTCTCTTGATTGAAAGCATAGCAGAATTTTCCGGAAATACTTTGCAGAAATTGCAACAAAATTTTTCATTCAAAAACTCTGAATCACAAACCTAGTAAAAAAAGGGTTGTAACAAAAGAAAACATTTGGTGCCGCAAAAAAGAAAAGCCGCCCACTGAAAACAAAATAGCTTTTACAAAAGTAAAGTAGCATGTTTGACTCGTTTGTTGCAAAACAAAGACCATGCACGATCAAAATTGAACAAAAAACAATTTCAAAAACCAAATAAAAAAAAACGCAGTTGCTTTTTTTACGAATTACACTGTAAACTTTTTTCATTTTGGTTTCTGAAATTTTTTGCTTTGTTTTCGATAATAGCTTTGGTTCTCGGGAATGGCATTGGCTCTCGGAAAATATCAAAAAATTTAACGTTGCCGAGATCCTAACTTTTGTGTCAAAAATTAGGCAAAGTAGCGTGTGCAAAGGAAGTTTCCCTAGCCCGTTCTTCGGATTGAACCCAAAATCTCAAATACGAGAGGTTAAACTTCAAAAAAATTGATAAAAAATGGTCTAAAAAGCAAAAGTTTCATAGACTTTTCACAGAGCAATAACTTTTTGTGTAAAAAATATGAGTGGCCGCTTATACAGGGTAGCTTCCCGCAACCCATTATCTCCATTGAAGCTACAATCTCAGTTTTGGGAGGTAAGTTTTTGAGAAAAAACGGTCAAAATCAAAATCTTGACTATTTCGATGGCCGCCATTATTTTGTGTAATAAATAGGCATAGCCCCGCCTGCACGGGAAGTTTTTAGATTTGTTTTAATTATTGAAACCAAAGTTTCAGGTTTGTGAAGGTAGTTTTCGAGAAAACAAAAACTCAAAACTGGGTTAAATATTCCCCTCAGAGAGTTTTTGAAGGCTTAGACAGAGGGTAAAGTAGAAAGAGACTATGGCAATATGCAGGCACACAAGGTATTCCCCACATTTTCTTTGGTTCCCCTTTGTTGAAAATGGTTTAAGCAATTTATAAGAAAAACCAGTTTTTTTTTGCAAAAAGTGAAAAATTTTTGCTAAATGTTAAATGAAATATTCTCAAAATTTCTCAAATTATTATGTGAAACCCAATCTCATTCATTTTCCTTTTACCTGATGTTATTAAACAGGAAATCTAGGCAAACCTGCTAAGCCAAACCTTTGAATTTTACATTGACGAAAATACGAAACTAAGTCAGCAGAAACGAAGCCGACAATCCTTGAGGAGACAAAGGTTGAACCGGAAAAAAAACTATTTTAAGAAAAAAACTTTAAAAAAAGTCCCCAAAAACTACAATGAATAACGTTTGCAACAACCATGATACTTGCGTACAGCTCAAAAAAAACTGTGTTTAAGCCGACAAACCCGTTTTCACCAGAAGATTTTTTTCAATTGCCAATATACAGGGAAAAATTCCGGCGGCATTCGAACCGCTGACCTATGGATGCACAGGCAACGGTGTTACCTCTAGGCCAAGTGCAAAGGAACCTGGCAATTGTTAAGAGTTATTAATATTAAACTAGTTGAAAATTTGTATGAAAAACTGTTTATGGGTAAAAAAGTTGTTTTCCGACTGCGGTTAAAAAACGTTTACAGGGAAAAAATTATTTGCAACTACAAGACACTTCCTTTGGCCATTGTAAAAAATCATGCAACATGGTTCGCAGTGTACATAAATTTACCAGTTGCTTCAATTTTTTTCTGAAATTACTTCAACAATACAGTTCAGTCAATCGTTGATGCTCGAAAAAAAAGAGAAAACAATCCTTTATCAGAATTAGAATTTACGACAAAAATTTGAGGCACTTTCTCGTCCTGATACCCAGTAGATTTGGACAACGAATAGATCCAGTCACACAAGGACCAATTATTTGTACGATGGTCAATGCATGCAAAAAGAAACATTACGAGGCCAAACTGTGCACTGGATAGGCGAACAATTTTGTGTCTGTATGGTCCTAGATTCCTGAGACAAGTCTTTAAATATGATATAAAATTGTAAGTTGATTCCTCTGACCAAATTTCAGTGGATTCCGCGTACAAATACCTGTAACGTAAATTTTGTCGGCACATTCGTTTTGTTGCGGATTTTGCAACAAACAAATATAGCTAGTCGTTCTGGGTTCCTCAACTGTCAGTGGATTACGCAAAATGTAAGTGAAATCTGCAAATGTAAGTGGAATCCGCAAAAATTTCAAGCGGAATCCGCAAATGTAACCGTATTCCGCGATTCTGAGTGGATTCCGCATTTTTTGTTTGTTACTGAACTTGCATATGAAAAATTAAAAGCCAGTGGTGGAATTTATATTTAACGATACAATATCTTATCATTTGTTTGTGGATTGCACAAATTGTTCTGGATTCGCTTATTTTTGGAACAATTTTTAGCGGTACAATGGAATCCAAAACAGCAGAGAAAATCAAAGAAAAGTAGCAATGTTGTGTATTCCGCGACAAATCTGACTTTGGCCTGTTGCGGATTCCACTTACAATGCACAGAATGCACAGTTCGGCCTCGTAATGGAAAAAGATTTTCGTCCAATCTCTGATTATTGTTCAGAAAGACCTTACTTAGCTGTCGATAGGGATAAGATACCTGTCAGATTCTTCAAACTGCTGTTTGGAGACATAAAGCATTGAAGATTAACTACACATTTTTTGATATATTTATCTGACGTAAAAATTTTTAAACGTAAGATATGGATAGATACCCAAGATATCTAGCTCTTGCATTAGATAAGAAGCATTAGATGAGCTTCAAAAGTTTTACACTTTGAAAATTTTAATTATCCATTTTTTACGCTTTTGTTTTTTTACTGGTTCACAAAAAATATGTCACTGATGCTTTTCCGTCTTTTTATCATTTTAACAATTTTTTAAAATATGTTACTAGTTAGCATGGCTAACCGGATATAGTCTTTCCTTATAAGCGCAGGTGAACCTCCCCTACTAGATCGCATTCAGATAACAGTAGAAGCAGTTAAGGATACCAATGGCCAAAAAGTGTTGTATTGGAACAAAGTTGTCTTTATGGACAGAGACGCATAATAATTGTTCCGATTTTCGGATGATACGGAATAATTATGCTCGGTGTGGTTTTTTATTCAGTCAATTTTCACTGATCGAAAAAATACTTTTCAACAAATATTCTTTACACCCTATTGAAGATAACGACTTCCTGAGTTCAAACATTAAAAAATATTTCACTTCCGATTATGTTTTGTAAAGTTTTGGGGGTTTGAAAATTGCCAAATTTTCCATGTTCTGGACTAAATTATGCGCACTTTGAAGTGTTTGTTCGTAATGCTGAGAACGTAACGCGAATTATTCATGCGTGGTAAATCATCCCGCACAACGAAATCTTTACAATTTGAATTGAGGCTTATTGGTTGTATTAATTTCTTACGACTCAAAATTTTACACTTTGATATTGTCCAAAATGTGCATGTTTTCAATATTTTTTTTCTCAAAAACTATTCTATATGAATTATGGGACAGTTGGAACATTCAGGGCTTTGAGCTGATATACGAGCAGTCTTATCTTGTTCTAGGCTCGAAAAACCAGAAACGCAAATGGTTTAATTGAACCAAAATCATTCAGTCTAAATTATTGAAACAAATTTGTTTTCGGCTAAAGCGCTCAGTCTAAAGTATTGACACAAAATTGGTTTTGGCTAAAGGAACTTCAGGAACTGTTTTTTTAGTTATTCAGGAATCTTAGAAAAGTAATTGGCGACTCAGAAAAACATTCAAGTAAGAATAGCCAAATATATTTTTTCTTCTTTTTTGTAGTTGGCATGTCTGATTCCTACTCTGTTTTATTTGTTTTTCTAAAAACCAATTAATTTTGTTAGGTTTGAAGCCACTAATAATTTTTTTTTATGATTCCGCCCTCGATACGAAAGTAACGGAATATTTGTGCTCGGGGTGGGTTTTTTTTCTTCAGACAAATTTCGACTTTTAAACTACCCGTATCAATCAAAAATTCAAAAGGTATTGTTGTCCTGAGCTTGAATTTGAAAAGATATTTCACCTGTGATTATTTTTCGTAAAGTTATGAGGGTTTAAAGATTGCCATTTTGACCAATTTGGGGCAATTAACGCGCAATATAATTCGCGCTATTAACGCGTAAGCGAGATTTAATCCGTCTTATAAATCGTTCTGAATTGGTTGAACGAAGCTTATTTGCCATAATTGATTTGTTACAAGGAATGAAATCTATCTTTTTGTACTTTATTTGGCGTGTGGGGGGATGATTTTCAAAAAAAATTTCAAATTATAGAAAAAAAAATTCATTTTATTTTATTTCATTTCATTTTTTTATGTATTACTGCTGCTCAATAAACCTCAAAAGGCAGTCGAACATTCAGGGCTTCGCCCTGATGCGAGCAGTCTTGTTTTCATTTGAATTGGAGTTTTCATATTACTTTTGGATCTACCAGTTGTTTTCAAGCGTCAATTTGAGGAAAACTATTGTTGTCAAAGCTCTCTAAAATGGGAGTTTTCAGGATAAATAAAGTCAAAAATTAGTTCGAAAAGTGTCAATGAAAGCAAGGAAGAAAACAATTAATGCTGACTTGTACTTTGAAAAAAAAATATCAAATTGCAAACTTTACAAAACAAATATCAGGCCTTAAGGCTCGGGAGCAAGGACAGTAAAAGCTGAATGATAAAAAAGACCAAAAAATAGTTCCTAGAGCATCTACAGAAAAAGTTGACATCTGGCTCCAATCTGCATTTCAATCAATTATAAAATCTCTCTTCCAGTTTGTACGCAACTTGGCTTGCAGTGTGCACACAAACTTACAAAATTGAGAAAGCTACGACTATGTAGTTTAGTTGGTCGTTCAAATTTGAACGAAAATCGATGAAAGTACCTGGTCAGGAGTAAAAAAAAACTTGGGCAACTCTTCGTAGGGATACCGATTAAATATGGATATTTTCTGCTAGATTTAGAGGTATGGATAATGAGAAAATCCAGACATTGCTACAAACTAGAATGATATAAACGCTACTATTTTTCTCTACTAGTTGTTTCCTAAATTAAAATCTTGCCAATCATTTTCTATATTCTAATAATTTACAAAATTCTTGCCCTGTTTTATTAATTAGCCTGGTTGACCAAAAATTGATGCTCAAACTAATACATGGTCTGCCGGCTCACCTACCAACTCACCTTCGATTATTCGCACGGGCTTGTCTTCAAAAACTGTTTAGGGGCAGATATGCATTGAAAAAGTTAGATTTCAGTGGCCGGAAAAATTAAATGGGAAAATATAACTAAAAGAACTTAGTTTTTAAAAAAAAAACAAATGATATCAAGGCATTTTGGCACATGGGCATGCATCGATAAGAGGTTTTCAAAGAGGATTTTGTGGACATACCGAAATACCATAGAAGCCGTTGACGACTCAGAAATACAAGCAAATCAAAATAGTCAAAAATAGAAAAAAATACCTCTCCAGTTAGTTTTTTTTATAATGGGGATGACAAAGTCCTATTCAATTTTATCATTTTTTGAATGTCAATAAGGTTCGAATCATAGTTTTTTTTATGCCTGAAAAAATCATTAGTCTGACAAAAAGGTTTAAAAAAAACTCCGGACTGGAGTTTTCTGACTAAGCAAAAACACATTAAATTAATCAAAAAATTACCTAACTTTAAAGGTTTTCCAAAAATGCCAGTCTTGGAAACTATTGGGCTTAGGGTTTTCTAACTTTTTGGAAATTACTTTAAGACATAGCCAACAACTAGTAAAATTCCAATAAACGCAAGAAAGCAAAAAAAATATACTGGCTTGTTTTTTGAAAAAAAAATCAACTTTCAAACTTCCAAAGACAAATCAGGTCCTAAAGACTTTTCGAGTTTCAAGAGCAATCAATTATTAACAATTTTGTGATAAATTAATCGAGCTTGAGAACTTTGGTTTATTGGGTGCACTTTTCATTTCGCTGACAAAATTATAAATAATAAAATATAAAAGCCCTTTTCGAAACTAGAAGTCGATTACGTTTTTGGTGGCCGTACCTTTTTGCTATTTCCTTTGACAGTGGATTTGAATTCTTTCAAGAAAACAAAAGAACTCCCTGACAGATCCACAAGTTAAACCGCAAAAGATTAAATTTCAGCGTGAAAAACTTCAACAATTTTTTCCTGAATTAAAAACAAAAAAATCATGCCCTATATAAATGACATTTAAAACAGTATAATGGATCACATTGAGAGCACACAGGGCTGATAGAACACTGCAATCGGGATTTCTCACAACTTTTAATAATCTGCTTGTTGACAAAATTTTTCGTCGTATTTTCCACCTTATGCCTTTAGAATCAACTCTTTATCGAAAAACTACCTGAAACGAGCGCATTGTTGTTTGAATGAGTTTTCAGGTCCAGGCAAGACGAAATCTAGTGAGTATCTTGTAGTACTAGGGACTGGTCTGGAGTTGCTGTTTGCTGATCCAGATGCTAAGCGCGCTGAAATACTATCAGTTCATTCACCTAGAATTATAGTTAAGCCTTGGATAAAACAATTAGGCGCTGCAGACTTGTTTTCAAAAAAATTTGTCAGCCATCTCATTTTACGAGCGGTAATTTCAAAATGAGTTCTTAGAAGCTAGCTAAAGTTTAGTAAAAATAATCAAATTATCTACCTTAGACCTTTGGACTCCCAACTTAAGAAAATGGAAAATTAGGCTAAAAAAGTCTAAAACCACATCCAAAATTTTAAAATTGTATACCTTCCCGCATCCAGCTTCAAGCGTTAATATTTGATTATAACTCATTATAATGTCACGAAAAATGTTGTCATTATAATGGATTATAAATCGGTTAAAATCTAAATTTTGCGCTTATAATTAATTATAATTTTGATAAAGGTACAATTGGAACCTGATCTAAACTATATTTTATGATTGGATAAATTAAATGTTTTACCAATGTAAAGTATTTAATATTAACCAATCATGATCCATCTAACTAACAACCCACTTATTTGTAAGTGCTGAAGTTACTTGTAATTTCAGCACCAGAGAGATTTGAATTTAACTTAGAAATTAGTTGGACTCTCCCGAGCACTTCAGCAGCCGCAATAAACCAGTATACCCTAGATCTATTGAGCCTAGCAGAGACTAGTTAAACAACCTGAGACTAGATAGTATAAGAGTAAGATTAGGATCGGTATTAGACTAAGAAGTTGCACGAATCTATCCGGCCGAAAATAAGATAGCGTGACGAGCAGACGGTGTACCCTATCCGAAATTACTCTATGAGTTATACACCCCAGTCATAACTCATCTGGTGCGACCATAAGTCTCGAACAAGACCTTACTAGATTAGAATTAACCAAAATTAGATTAGAAATTAGACAAAAACATTTACAAAATGTTATACGACAATAATTTAATTGAAATGTCTCTCCGACTCAATAGATCAGAGCCAATATTCCGAACCATAATAGAACTACCCGGAATTGGAAGAAGACATCGAACCAAAGACGACATACGACAAAGTAGAAACTTGCCGTATAGTTATATGATAGTTCGGCAAAAGCCAGAACAAACTTTTATATTTCGAATACTACTTGCAATGAATTTAGATTTCCATTTGCAAACATAAAACCTTGAAGTAAATCTTCAAAATCATTTCAGGCGCTAAACAAATTAATATTATACAATAACGATTGATAAAAAGATCTAAGATCGTTTTCCTAAAATTCTGCAGTATTATACAAAACATGTTTGAAGAATAATTATTGGAAAATAAAAATAAAAATTAGTAGCATGACAATAAATGGTCAGTAATCATAAATCATCCTGTTGTTCCAGCTTCATCACCTAAAACATAACAGCAATCATAAACCCACTAATATCATCAAAACACTAAATCTTTCCTTTACACAAATTTAAAACTTTATTAAAATTTAAAGTCACTTAATTTAAAATCAGATCATCAAGGCTTATCCTTGGATCTTAAATCATTTTCTACTTAATTAAATTTTAAATTTGATCATCAAGGCTTATCCTTGGATCAAACAGAACAACTTTGTTCTCCCCCACCCACTTAATTAGTGTCTAACGACCTCAAACGTCGATTCACTACCCAACCCTTTCTAAAAACCCAAGACTAATAGAAATTTTTAAACAAAACTAATCATTCAAATTAGGATAAACAGTGAAGAACTTCGGTTATTCATCCTTCACTTGACCCCTCCTCTTAACAGACCCAGGATAAATCTTAGACTTAGTAAGTTTAAAATAGTATCTAACGAACTACTCGCGTTCTAATTATACCTGAACCTTGTGGATCGATTTACTATTCTCCAACCCTTGAACACAATCACTACCCCTAAGTAAGATTAAGTAAGTTAACACCTTAACTTATACTAGCCACGAGAAAGTAAAAAATCATTCTTCGGAATCGATATACTTATCTCTCCAACCCTGAACAAATAGACCCAGGTTAAGCTAACCAAAAAATCGTAAGAACTAACAGTTTAAGTCAATAGAAATCATTTAACAACCTTTTGCATCCGTCATTCTAAACCTTATGTCATTTAAAAACCTAGGAAATAAACAAACAATCATTTTACACAATTGTGAAATAGATAACAAAAAATACGACCTTGTAATCACACCTCATACACAAACAATTGGATACATTCGAACAAAACGACAAACACTAAAGAGAAAAATAATAACTAAACAAAGACAAATAACACGAAAAAGATTTTCAAAAAATCGAAACGCATTTTCAGAATCAGAAACCAACAGTTTAGACGAACTTTACAAACTAAAAGAATCAATAGATAAAAATTGCCCACAACACGATCAATTATATTTTTCTGACTCAGAAACAACTTCAAATTCATCACAAAGAGGAAAAAGAAGAATAAAAAAGCAGTATAAACACAAACCAGTACATCTATACAATTGGAATCAACCAATTCGACACATTAATAATTACATATTAACAGTCATCGAACGAAAAAATGAGTTCAACGCACACCCCAGGTGACGAAACTCCAGATGATGATGAAATCTTTCCTTTTATAGTAGATGCAACCACTGATAGAGGACAGCATATATTTTGCAAAAATTTACTATTAAATTTATTTGAACCCGGAATCAGTCCATGTAAAACAGAGTTCCCAGATGTAAAAATCAAAAGACAAATCATAGACCACTACTTAAAAGATATATGCAACATAACACAACAGTATGGAATCTACTCCATAGAATTCACCTCACCAAACCATAATAATAGAAAATATACAATTCAAACAGACGATCTTGATTTAGAATTTTCAAAAGTTTTTTCAGAATATATAAAAAGCATCCAATACCATAACTCACAAAGAGCAAACTCCATTTTCACCAATGAAGTTTTCGCACTAATATATAGTTATATTTCGATATTAGAAAATGAACTCCCATTAACAAATGTCTCACCGACAGAAACATCTAAACATTTAAGAGTACGACATGAAATCACACTACTCTCTAGTTATTTAAACATCATTAAAGAAAATTTCACGAAAGACGACGTTTCACAACATACCAAACACGATTTACAAAAAATTTTAGCATGGTTCATAATAGATTATTTTACACACAATATTGATTTAATTGCACAAGCAAGAAAAAATTTTAGACCCCAAAATTCGAACGATGATACCGCTATCACAGAACAATCAGATTATGTTTGGGACCCCGAATGGTCTCATTCCGCATTTATAAACTTTCCACAATCAATCTCAAGTCAAGCAATAGGTACAATATCTTACATAAGAGATTATGTAAGAGTAATACCATTAACAATTGATGCAACACCATTAAACTATAATACATTTTTACCCGATACACAAAATAATAGTTTAAACTCTACAGTCATACACAATGAAAACCTCAATGGAACTAGGAATCTTACTCAACAAGATATCCAGACACCATCACACTTCATAAATGAAGAAATTGTACACACAACAACTACACAACAAAGTATTTCACCAATACGCCCAAATTTAACAACACCAAGAAATACAAATCCTTCACAAACACAGGTAACCTTACAATCAACCGTTAAACCTTCGGTTGCCCCTAAATATTCACATATGGATTACCAAACATACAAACCCATGACAATACCATCAAAAACACGCAAAACATTCACTAGAAACAACTTTGCAGACCATAATTATAATTATACACATCCATCAAAAACAAATTATCAACCACAAAGAAATTTTAATCAATATACAAAACCTCGAAACTGGGATAACCCAACGGCCCAATATAATTCCACAAATTTTCAACCAAATCCTCCACAGGATCGCAGTGGAAATTACCCATTTTTTCAACAAAATAAAAATAAAAAACAAACATCTTATCAAATGGATTATTTATCCTCAGATGAAGATTTCTTACAACCAGATATATTTGCACCAAATACTCAAGAATATCGTAGACAAGGAATACAGAAAACACGTACAAATCATAGAAATTTTTCTCCACAATCAATTGATGCACAATATCAACAACCAATTCAACAACAAAATCCAATTAATACACAATCTTTTCAACCAATTCAACAACAAAATCCAATGACTACACACTCGTATCAACCATCACAAATGCAAAATGAAATACTACTCCCGTATTATCTTCAACAACATGAAATAACAAGAAACCAACTTTCAAATTTTTCTCAAATGCCAAATGCAGCTGAATCATTACAAATGACAATGAATCCATACCTTATGGGTGGATCATCAATAACATCAAATAAACCTTTAATGGTTTTCACAGGAACAGACCCTGAATACTCTGTAGAAGATTATTTAAACGCAGTAACAGCAAATTTAATTTTAAATATAGGACCTGAACCAATTAATACGCCACTACATCAAAACTGGATACATCGACGCACAGCGTTGATACAAACAACCTTAGATGGCGCAGCCCAAAAATGGTTTTCAGTACTACCTCAAGAAATAAAATCAAACTGGAAAAGATTTACACAAGAATTTTCAAAAATGTTTGACTCCGAAAGAAACAAACAACAACAAAGAGTTTTATGTAATGAAATTCGCAGATTACCAAACGAAACCATCAAGCAAATAGCAGTAAGAATCGAAACACTAGTTCGAAAAGCATATTCACTAAATACACACGACTATAAAAACACTAAGATGACAGAAATCTTAATGATGACCTTAACACCACAATTAAGGAAAATAGCAATAAAAAAGAGAGCATCCCATCCTTCTTCAATTCGAGAACCCGATTTAGATTTTAGAAAACTAGTAGACAAACTAGAACAAGCAGAAATCACGATGAAACTAGAAGAAACGGAGAATTTGAAATTACAATACGTTAACAAAATTGAAACGACTCCCACTAATATTAATAATATACAAGAATCAGAAACAGATCTCGTTGAAAAAATCACTGAAATACTCAATATTTACGAAAAGAACCCGAACTTTAAAGGCAAACCATCTTTCAAGAAATGGTGTAATTATTGCCGACGATACGGACATAGTATTTCCGAATGTAGACAAAAACAGCAAGATAGTCAAAATAAACCTCAAAAATACAAAGAACCAAATAAATCATTTTATCAATACATGAAAAAAGATCAAAATCTACCAAACAAAAATGTATACAGCAACAACAGTTCAGGAAAACCACTCCCGAACAATACAAGCTATACAAGAAATCAATCTCCATATAACTCAAGTTATAGAGGAAGATCACCAGAACGAAGAAACACGTATAATTCATCACAAAATCACTACAATAGACCGAATAGTCAAAATAACTACTCCAGATCAAATTCAAATACACAACGATTTGTTTCTAGATCTAATTCCCAATCAAGAAATAACTACTATCCAAACAACCAATCACGAAATTCATCATACAATAGGAATAGAAACTACTCCTATAATCGAAATAGAAGTTATTCAAACAACCGAAACCAGAATTACCCGAACAATCGATCAAGGAATAACTCATATAATAGATCGAACTATAACAGACCAAACAATAATTACCAAAACAGATCGCGAAATAATTCACAAAATCGACACCCAAGTTATAATAATCGTTATAGAAATTATTCCCAATCACCACACCGGAATAATAATCACTACAACAACTCTAATAATCGTCATAGAAGTAGTACACCTAAACATCAAAGACAAATCAATCAAGTACAAGCTAACCCAGAAACAACATCAGACCCCCCAGGTATTGATGACACAGTAACTGATACGTTACAACTCAATCAAATAAACTGTACATCATCAGATTCAGAAAGTGATACTGAAAACACTCTTGCTATCAATATGATAAAAGTCGAAAATGACTATGAATCTGTCATATATGAACAACCCTTTCCATCACACATATATGAAAATCAATCAGAATTTCTTCAAAATCATTACACTACACCCATAAATTCCACACCAACGACGCAAGAAACAAACGAGATTAACACTACAGATCAAACCAATAAAAATACCAAAACAAAATGCTTGAATACAAACCACATTTATCAAAATATACAAAAAGAACAACCCAAAGAAAAAATTTGGACAACACCATTTCTCTTAGAAAGCCCAAGAAATAAAGAATTTCAACCACCAGACCTTGAAATAGATTTTTTAATTGATTCAGGAGCAGAATCAAACATACTAAACATTCCCACATGGAATGAAATAAAAACTTTACACCCAAAGCTAACACCTCTTGAAACCTCCAGTAAGTTAGCGACAGCACAAGGATCAACATTGATAAACTACGGAAAAATCCAATTATTTCTCCTCCCTACCAGAACAATGGAGCAAAGCAAACTTCTAAACAAGCCATTTAAACAAATATTCCATATTACTGATATTAAATATAACATCATTGGTATACCATTTATTTCAAAGTATATACCAACAATTAACATACTAAATAGTAAAATATTAATCAAAGATAAATATACAAAAACAAAAGAAACATCATTAACATTTTTTCAAAGATTAAATAAACAACCACCATTCTTTTCAAAATTTTATCCGATATTTAACCAACAAAGAAAACACCTGAAACCACTATCAGGAAACATCTATAATTTTTCAATAAAACAAGTTCATCAATATGATAAAGAACAAAACAAACAAAAATTTTATATGTCAGATTTTGAATTCAAACCTATTCATAAATTTTTCAAAATTACAATCTCTTCAATAAAATATTTGAAAAATTCGAATTCAGATATTATTTCCTTACATGTTTATAACAACACACCTTACCAAGTAACATTACCTTTAGGACTTTTAGGATATTGTGAAACTAACGCTACAATATCACCAATACACGAAAAAGCCTATCGCGTAAATAATATACTCCAATTACTAGATATTTGCCAATCTACAATTCTTAATGAAGAATTATCTATAAATAATATAATAAGTAACGAAAACAGAAATACGGATTATTTCACAAAAACTCCATATTTCAAACCTACATTCAACATCAGTAACTACACAGAGGACCAACAGAAATTTTTAACAATGTTTAATTTCCAACATTCACAAATAACACAAGACGAATTCGAAAAGTTAGCCAAACAGCTAATTCAATATTCATCAGTCTATGCAACATCAAAATTCGATGTTGGCAAAATCAGTTCATCACTACATCTCCCATTAAAACCAGACGCAGTTTTCAAAAAACAAAGAGCAAGTAAAGTACCAATTCACTTACATGATAAAGTAAACAGATTACTCGATATTTTAGAACAGTACAATATTATATCACCAGTTAATAAAGAAGAACAACCAAAAGGCAACACATTCATCAACCCCGTTATCATTCTAGCTAAAGGAGAATCATTAAAAATCGTTCTCGATGCTAGATACCTCAATTCACTCATAGATGAATCAAAATGTAATTGGCCCATTGAACCAATACAAGTTATTTTAACAAAAATAAACGGCAAATACTTCACAACCGCCGACATGAATAGTGCATACAATCAAATGCCACTAGATGAACAATCACGACGTTTAACACAATTTGTTATCGGAAACCAACAATATGAATTCAACCGCTTATTCTATGGAATATCCATAGGACCAGCAGCATTTTCAGCCTTTATGAGCAAAATTTTTAGACCACTAATACTCAAGAAAAACGCAATCACCTATTTAGACGATGTTTTTATGCAATCACAATCAAAAGACGAAATGTTCAAAGTTTTAGAAACATATCACCAAATACTTCAGAATGAAAATCTGAAGGCCGCCCCCGATAAATCACATTTCTTTTTGACAAGAGTTAAATTCTTAGGACATAACATAGAAAGAAAAACAATCACTCCACTGAAATCACGCATTGACGCTATTCAAAAACTTCAACCACCAACAAATAAAAAGAAAATCCAAGAGTTCCTTGGAATGTTAAACTTTTTAAGTAAATATGTTTATAAAATGCAATTATATCTACGACCATTTTACAACATCCTTAGACAACAAAATAATTTTGAATGGAATACAGAACATCAAACACGATTCGAAGAAATAAAGAAACTTTTAACTGAACAAATTTCAAACACAATTCCAGACCCTGATCAACCATTTTATGCAATGTGCGATGCTTCGAACTTTGGCATCGGCGCAGCATTATTACAATCACATAATGGTACAAATAAAATGAACCTAATATCAGCAAATTCTCGATTATTCACTCAAGCAGAGCTACGACTCTCAACTCTAATGAGAGAATGTACAGCCATAATATATACACTTACAGAATATGAATTTCTGATACTTGGATCAAAACATCCCACAGTTTTATTCACAGACCACAAACCAATCATCTTTCTTTTTACACAGAAATCTAACCCAAACCACCGAGTTTACAGATTTCAACTAATTCTAATGAAATTTCCAAACTTACATATAGTTTGGACTGCAGGAAAAAATCTTGCATTACCAGACACCTTAAGTCGAAATACACCACCTGAATTACTTACACGAAAAACAACAGTTGAAATACCCAAAAACATAAAATTCTACCTTGCAGAAAACGAAACATCACCTCGATTAGAATGCAAATATGCAGTTAAAACTGATATTGAACAATCACAAATAAATAATTTACAACATTTCCCACTTTATTTAGATTGTCAAAATAATCATTATGAAGTTGACCTACTTGGAACATCAACTTTTAAACCAATTCCATATTCTCAATGGATAAAAAATAACACCCAACAAAAACGAACAAAACAACACCTACCTAAAAAAGACCATTTTCCACTAATTGAAAAAGAAGATTTAACTGATAAAATAAATTTATCAGGACCACAAACAAATGATTCAAAATACACAATAAATCAAGTTTTTGACCTTCACGACCCACTTGATACAATACCCTTATCTAAATTCGAAGTTGAAAACATTTTTCTCCCCCCAACAGATACGATTACAATTTCAACACTGAAACAATATCAAAACCTTGACCCGATAATTCGACAACTAAAATCATGGCACAAATATAAAACTAAACCTATCAAAGCAGATTCAACCATTCTAGGAAACAAAACACTCCTCCGATACTTTCGCAAATTTAACAACACAACAATCAATGAAACTACAGACCTTTTAGAATACAATTTAAACGAATCCACAGTTCCCTGTCTCCCTATAAGTATGATTCTTATAGCTTTTAATATTTCACATACACAAAATATTAAAGGACACTCTGGATCAGAAAAAACATATTCAAATTTTATACAAAATTTTTACTTCCCAAATGCACCAATTTGGATAAAAGTACTATGCAATGATTGTATAGTATGTCAGCTAAATAAACCTTACCCAAATCAAAAACAAGTAGCACAAAAACAAGATTTTAAAGGACAAAGTTTATACTTTAATCACCGTATCTCATTTGATACTAAAGGACCAATTTCACCCTCATCAGAAGGAAACTCCTACATTATGGTAATTGTTGACGCATTTACACATTATGTAGCACTTAATCCAGTACCACATTGTAACGCTTATTACGCATACACAACACTCTATGAACACTGGATAGCAAAATTTGGACTACCAGAAATTTTAGTTACAGACAATGGTACAGAATTCATAAATAATGAAATAATAACACTATGTCATTTATACAACATTAAACACAAACCACGTACATCTCATGCACCTTGGACAAACGGCTTAGTCGAAGGTATGAACCGTTCATTACAAGAATATCTTAGATGTATCATCAACGGAAATGATACAAAATATACCGAATGGTCAGCAGATGTAAAATTATTTCCCTTAGCATATAATTCACAAATTACGACAACTTTAGGAATGTCACCATACGAAATGGTTTTTAACCAAAAGCCACGCAAACCAATAATGTTTACAGCAAATTCACATAAAAACGCACAAGGTTATTGTCAACCAAATAAAGACTCAATTTGTTATAACCTACCTTTACATACACACGATGAAGATCATTTTCATCACCCACAAATTCTTAAATTAGCCTCCGGTACACACACCGAATGGATTTTAAATAGAGATAAAAAACACAATGAAATTTATCAAAAAATAACAAAAAAGTTATTACAAAGACAAAATATTAATGAACAAATCAATTCACGTTTTACACCAGCTTCCGATTTAAAAATTGGAACATTTGTTTTAATACCTAATTTTAATACTCACAAAGGAATTTCTAAAAAATTACAACCCCTCCGAAAAGGACCCTATCAAATAATTGCAAAACCCACAGATGTCACATATAAAATTATCGACTCAAACAAAAAAGAAATCGTTCAACATCGAAACAACCTATTACCTTATTACCCAAAAGAATACGCACTCCGCGAATTAACTCAATTATATTCTTTCACAGGATTAAAAATCATTCAAAATGAACCACATCTAAAAAACACAGAACAAAATGATAACCCCACCGAAACTCAAAACACAAAACCAACCGCCACCAAAAACAATACACAAAATCATAAAGAATCTCCAAAACAAAGAAAAAATAGAAAAATGACAGAACAAATAATACCCCAAGAAGAAATAGACAAATCAGAACATAGAAAGACAACAAGACTCCGAAATCAACCACGTAAAAACTACAAAATGTTCATCCCCCAATCTAAAATATTAAAGAAAGTAGAATTTAAAAAGTAATTTTAACATTTTATACTTCACAATCTTGAAACCTCCGTAACATTTTTCATTTCCATTTTTCAAAATAACATGCTCACAAAGTACGCAATAATTCTAGTTCAAAATAGACCAATAGGATTCATCCAATCCGCCACTTTCTCTAACTCAAACTAAGATCAATTAGACGAATAATCTAGAACTCCAGGCACATCTCTAACTATAACTTTACAACCTCCAGGTCAAAAATAAGCAAACCACTCCAACTTGACAGCTAAAATAAATATCACCATAATACCGTACCCCTCCCTTATCTAATAACCCAAAGATCAACAATATTTCCCCAACTCAGACCACGAATACCCCCAAAACAAATTTGATAACTTAGCCTAAAGTCACAAAATGAAGATTTTAATTAGCCTAAAGTATAAAAATCTCACCATACCCCGGATCATTTGACAAACAAAAATAAAGAAAAAGACGACCTCCCAGTCACCATGAAAATTGCCCCCAACAATTTTTTACGAAACTCAACCCACTTGTCAAAAAACTAATAAATAATTCGACCACACTAGAAAATCGCCTCAAACAGCAAAAAAATATTCGACCAAGAGATCATTTCTTAAATGCTTTTCTCTCAAACAGTCGCTCAAATATTTATCAATTTTAAACATTTTTTTTCAATACTTCAAGCCTTTATAATATTTCTTTTTGATATCATTGAATCTTTTCTAATAATCATAATAATTTTTTGTAACATTTTTTTAATTTTCTACACAATAATTGAACTATTCCTCCAACTTTCCAAAACCCTTGAATATATCCACAGGTACGATTTTAACAACTTGTCTAAATGATACGAACAATTTTCAGTAGAACTGATATTTTTTTATTGTTTGTAATTTTCATAACATTTCTATTATCCCTCATTTTGACAATATGTAAATGTATAAAGAAAGCAATCATCACATTTGCCCTAGCAACAATTTTTCTAATTCTTTTTTTAGAAGAATATTATAATAAACATAAACCTTCCCACTAAAGTAACAATTTAAAAATCCATCAAAAATTGCTACCCAACAGTCACAGAATCAGTCTTCACCGACATCATCCCAAGATAATCCAACACCACCTTCAACTACTCAAAACCCTCAAACATCTACACGAATTTCTTTTCAAGACAATCCATACACTTTTGAAGAACGGCACGCTCGTTTATCTGAACCACTAGAACCAGTTCAACGACAAGCATCCCTAAGTGAACCAACATATAATCTTTACCCAACACTACCACAAGAACTAAGTAGAATACGAAACCTTAGTCAAAACCAAAACACAGCAGAAATAAATAGACAAATTATACATCCTCGACGAAATAGAAATTTTCAAACTCCCCGAGTTCATTTTGATATACCTCAATCCCCAACACAAACCACTCCAGAAAACACCACTGGTATCACACCAGAAACTCCTACACTTTTTTCACAACGAAGCACTTCCAGTCTACCTTCAGACTACTTAGGTTCAACACCAACATCTGAACAGATACGTGAAAATCCCTTTAACCCCCCAAACCTAACATCACGACTACCATATTGGACTACAAATTCATTCACACAAGGTGAACCAAATTTAGTCAATGACCCCATAGATATTTCTACGGATACAACAACATCCTCATCACTACCAGAAACATTATCACTACCATCAACACCATCAATAAGTCAATTTTCACCACTACCCTTTAACTTAAATTTTCCAAATAATCTCGACGCCAGATATCGAGAACAATCATCTATAAATATTCCTTTAAGATTAGATTGGAATACATTCACAGCACCTCCACCATTATTTGGACAACATCAAGAAAGTAACCGCCTTCATAACTGGGCACTTAATAGATTACAATATCGTCAAGATATTCACAACGATATCCGTGATCACAATATTCAAATACTCCAACAAAACAGTTTACAATTAAAGTTTGAAATCACAGTTAAGTTAAATAATATTACCCAACATCCCTACCCATTAAATCCACCTAACATAACAGCTCAATCACTACCACCACCGTTTATAACTACTGAAGTAATATACAAATACGACAGATACACCAAAAACACAATTGGTTACATTACATTTTATAATCCATACTCAGGATTATCATACACATGTATATTCTAAAATTAATAATTTTTCTCCAAACCCTTTTTCTAATAACCTCAAATCAAAACATAAACCCTTCCCCTCGTACAGGACCACAAGATTTATTAGTAACACATTACGATTGCGAAGAAAATGAACAAAAAACACTACATAAATATGCAATCAATCAGGTATCACAATGTGAAACAGAACCACAAGCTATAGAAACCACAGATATAATAGCAACACTCTATTCAAAAGCCCGAGCTACAACAGTTACAGGTTATAAATTCACAGCAACATTTTCCGAAAAGAAAGTACATTGTTCACAAGTCTCGAACGGAAACAAAAACCGACTTGACCATGAATCATTCTACCAAAGTAATATAGAACGTCTTTTACATCTCAATCCTGACGATTGTAAAAATGAATTACTTAGACTAAACATCACACAAAATAAAAACTCCCAAAGAAAATTAGTTAATTTTCAAGTTTTTTCAGACTCTGTACATCAATCACAACTTGAAAGACACCAAGGACATATAAAACTAGACGAAAAATACCCGTATAACGGCGCACACGGACGATTAACCTATGACCTACACGATAAACATTGGATACCACACATTGGTATAAATAACCCATCAAACTGCAAAGCAGACACGAAAAATAAAGGATACCAAGAAATAATGTTTTTCGATTGGAAAATACAACTCGAAAAAATACAACTCACACGAGATTTATCTGATAATACAATGATCTATCAAGGAATCCGACTACCTTGTAAAAACGATCAAGGATATTGCGACCCTACAACAAGAACACAAGCAACAATTGTTTGGTTCCCCGAAGACACATGTACAACATTTCAAGTAGCAAAAATACACGCTCGTATGATAAAATTTCACGAAAAATATTTTATACAATCAATTTCATATGAACAAGTCCATCCATCACGAAAACTAAGTTCTGATTTTAGAAACATAGACAATATAGAAAATAAATTGACACGTTTTCAAATATATCAAGAAACAGAACTTGCATGTAAATACAGGAATCCACTTCACAGAACACAATACTCTGAAATATTAGTTGAATACGAAAAAGGATTCGACATGACCACTGGTAAAGTAAAAATCGACCCATACGCCACAGGTCATCCTCTAAACGAAGGAACATCCTATATACCAGTTAATTTTCAAAAAAGCAACGGACAACCTGGTGGACATCTAAAACCTTATGACACCAGAAGCACACGCTTACAAGAATTATCACTAATGAATACTACATATTTTGGTAATATCCACTATGATATTCATTTGGATATGAAACTAGACTATACAATTAGCCGCATTTTTCAAGAAATGTCACTCTCCGAATTAGAAACACTACATCAACTATGCGAATTAGAACGAACACAAATACTACAATCACTTGCACTAGCAGTATTAAAAATACCCTACGCAGGATACTTATTATCAGGAAATAGATCAAATTTTTTAGACTACGAAGGAAACATTTTATGGTTTTATACTTGTACTAAAAAAGTATCACCACTATACGTTTTTGAAGATAAACGATGTTATAAAAGAATCCCTATCTTTTATAAGAATAAAGTACATTTCGTGGATACACTTTCACGAAGAACCTATTTCTGGGATACCGCAGTCCCATGTGGATCAGAAAATAGCCACAATGTAGTACAACTAAACCCTGATGAAAACAAATATTATCTTCTCACTCCATATCCCACATTAATGCAATCACTCAAAAAATTTTCACCAGAAAGCATTCGCGCTATTGCTCGAAACCCAAATATAGACTTACAATCAATAGGAATCTATTCAAAATCAGATATTCAACATCACATTAGAACACAACAATTCCAAGAATTATTAACACAAATGGACACTATACAAAGACAATCAATAGACCAAAATTTACGCAAACTTGCAGAAACTGCAGGATTTGCCGATATCTACACGCAAGACTATAGCGGATATTTTAAAGACATTAAAGATTATATATACCTAAACGGCGAAAAATACCGTCCCCAAGATATATCACCAATTAACATTTTTAGCTTTGTTACACTCAAAAATGAGATCCTAGATTTTCTAGGATGGCCCTACTACATCTTAGAAAAATTGACTATTTTATACGCAATGTTTAACTTTATTGGATTTCTTTTCTCACTCTTAAAACACAAGCTATACACACACAAGTAAACAGACAAGCAAGCGTAGCACGCATACTTTTTGCAGGATTTTTTGGAATTTTTTCCACATCTATAAACAAAATTCTTTTAGACGCACAAATAAAAGAATATAACACAAAAATAACAACACGACAAAATACATACGACGAAGAACATAACAATGTCGACCCACAGCCAACGGCACCACAATTACCACCCCTACCAAATAACCATCCACTATCCCTAGTCCCACGAAATTTTAGAAATTTAGCAATCACACATAATCCAAACTTTAGACTCACCACATCACAAAGTCCCGTCCAACATATAATGACACATCAATCACAAGATGATAATACTTACGAACAAATTATTGAACAACCACATACCACCGCTTTTCAATCTCAAAATAATAATTTTTTTAGCCCACGATGAGCCGCCAACTTGGATCACTCCATCGATCAAATTCCCATCCAACCAACCTTACCTCTTCAATCCCAATAATACCACTTTTTGCTTTTCCGCCACCCGATTTTCCATCTAGCAATGTAACATCAGGCATGAATTCCGACACTAACTCACAAATTTCAGTTTTATACTCCATTTCACAGCTAAATAACCCGAATATTGAAACCCCCGACGAATTTGCCGACTCAGAACCATCTCCATCCAATAATTTTCATAACCCTTCTCAGTTTTCTCAACCTCCTTTTCAACCCATATTGTCAAATAACCCTGACCCCATCACTCCTACACCCTCTTATGCTTCCCAAGTTACCCCAACCTACTCCTCATACCATTCTGACCAATCATCTCCAGACACCCCCCGAATCTCCCCAGAGCTAGACAATTTTATTACCCTCCAACAACAACCCTACCACCTTAACACCCCGACCATAAACCAAATCTCCTCCACTACAAATTCATCCAATCCCCCTACACCCTCTTCAAATTATACTGAATCATTAGCACCATCATCCACATCAACTGAATCCTCACTCAACACTAATAGAGCTTACCGCACTTTTAAAAGAAAGTTCCCCAACCATCCTTTCCCAGCAAAACCAGGAACAGCCCGTGAATACATCAACCACCCCCAGCATACTAACACTAGAGAATTTTTAGCTATCACTTTACCCTCATTTCCACAATACACCTTAAACACCCCTCATGACGCTAACGAAACACGCAACTTTGTAGACGAATACGTTTTAATGCCCACTCTCTCTTGGACCTCATACTATCATTTCACTAACCCTCTTTGCTTACCTTTAACCAACACATCCATCGATATAGACCGAAACAAAGACATGCTATATCGACTAACTACACCACTCACCGCTAGACAATTTACTTACGTAGGATATAAAAAATCACTAAAAATACACACTGCACCTAGAGCTAATGAATATACACTAGAATACTACGATCACAACATCATCAGAGCTAACCAAGATCAATTCTTAGACGACGATCGCTTCGCTAACCCACAAATCACCGAGAAATTTTTCATCAAGACACTATATGTATTTACACTAAACATCTTCGACCGAAAGTTTGATCACATTATTTCAGAAGCACTAACAAGCACACAAGCGTACGAAAGTTTTAAAGAACGCTTCCAAATCTTTTCACTAACCTTTCATTTCCTTGCACCACACGAAAGAGATTTACACTGCTCACACGATATTATGTTGCGAACTAAACAAACACATACATACAGTTACTATCGTTTCATCCAAAATCACTTTGACCTCCACACACCCTCTAGACAACCACACCATCGCTTTCAATTCATCAATTCAAAATACACTTCACCGTATTTCCTAAATTTCACATATTGTATTAAAGATACTAACCTTCATGGTATTCTTCGTAACTATGACCCCATAACCCAAATGTACATTTTCTGCCCCATCACCAAGACCTTCAACGCCGAAGAATCCCGACCCTTCCTTATCCCGCACGAGTTTGTACAGCCTATAGAAATCCCCATTTTAGAATTCATCCACAACACTAAATTTAACCACAAATTATATAACTTAATCCAAAACACACCTTATGAGTTTGCAGTAGGCACTGAAGAACTAACCATTATTAAGGCACTTCAATTGCTTTGGCCACTGCTTCAAACTAAAAATATCATCCGCATCTTAGCTAAACTACTAACAACTTCAGAACTAGTTCACGATATCTTTCCCCACGGTTTTTTCCCCGACGACTAACAGGTAAGTATGAATTAAATGAATATTACTAACTAATTAAAATATTAAAAAACTCACCATTCTTTATTCATGTTTTCTTTAGATTTTTAGCCTTCATCTTCGATCATCTGAAAAATTCACAAAAGAAAAATAAAAAATAGCAAACTTCTTCAAAACTGTTTAAGACCCTTTTAACTTTTGCACCAACAATTAAATAAATATAATACCAATGCAGTAAATTAATTTATAAAATTTTCCCCCAAAGCAGTAAATCTACATATGATGAGAATTTGTATCTTAAAATTCCCCCATTACTAGCAGTAAATTTCCAAATTCTATGCAGTAAATTAATAAAATGCAATTGCAGTACTAACCTTTTGATATTTTCATTCATTCGCACAGAAATTCTATCCACACTCACACAACTCGCCCACGAAGAATTGTTTAAAATAATGAATTTCAGTTTCAAGTTTTCACACTCAACAACTCTAACATATAATAACAAGTTTCAAACTTTCCTTTAACCCGGTTGGAAAGGAATCATATACTAAACAAAACTAACCAACGCAGCTTACTAAATACCACAAATCATAAAATAACAGCATGACTAAGAAAAGGAAACCAACGGTACCCAAACCGGACTAACCCAGTTTAAAACTGGATAATTTATTCTTTTGAAGACTATTACAAAGTCTTAGAAAGAAATAATAAAACACAAAAAAGTCGAAAGACAAACCCATACCACAAACAATTTGCTTTTTGAACAAAGTACATAACCAACAAGACATAAGTAAAACCACAACAAACCCAACATAAAATGTTGTCACATAACAGGACTCCTCATAAAAACCGCATGAAATCATACTCCCACACCTGGCCTAACCCACCAGGAAAGGACGTCCTGAGCATGCTCTATAGCCGGCCTAACCCACCGCGCTACATCCACGCTTTGTGACCACACCTTTATTTTTAATAAGAGCTACTCAAGGGTGAGTAACTCTTCAAAATAACCGAACTAAAACAAAAAGCTTTTGTGAAAACAACTAACTAAAATCATTATTAAAAAATATATTAAACTAATAAAAGATTTATAAAATGTAAAATTACATGATGCAATATATAGATCAGAATACAACACCAAGGACGAACATCAAAAGACAAGACGACCTCACTACACTCGAGAGAGAATGACCAACTACAATCGATATGCCGCTCACAATCACAACTCAAAGGATTTAGAGTACGACTTGACTTCGCAGAAAAGGACTTCATTGAACTAGACCAATGACCACCTCGATGTTCAAGTATACGTACAGATCCGAGTAACCAGGCATCCCCTCCACGCACAATCTCCACGCCATTCCCGAGCTAGATCAAACACAAAAGAAGTTCTCTCCGAAGAACAGAAAAACCTGACATAGCCAACCATTCTGAAACCATAATTGATGCTGTTGCAGAGACTCAGTCGTTGTCACAAGAAGAACACAACGTCTTGTGTCCTCAATTCCAGATCCCTGGAACTTCCTTAACAAAAAGGAAACAAAAGAAAAATGATGTTCACCAAATACCAACGTCCATCATCCATCCTTGAACTACAGAAGAACTGTTCTAAAAAATTCTGTAAAACCCGGATGGGTGGAACCTGATCTAAACTATATTTTATGATTGGATAAATTAAATGTTTTACCAATGTAAAGTATTTAATATTAACCAATCATGATCCATCTAACTAACAACCCACTTATTTGTAAGTGCTGAAGTTACTTGTAATTTCAGCACCAGAGAGATTTGAATTTAACTTAGAAATTAGTTGGACTCTCCCGAGCACTTCAGCAGCCGCAATAAACCAGTATACCCTAGATCTATTGAGCCTAGCAGAGACTAGTTAAACAACCTGAGACTAGATAGTATAAGAGTAAGATTAGGATCGGTATTAGACTAAGAAGTTGCACGAATCTATCCGGCCGAAAATAAGATAGCGTGACGAGCAGACGGTGTACCCTATCCGAAATTACTCTATGAGTTATACACCCCAGTCATAACTCACAATTATTATTGTAATATAATCAATTATTTTCTCTTTTTACAGGGTGCGAGCTACCTTGCTTTGAAATTGGTCATATTTTAGCTTGCATCAACTTTGTTTTGAAAGCAGGCCTATTTTGCAAAACCAATTCTAAAAAAATATATAATCTTTTGTTTTGATACAGGTTATAAAAAAAGTTCCGGCCTCCCTGTCAAAAAAACGTCATACCTGAAATGATGAGAATCAAAGTTAACAAAGCGGTAACAAAACTAAAGTTAATGTTGATCAACATTATTTCAACTCAAATACAAAATCCTCTTGAATGTTTTGCAGCTAAACTAGCAAAGTATATTGTTTTGTTTGTTGATCGAAATGACCCTGAAGAAAGATGTAGAATTATTTGTATAAAAGTTTTCACGTTGTGTTTCTCAATTCTGAAATTTAGCGATAGACTTACATTAATTGCCATTATAACTGATTACAACAATCGTCAATATTTCAGTGCTGAAAACTTTTGGCCTGAATAATTTTCCCAATACATAAATGAATGCATCGCTTATGTCCCAAACTTCCGGGTTCAGGTGGTCAAATTATGTCAACTGGGTTTAACAGATACACTCTCTCGACTTTTCTGGTCGAACAATGTCCAGTTTTGACTTCAAGTTCCTAAAAGGGCCAAGTTCAAAAACTTTGATTCAATCATAGAGAAAATAGTTGACTTATCGACTGAATTAAGCATTTGAGAAATAAATGAGTCAAAAATGACGTGTTCAGGCGGTTTTTGGAAGGTTTTGGTCAAAGATTGCCTTTTTTATATCCAAAGGAAGTTTTGGCACAAAAAGGAAACAGTTAGGTTCGCCACTACCTATATATTTAAGCATTGAAGCTAAAAGTTCCTAAAAAATAATCACCGCCGAAACATGTCAAAAATCTCCCCAAACTCGATTTTCCTCGGAAGTATTAATTCTAATGGGATGTGACGAAAAAAAGTAACTAATTTTATCAATTTTTTCATGGCCAGTTCAATATTTTTAAAAGTTTTAATCTTTTCCATTTTAACCATTTTATTTCTAATTTTGTTTTTCAAATAATCGAATATTTTTGTTTATAAAATCCATAACCAAACTTTGTAGATGTAGATGTGAAAAAAATAATCTTTTTGCAGCGTTCTGAAAAGTTAGAATACGAACGAACACTTTCATCCCTCGTCATTCAGCATCATCCTGCCAACATTCAGCATCTTTGTTCGACAACTTCCCTTACCTTCCCGCCTCAACCGAATCCATCCTACATCAACAGCCACCCCTACCACAACGCTTACAACCCAATAGTAAGCCGACACCCGTAGCGTTAACACGCCACAGCATAACACCCCATTCAAAGATTCCAAAAAACAATTGAGAAAAAACCTTGATATTATAAACCATTAAATAAAAATCATTAATTTATGCTTGTTTTTGATAAAGTCCATTTGACAGACAGCACCACATTTTCATTACAACATTTTTTGAAATTTTTAAATTTTTTTCTCAAGAAACATTTTGGACTCGATATCAAAAATGTAATCTAGATAATCGGCGCAAACTACCTCATATCATTTAAAACAATCTGCTTTTGTTTATTTTCTTCTAAGCAAATATAAACTTACTTTTGAAGTTGTGTAAGAGGGGAAAATGAAACGAAATTGTTTATTTAACCTTCACATCTTCATTTTCTTAAGACTTTCATCAAAGTGATTGTAAGTGGCCTTCTCATAGAGTAATTTCGGATAAAGTACACCGTCTGTTCGTCACGCCATCTTATTTTCGGTAACTTCTTAGTCTAATACAATCCCAATCTTACTCTTATATCTCCTAGTCTCAATAAATTTAGCGTGTAATAGTATTTGCGAGGCTTAGAATCAAGAACTGTTCTGAGGAAGGTCAACTATTTGCTAAGTTAAATTTATTCTCTTCTAGCTGAAACTATAATTAGTGTTAGTCATGGATCATGATTAACTAGTTCTAACTACTTTACAGAGATAATTTATTACTAATATAATTGGTTATAAATACTTGTTTTATATTGGTGCCAAAAATCATCTACCAAGGAAAATGAAATTGTCATGATAAACTGAGTTTTTGGATTTGTTTCTCCTTTAATTTTTTCTCGGGAATCGATTATGTTTCGGAATCGATATCTTGGTAACAATTTAGATGATCGGCGTATACTTGCTTACGTGAACTATATAATTTATTACCACCTGCAATCGTTTATTTGGGAGATGAGCAGTTAAACAATAAGCAAATTAGACAAAGCCACTTAAAAAATTAGACAATTTTGCAAAACTGCAATTGTGAGAAAATAGATGAAAGTGAGAGAGATTGAAACTGTTTGCAAACGAATTGCGAAAGAAAATTGATGTTTTTTTTGCAGAAAATACGGTGGCCAAAAATTTGACTTGTCGCTCATCCATCCTTTATTCAATTCAGAACTCTCCTAAAATATTCGGATCAGACATTTTATGTTACTTCAAACTAAATGTTTTGATAGGTTTTGTCATTTTATGTTCTTTTTGTATTTGTGAAATTCGACTCTTAAGAAAAAGTTTTGTTGGCCCTTTCCTTTTCATAGAAGTTACGTCTAAAATGCCAGATCTGTAAGAAAAAATTCGTCTAATTTCGTTTTTGTAGCTTCCGCTTATTTTGCTTGTGCCCTTAATTCTTTCGAATTTCCTATGCCCTGTTTATTCATTCGACACGATAATTATTTAGTTTGCAAAATTACGTACAGGGAAAAAAACCCTAAAACTGTTCTCCAAAAGATTTTGTAAAAACACACACTCGATGAGGATTTTAGCAACCTTTTCTATTGTTTAGGAAAACTCTCATTTTAATTTTGAAAATGAGAAGGACAATCAGAGATTCTCATGAACAAAGTTTTAGATTTTTTGTCTTTTCTTTAATCTCAAGAAACGTTTTGAAATCGATACTCATCAAATAAGTTAGATAAACGGCGCCTACTAGCTTTTACGTAAGACATACCAATCAATAGGTAAACTCTCATATGAGTTATGAAAATGAGAAGGACGATATTATCTTCTCGTTAACAGATTTTTTGAAATTGTTTGTTTACTGTTTGTTTACTGTCAACTGTCACCTTTTGCTACTTGTTTGTTTACTGTCACCTGTTTGTTTCTTGCATTAGACACAACTTTAATTGTACTTAAGTGTTTGAGTAAAGAGATACATTACTAAAAAAAATTTTTAAGATATATATCATTGTTTTTTCTTGAAACTTCCATCAAGGTCAGCAACTTTCTTACATCATTTTTTTCTCGGATTTTTTCATCAAGGTCACTAACTTCCTTACATCAATTTTTTCCTGAGACTTTCATCAAGGTCAACAACTTTCTTGCATCATTTTTTTCTCGAAATTTTCATGAAAAACTTCAGGTTATATATACACTTTGGGACCAGGCAATCGAATATTATCCATTATAATCCATTAGTTTTAGAGAAAAAATTAATTATAATCAATTTAAAATCCATAATAATGGGTTATAACCAATTATGAACTACAATTTTCTCTATTTAAATTTTCTGCTGATTTTGCAGCTTTTTTCTGCGTTACTCACAGTCAACTTGATTTCTAAACCTACTCATATTTAGTTGAAATTTGCAAAACCATACTTTTGCACCTACCCTCACCCCATTTAAGGGGGTGTGTGTGCATTTTAGGGGGCACGATAAATGAAAGTAAGGGTGATAGGCGGGGAGGGGAGGTGGTGGCAAATGAAGTAAGTAAGAATAGTGGGAGCTAGTGTGAAGTATTTAGGCCTAGGGGGAGACAAGTAGAAAAAAAACATGTAGAAGACAATACAATTTTTTGCTGTAGCCAAATGTAAAACAAAAATTAGCTATTGCAACGTTCAAGTTTTAAGTATTTGATTTCATGATTTGAGAAAATCCAGACTCTTGCTCATAGAAATCAATGATAATATATTGTAATATATTATCATCCATTATAATCTACTATAATAGATTTTTCTATAATTTCGTGGAGACAGACCATGAAAATCCATCAATCAAATCCATTAATCAAATTTTATCTATGGAACCTCATTACCGGCTACACTGTTTTGTGAGGTAACTAAATTAGCGACAACAGAAGTGGAACCTGATCTAAACTACATTTTATGATTGGATAAATTAGATATTTTACCACTGTAAAGTATTTAATATTAACCAATCATGATCCATCTAACTAACAACCCACTTATTTGTAAGTGCTGAAATTACTTGTAATTTCAGCACCAGAGAGATTTGAATTTATTTAGAAATTAGTTGACTCTCCAAGAAGACTTCAGCAGCCGCAATAAACCAGTATACCCTAGATCTATTGAGCCTAGCAGAGACTAGTTAAACAACCTGAGACTAGATAGTATAAGAGTAAGATTAGGATCGGTATTAGACTAAGAAGTTGCACAAATCTATCCGGCCGAAAATAAGATAGCGTGACGAGCAGACGGTGTACCCTATCCGAAATTACTCTATGAGTTATACACTTCGGTCCTAACTCATCTGGTGCGACCATAAGTCTCGAACAAGACCTTAATAGCTTAGAATTAACCAAAAATAGATTAGAATTTAGACAAAACATTTTTAAAAAAATGTTACACGATGATAATTTAATCGAAATGTCTCTACGACTCAATAGATCAAAGCCAATATTCCGAACGATAAGAGAACTACCCGGAATTGCAAGAAGACCTCGAACCAGAGACGACATACGACAAAGTAGAAACTTACCATATAGTTATATGATAGTTCGGCAAAAGCCAACACAAACTTTTGTATTTAGAATACTACTAGCAATGAATTTAGATTTTCATTTGCAATCTTCAAAATCATTTCAGGCGCTAAACAAAATTATTAATATACAATAACGATTGATAAAGAGATCTCAGATCGTTTTCCTAAATTCTGCAGTAATATACAAAACATGTTTGAAAAAAATTTATTGAAAAATCAAAATAAAAATTAGTAGCATGACAATAAATGGTTAGTAATCATAAATCATCCTGTTGTTCCAGCTTCATCACCTAAACATAACAGCATTCATAAGCTCACTAATATCATAAAAACACTAAATCTTTTCTCTACACAATTTTAAATCATTTTAAACTTAAATTCACTTAAATTTAAAATCAGATCATCAAGGCTCATCCTTGGATCTTAAATCATTTTCTATTTAATTAAATTTAAAACTTGATCATCAAGGCCTATCCTTGGATCAAAAAGAACAATTTTGTTCTCCCCCACCCACTTAGCTAGTGTCTAACGACCTCAAACGTCGATTCACTATCCAACCCTTTCTAAAAACCCAGGACTAACAGAAATTATTGAATAAAACTAATCATTCAAATTAGGATAAACAGTGAAGAACTTCGGTTATTCATCCTTCACTTGATCCCCCCTCTTACCAGACCCAGGATAAATCTTAGACTTAGTAAATTTAAAATAGTATCTAACGAACTACTCGCGTTCTAATTATACCTGAACCTTGTGGATCGATTTACTATTCTCCAACCCTGAACACAATCACTACCCTTAAGTAAGATTAAGTAAGTTAACACCTTAGCTTATACTAGCCACGAGAAAGTATAAAATCATTCTTCGGAATCGATATAATTTTCTCCCCAACCCTGAACAAATAGACCCAGGTTAGGCTAACCAAAAAATCGTAAGGACTAACAGTCAAAGAAAATAGAAATCATTTAACAACCTTTTGCATCCGTCATCCTAAACCTTATGTCATTTAAAAACCTAGGAAATAAACAAACAATCGTTTTACACAATTGTGAAATAGATAACAAAAAATACGATCTTGTAATCACACCTCATACACAAACAGTTGGATACATTAGAACAAAACGACAAACATTAAAAAGAAAAATAATAACCAAACAAAGACAAATAACACGAAAAAGATTTTCCAAAAACCGAAACGCATTTTCAGAATCAGAAACCAGCAGTTTAGACGAACTTTATAAATTAAAAGAATCTATAGATAAAAATTGCCCCATTCACGATCAATTATATTTTTCCGACTCAGAAACAACTTCAAATTCATCAAAAAGAGGAAAAAGAAGAATAAAAAAACAATATAAACACAAACCAGTACACTTATACAATTGGAATCAACCAATTAGACACATCGATAGTTACATATTAACATTCATCAAACGAAAAAATGAGCTCAACACACACCCCAGGTGAAGACAGTCCAGATGATGATGATATCTTCCCCTTTATCGTAGATGCAACCACTGATAGAGGACAGCATATATTTTGCAAAAATTTACTCTTAAATTTGTTTAAACCCGGAATCAGTCCATGTAAAACAGAGTTCCTAGATGTAAAAATCAAAAGACAAATTATCGATCACTATTTGAAAGATATATGCAACTTAACACAACAATACGGAATCTACTCCATAGAATTCAGCTCACCAAACCAGAATCACAGCAAATATGTAATTCAAACAGACGACCTTGATTTAGAATTTTCAAAAGTATTCTCAGAATATATAAAAAGCATACAATATCATAACTCACAAAGAGCAAACTCCATATTCACCAATGAAGTTTTTGCAATAATATATAGTTATATCTCGATATTAGAAAACGAAATCCCAATCTCAAATGTCTCACCGACAGAAACATCTTAACATATAAGAGTACGACATGAAATCACACTACTCTCTAGTTTTCTAAATATAATTAAAGAAAATTTCACAAAAGATGATGTTTCACAACATACAAAACATGACTTACAAAAAATCTTGGCATGGTTTATAATAGATTATTTCACACATAATCTAGATTTAATTTCACAAGCAAGAAAAAATTTTAGACCTCAAAACTCAAACGATGATACTGCCATCACAGAACAGTCAGACTATGTTTGGGACCCCGAATGGTCTCATCCCGCATTCATTAACTTCCCACAATCAATCTCAAGTCAAGCAATAAGTACGATATCTTATGTAAGAGATTATGTAAGAGTAATACCATTAACCATAGATGCAACACCATTAAACTATAATACATTTTTACCTGATATGCAAAATAATAGTTTAAACTCCATAATCATACACAATGAAAACCTCAATGGAACTAGAAATCTCACTCAACAAGATATCCAGACACCATCACACTTCATAAATGAAGAAATCGTACACACAACAACTACACAACAAAGCATTTCACCGATACGTCCAAATTTAACAACACCAAGAAATACAAACCCTTCACAAACACAGGTAACCTTACAATCAACCGTTAAACCTTCGGTTGCCCCAAAATATTCACACATGGATTATCAAACATACAGACCCATGACAATACCGTCAAAAACACGTAAAACGTTCACTAGAAACAATTTTGCAGAACATAATTATAATTACACACATCCATCAAAAACAAATTATCCCCCACGAAAAAATTTTAATAGCTATACAAGATCTCGAAACTGGGATAACCCAATGGCACAAACTAATTCAGTAAATTTTCAAACAAATTTACATCCTTCACAGGATCGTAGTGAAAACTATCCATTTTTTCAACAAAATAAAAATAAAAAACAAACATCTTATCAAATGGATTACTTATCCTCAGATGATGATTTTTTACAACCAGATATATTTGCACCATATAATCAAGAATATCGTGGACAAGGAGTACAGAAACCACATACAAATCATAGAATTTTTTCTCCACAACCGATAGATACACAAAATCAACAACCAATTCAGCAACAAAACCCAATTAATACACAATATTTTCAACCAATTCAGCAACAAAACCCAATGATCACACACTCGTATCAACCGACGCAAATGCAAAATGAAATACCACTCCCATATTATCTTCAACAACACGAAATAACAAGAAATCAACTTTCAAATTTTTCTCAAATGCCAAATGCAGCAGAATCATTACAAATGACAATGAATCCATACCTTATGGGTGGATCATCAATAACATCAAATAAACCTTTAATGGTATTCACAGGAACAGACCCTGAATATTCTGTAGAAGACTATTTAAATGCAGTAACAGCAAATTTGATTTTAAATATAGGACCTGAACCAATTAATACGCCATTACATCAAAACTGGATACATCGACGCACAGCGTTGATACAAACAACTTTAGACGGCGCAGCCCAAAAATGGTTTTCAGTATTGCCTCTAGAAATAAAATCAAATTGGAAAAGGTTTACACAAGAATTTTCAAAAATGTTTGACTCCGAAATAAACAAACAACAACAAAGAGTTTTATGTAATGAAATTCGCAGATTACCAAATGAAACCATCAAGCAATTAGCAGTACGCATCGAAACACTAGTTCGAAAAGCATATTCATTAAATACACATGACTATAAAAACACAAAGATGACAGAAATCTTAATGATGACCTTAACACCTCAATTAAGGAAAATAGCAATAAAAAAGAGAGCATCCCATCCCTCCTCAATTCGAGAACCCGATTTAGATTTTCGAAAACTAGTAGACAAACTAGAACAAGCAGAAATAACAATGAAACTCGAAGAAACAGAAAATCTGAAATTACAATATGTCAACCGAATCGAAACAAATAGCACAAGTATCAACAATATACAGGAATCAGATTCAGACCTCGTTGAAAAAATCACTGAAATACTCAATATTTACGAAAAACACCCAAACTTTAAAGGCAAACCATCTTTCAAAAAATGGTGTAATTATTGCCGACGATACGGACATAGTATTTCTGAATGTAGACAAAAACAGCAAGACAATCAAAATAAACCTCAAAAATATAAAGAACTGAACAAATCATTCTATCAATACATGAAGAAAGATCAAAATCTACCAAACAAAAATGTATACAGCAACAACAGTTCAGGAAAACCACTACCGAGCAATACCAACTACACGAGAAATCAATCACCACATAACTCAAGTTATAGAGGAAGATCGCCAGAACGAAGAAATACACAAAATTCGTCACAAAATCACTACAATAGACCAAATAGTAGAAATAACTACTCCAGATCAAATTCAAATACAACACGATTTGTTTCTAGATCTAATTCCCAATCAAGAAATAATTACTATCCAAACAATCAATCACGAAATTCATCATACAATAGAAATAGAAACTACTCCAATAATCGGAATAGAAGTTATTCAAACAACCGAAACCAGAATTACCCGAACAATCGATCAAGGAATAACTCATATAATAGATCGAACTATAACAGACCAAACAATAATTACCAAAACAGATCACGAAATAATTCACAAAATCGACATTCAAGTTATAATAATCGTTATAGAAATTATTCCCAATCACCACACAGGAATAATAACCGTTATAATAATTCTAATAATCGCCATAGAAGTAGTACACCTAAACATCAAAGAAATATAAATCAAGTACAATCAAATCCAGAAACAACATCAGACCCTCCAGGTATTGATGACACATGAAATAACGAACTACAACTGAATCAAATAAACTGTGAATCATCAGAATCAGAAAGTGATACAGAAAACACTATCTCCATAAATATGATAGCAGTTGAAAATGATTACGAACCTATTATATATGAACAACCTTTTTCATCACATATATATGAAAATCAATTAGAACTCCTTCACAATTATTATATTGAACCCATCCATTCTACACAAACAACACAAGAAACAAACGAAATTAACACTACAAATAAATCCAATGAAAATGACAAAACAAAATGCTTAAATACAAATCACATCTATCAAAACATACAAAAAGAACAACCCAAAGAAAAAATTTGGACAATACCATTTCTTTTAGAAAGTCCAAGAAGCAAAGAATTTCAACCACCAGATCTTGAAATTGATTTTCTAATTGATTCAGGAGCAGAATCAAATATAATAAACATTCCCACATGGAATGAAATAAAAACCTTACACCCAAAGCTAACACCTCTTGAAACCTCCAGTAAACTAGCAACAGCACAAGGATCAACATTGGTAAACTATGGAAAAATTCAATTATTTCTTCTCCCCGCAAGAACAATGGAGCAAAATAAAATTTTAACTAAACCATTTAAACAAATATTCCATATCACTGATATTAAACACAATATCATTGGAATACCATTTATCTCTAAATATATACCAACAATCAACATATTAAACAGTAAAATACTAATCAAAGATAAATACACAAAAACAAAAGACACATCCCTAACATTTTTCCAAAGATTAAACAAACAACCACCATTCTTTTCAAAATTTTATCCAATATATAACCAACAAAGAAAACACCTGAAACCACTATCAGGAAATATAGGATTTTTAGGCTATTGCGAAACCAACGCTACGATATCACCAATACACGAAAAAGAATATCGCGTAAATAATATACTCCAATTATTAGATATTTGTCAATCAACAATTCTTAATGAAGAATTATCCATAAATAATATAATAAGTAACGAAAAAAGAAATACGGATTATTTCAAAAAAACCCCATATTTCAAACCTACATTCAACATAAGTAACTACGCAGAGAATCAACAGAAATTTTTAACAATGTTTAACTTCCAACATTCACAAATAACACAAGCCGAATTTGAAAAATTAGCCAAACAGCTAATTAAATATTCATCAGTCTATGCAACATCCAAATTTGATGTTGGCAAAATCAGCTCATCACTACATCTTCCATTAAAACCAGATGCAGTTTTCAAAAAACAAAGAGCAAGTAAAGTACCAATTCACTTACACGATAAAGTGAACAAATTACTCGACATTTTAGAACAATACAACATTATATCACCAGTAAATAAAGAAGAACAACCAAAAGGTAACACATTTATCAACCCTGTTATCATTCTAGCCAAAGGAGAATCACTAAAAATCGTTCTCGACGCTAGATACCTCAACTCACTCATAGATGAATCAAAGTGTAATTGGCCTATTGAACCAATACAAGTTATTTTAACAAAAATAAACGGAAAATACTTTACAACCGCAGATATGAATAGTGCATACAATCAAATGCCATTAGATGAACAATCGCGACGTTTAACACAATTTGTTATTGGAAACCAACAGTATGAATTCAACCGCTTATTATAGGACCAGCAGCATTTTCAGCTTTTATGAGCAAAATTTTTCGACCACTAATACTCAAGAAAAACGCAATCACCTATTTAGACGATGTTTTTATGCAATCACAGACTAAAGAAGAAATGTTCAATGTTTTAGAACAATATGACCAAATACTCAGAAAATCTGAAGGCCGCCCCTGATAAATCACACTTCTTTTTAACACGAGTAAAACTCTTAGGACATAACATAGAAAAAAAAACAATCACTCCATTAAAATCACGCATTGACGCTATTCAGAAACTCCAACCACCAACAAACAAAAAAAAAATCCAAGAATTTCTTGGAATGTTAAACTTTTTAAGCAAATATGTTTATAAAATGCAATTATATCTAAGACCATTCTATAATATACTTAGACAACAAAATAATTTTGAATGGAATACAGAACACCAAGCACGATTTGAAGAAATAAACAAACTCTTAACTGAACAAATTTCAAATACAATTCCAGATCCGAATCAACCATTCTACGCAATGTGCGATGCTTCGAACTTTGGCATCGGCGCAGCGTTATTACAATCACATAATGGTACAACGAAAAGAACCTTATATCAGCACATTCTCGATTATTCACTCAAGCAGAGCTAAGACTCTCAACCCTAATGAGAGAATGTACAGCCATAATCTATACACTTACGGAATATGAATTTCTGATACTTGGATCAAAACATCCAACAGTTCTATTCACAGATCACAAACCAATCATTTTTCTCTTCACACAAAAATCCAACCCAAATCACCGAGTTTACAGATTTCAATTAATTCTAATGAAATTTCCAAACTTACATATAGTTTGGACAGCAGGAAAAAATCTTGCATTACCAGACACATTAAGTCGAAATACACCACCTGAATTACTTACACGTAAAACTACAGTAGAAATACCCAAAAATATAAAATTCTACCTTGCAGAAAACGAAACATCACCCCGATTAGAATGCAAATATGCAGTAAAAACTGACGTTGAACAATCACAGATAAATAATCTACAACACTTTCCACTTTATTTAGATTGTCAAAATAACCACTACGAAGTTGATCTACTTGGAACATCAACTTTTAAACCAATTCCATTCTCACAATGGATAAAAAATAACACCCAACAAAAAAGAGTAAAACAACACTCGCATAAAAAAGACCTTTTTCCATTAATTGAAAAAGAAAACCTAACTGATAAAATAAATTTATCAGGACCACAAACAAACGATTCAAAATACACAATAAATCAAGTATTTGACCTCCATGACCCACTTGATACAATTCCTTTATCTAAATTAGAAATTGCAAACATTTTTCTCCCCCCAACAGATAAAATTACAATTAATACTTTAAAACAATATCAAAATCTTGACCCAGTAATTAGACAACTAAAATCATGGCACAAATATAAAACTAAACCCGTAAAAGCAGATACCACAATTTTAGGAAATAAAACACTCCTCCGATATTTTCGAAAATTTAAAAATACAACAATTAATGAAAACACAGACCTCCTACAATACCAATTAAATGAATCAACAGTTCCCTGTCTCCCTTTAAGTATGATTCTTATAGCTTTTAATATTTCACATACACAAAATATTAAAGGACACTCTGGATCAGAGAAAACATATTCAAATTTCATACAAAACTTTTATTTCCCAAATGCACCAATTTGGATAAAAGTACTATGCAATGACTGTATAGTATGCCAACTAAATAAACCTTACCCAAATCAAAAACAAATAGCACAAAAACAAGATTTTAAAGGACAATGTTTGTACTTTAACCACCGTATCTCATTAGATACTAAAGGACCAATTTCACCCTCATCCGAAGGAAACTCCTACATTATGGTAATTGTTGACGCATTTACACATTATGTAGCACTTAACCCAGTACCACATTGTAACGCTTATTACGCTTACACAACGCTTTATGAACACTGGATAGCCAAATTTGGACTACCAGAAATTCTAGTTACAGATAACGGTACAGAATTTATAAATAATGAAATTATCACACTATGTCATCTATATAACATCAAACACAAACCACGTACATCTCACGCACCTTGGACAAACGGCTTAGTCGAAGGTATGAACCGTTCACTACAAGAATATCTTAGATGTATCATCAATGGAAATGATACAAGATATACTGAATGGTCAGCAGATGTAAAATTATTTCCCCTAGCATATAATTCACAAATCACGACAACTCTAGAAATGTCACCATATGAAATGGTTTTTAACCAAAAGCCACGCAAACCAATAATGTTTACAGCAAACTCTCATAAAAACGCACAAGGTTATTGTCAACCAAATAAAGACTCAATTTGTTATAACATACCTTTACATACACATGATGAAGATCATTTTCATCACCCACAAATTCTTAAATTAGCCTCCGGTACACACACCGAATGGATTTTAAACAGAGATAAAAAACACAATGAAATTTACCAAAAAGTAACAAAATAGTTGTTACAAAGGCAAAACATTAATGAACAAATAAATTCACGCTTTACACCAGCCTCCGATTTAAAAATTGGAACATTTGTTTTAATACCCAATTTTAATACTCAAAAAGGAATTTCTAAAAAATTACAACCCCTTCGTAAAGGACCATACCAAATAATTGCAAAACCCACTGATGTCACATATAAAATCACCGACTCAGACAAAAAAGAAATCGTTCAACACCGAAATAACCTATTACCTTATTATCCAAAAGAATACGCACTCCGCGAACTAACTCAATTATATTCTTTTACAGGTTTAAAAAGTATTCAAAATGACCCACATACGGAAAATACAACAAAGGAACAAAAAGATTTTCACCTCAAAAACCAAATAACAAAATCAACCACCACAAAAAACAATACAAAAAATCTAGATCAAAATACATCTCAAAAAAAAAGAAAATATAGAAAAATGACAGAACAAATAATACCCCAAGAACAAATCGACAAATCGGAACATAGAGAGTCTTCACGACTTAGAAATCAACCACGTAAAAATTATAAATTATTCATCCCACAATCTAAAATATTAAAGAAAGTCGAATTTCAAAAACAACTTTAATTTTGTATTTCACAATCTTAGACCTTTGAAACATTTTGAATTTTCATTTTTCAAAATAACATGCTGACAAACACGCAGCGATTCTAGTTCATAATTAGCCAATAGGATTCATCCAATCCGTCACCTTCTCTAACTCTAACACAAACCAACTAGACGAACGATATTAAACTCCAGGCATATCTATAACTATAACTTTACGACCTCCAGGTCAAAAATAAGCAAACCACTCCAACTTGACAACTAAAATAAATATCACCATAATATCATAACCCTCCCTTATCTAATAAACCAAAGATCAACAATATTTCCCCAACTCAGCCCTCAAATACCCCCCAAACAAATATGTTAAATTAGCCTAAAGTAAAAGAACGACCATTTTAATTAGCCTAAAGTATAAAAATCTCGAAAATACCCCAGATCATTTGACAAATGAAAATAAAGACAAAGAAGACCTCCCGATCACCATAAAAATTGCCCCCAACAATTTTTCACAAAACTCAACCCACTTGTCAAAAAACCAATAAATAATCCGACCACACTTGAAAATTGCCCCAAACAACAAAAAATATTCGATCAAGAAGTCATTTCGTAAATGCTCTTCTCTCAATCAGTCACTATAATTATCATAAACCTCAAACAATTTTTTATGATACTTAAAACTTTTACAATATTTCTTTTTGATATCTTTGAATCTTTTGTAATAATCTTAATCATTTTTTGCAATATTTTTTTAATTTTCTATTCCCTCTTTGAACTATACCTCCAACTTTCAAAAGCTATTGACTATATCCACAGGTACGATTCACAAAACTTATCTAAATGATACGAACCATTTTTAGTAGAACCGATATTTTTTTACTATTTGTAATTTTTATAACATTTCTATCATCCCTCATCTTGACAATATGCAAATGTATAAAAAAAGCAATCATCACATTCGCCCTAGCAACAATTCTCCTAATTCTTTTTTTAGAAGAATACTATAATAAACATAAATTTTTTCACTAAAAGAAATCAATCAAAAAACCCTCAAAAATTGCTAACCAACAATCACACAGTCAGTCTTCACCGACAACATCCCAAGATAACCCAACAACACCTTCAACTACCCAAAATCCTCAAACATCTTTTCAAGATAACCCATATACCTTTGAAGAACGACACGCTCGCTTATCAGAACTACTAGAACCAGTTCAACGACAAGCACCTCTAAGCGAACCAACATATAACTTATACCCAACACTACCACAAGAATTAAGTAGAATAAGAAATCCTAGTCAAAACCAAAATATAGTCGAAATAAATAGACAATATATACATCCTCGACGAAACAGAAATTTTCAAACTCCCCGAGTTCAATTTGATATACCTCAATCCCCATCACAAAACACTCCAGAAAACCCCATTGGTATATTACCAGAAACCCCTACGCTTCTTTCACAACGTAGCACCTCAAGCCTACCATCAGATTACTTAGGTTCAACACCAACATCTGAACAAATACGTGAAAATCCCTTCAATCCCCCAAACCAAGCATCACGACTACCATATTGGACAACACATTCATTCACACAAGGTGAACCAAATTTAATCAATGATCCAATAGATATTTCTACGGATACAACAACATCCTCATCACTACCAGAAACATTATCACTACCATCAACACCATCAATAAGCCAGATTTCACCACCACCTTTTAACTTAAATTTCCCAAATAACCTCGACGCTAGATATCGAGAACAATCATCAACAAATATTCCTTTAAGACTAGACTGGAATACATTCACAGCACCTCCACCATTATTTGGACAACACCTAGAAAGTAACCGACTCCACAATTGGGCACTAAAAAGACTACAATATAGACAAGATATTCACGAAGACATTCGTGCTCATAACATCCAAATACTCCAACAAAATAGTCTACAATTAAAATTTGAAATCACGGTTAAATTAAACAACATTACTCAACATCCCTATCCATTAAATCCACCAAATATAACAGCTCAATCCCTACCACCACCATTTATAACAACTGAAGTAATATACAATACGACAGATATACCAAAAAGACAATTGGTTACATCACATTTTATAACCCATACTCAGGATTGTCATACACATGTATATTCTAAAAATTTTAATTTTTCTCCAACTCCTTTTTCTAATAACCTCAAATGAAAACATAAACCCTTCCCCCCGCACAGGACCCCAAGATTTATTAGTAACACATTACGATTGTGAAGAAAACGAACAAAAAACATTACACAAATATGCAATAAATCAAGTATCACAATGCGAAACAGAACCACAAGCCATAGAAACTACAAATGTAATCGCAACACTTTATTCAAAAGCCCGAGCAACAACAGTTATAGGATATAAATTCACAGCAACATTTTCTGAAAAGAAAGTTCATTGTTCACAAGTTTCAAATGGAAATAAAAACCGACTTGACCATGAATCATTCTACCAGAGTAATATAGAACGACTTTTACATCTCAATCCCGAAGATTGTAAAAACGAGTTACTCAGACTAAATATCACAAGAAATAAAAAACACAGATAGAAAACTAGTATATTTCCAAGTTTTTGCTGATTCTGTACATCAAGCAGAACTTGAAAGATATCAAGGACATATAAAATTAGATGAAAAATACCCATACAACGGCGCACACGGAAGATTAACTTATGATATACACGATAAACACTGGATACCACACATTGGTATAAATGACCCATCAAACTGCAAAGCAGACACAAAAAATAAAGGATATCAAGAAATCATGTTTTTTGATTGGAAAATACAACTCGAAAAAATACAACTCACACGCGATTTATCCGACAACACAATGATCTATCAAGGAATTCGAATACCTTGTAAAAACGATCAAGGCTATTGTGACCCTACAACACGAACACAAGCAACAATTGTTTGGTTCCCCGAAGACACATGTACAACATTTCAAGTAGCAAAAATACACGCTCGTATGATAAAATTTCACGAAAAATATTTTATACAATCAATTCCATATGAACAAGTTCATCCATCACGAAAACTAAGTTCTAATTTTAGAAACATAGACAATATAGAAAATAAATTGACACGTTTTCAAATACATCAAGAAACAGAACTTGCATGTAAATACAGAAATCCACTTCACAAAACACAATACTCCGAGATATTAGTTGAATACGAAAAAGGATTCGACATGACCACTGGAAAAGTAAAAATCGACCCATATGCAACAGGTCATCCTCTAAACGAAGGAACATCATACATACCAGTTCATTTTCAAAAAAATACAGGTCAACCTGGTGGACATTTAAAGCCCCAAGACGATCAAAGTACACGTTTACAAGAACTATCACTAATGAATAGTACATATTTCGGTAATATCCACTATGATATTCACTTAGATATGAAACTAGACTACACGATTAGCCGAATTTTTCAAGAAATGTCACTCTCCGAATTAGAAAATCTACACCAACTATGCGAATTAGAAAGAACACAAATATTACAATCACTTGCACTAGCAGTATTAAAAATACCCTACGCAGGATATTTACTATCAGGAAATAGATCAAATTTTTTAGACTACGAAGGAAACATTTTATGGTTTTATACTTGTACCAAAAAAGTATCACCACTTTATGTTTTTGAAGACAAACGATGCTATAAAAGAATCCCTATCTTTTATAAGAATAAAGTACATTTCGTTGACACACTTTCAAGAAGAACCTATTTCTGGGATACCGCAGTCCCATGTGGATCAGAAAATAGCCACAATGAAGTACAACTAAACCCTGATGAAGATAAATTTTACCTTCTTACCCCATATCCCACATTAATGCAATCACTCAAAAAATTTTCACCTGAAAGCATTAGAGCTATTGCTCGAAACCCAAATATAGACTTACAATCAATTGACATATATTCAAAATCCGATATACAACATCACATTAGAACACAACAATTCCAAGAATTATTAACACAAATGGACACAATACAAAGACAATCAATTGACCAAAACTTACGCAAACTTGCCGAAACCGCAGGATTTGCAGACATCTATACGCAAGACTATAGCGGATATTTTAAAGACATTAAAGATTATATATATCTAAACGGTGAAAAATACCGTCCCCAAGATATATCACCTATCAATATTTTTAGCTTTGTTACACTCAAGAATGAAATTCTTGATTTTCTAGGATGGCCCTACTACATCTTAGAAAAATTGACTATTTTATACGCAATGTTTAACTTTATTGGATTTCTTTTTTCACTCTTAAAAGGAATCTATAACACATGTGCTATACACACACAAGTCAATAGACAAGCAAGTGTAGCACGCATACTATTTGCAGGATTTTTTGGAATTTTTTCTACATCAATAAACAAAATTCTTTTAGATGCACAAATAAAAGAATACAACACAAAAATAGCAACAAGACAGAACACATACGACGAAGAACATAACAATGTAGACACAACGCCAACAGCACCACAGTTACCACTCCTACCACATAACCATCCATTATCCCTAGTCCCACGTAATTTTCGAAACTTAGCAATAACACATAATCCAAATTTTAGACAAACCATATCACAAAGTCCCATCCAACATATAATGACACACCACTCACAAGATGAAAATACCTATGAACAAATTATAGAACAACCCCAAACCACCGCTTTTCAGTCTCAAAATAATAATTTTTTTAGCCCACGATGAGCCGACAACTTGGATCCCTACACCGTTCAAATTCCCATCCAACCAACCTCACTACTTCAATTACAATAATACCACTTTTTGCTTTCCCGCCACCCGATTTCCCAACCAGTAATGTAACATCAGGCACGAATTCCGATACTAATTCACACATCTCAGTTTTATACTCCACATCACAACTCAATAACCCGAATATTGAAACCCCGATGAATTTGCCGACTCTGAACCATCTCCATCCAATAATTTTCACACCAACCCCTCAATTTTTTCCCAACCCCCTTTTCAACCAATGCTACCAAATAACCCTGTCCCCACCAATTCTACACCCTCTTATGCTTCCCAAGTCACTCCAACCTATTCTTCATATCATTCAGACCGATCATCCAATTCTCCAGATGCCCCCCAAATCTCCCCAGAACTAGATAATTTTATTACATTACAACAACAACCCTACCACCTTGACACCCCCACCATAAATCAAATTTCATCCACAATAGATTCATCCAACCCTCCTACCCCTACACCCTCTTCAATTTATACCGAATCATTAGCACCATCATCCACATCTACTGAATCTTCACTCAGCACTAATAGAGCTTACCGCACCTTTAAAAGAAAGTTCCCCAACCATCCTTTCCCAGCAAAACCAGGAACAGCCCGTGAATATATAAATCACCCAAATCACACTAATACAAAAGAATTTTTAGCTATCACCTTACCCTCATTTCCACAATACACCTTAAACACCCCTCACGACACTAACGAAACACGTAACTTTGTAGACGAACACGTTTTAATGCCTACCCTTCCTTGGACCTCATATTATCATTTTACTAATCCCCTTTGCCTACCTTTATCTAATACTCACATCGATATAGAAAGAAATAAAGATATGCTATATCGACTCACCACACCACTAACACATAGACAATTTACTTACATCGGATATAAAAAATCACTAAAAACATACACTGCACCCCGAGCTAACGAATATACGCTAGAATATTACGATCATAACATCATCAGAACTAACCAAGATCAATTCTTAGACGACGATCGCTTCGCTAACCCACAAATCAAAGAAAAATTTTTCATTAAAACACCATATGTCTTTACACTCAATATATTTGATCGCAAATTTGACCACATCATCTCAGAAGCACTAACAGACACGCAAGCCTACGAAAGTTCCAAATATTTTCACTAACCTTTCATTTCCTTGCACCACATGAAAGAGATTTGCACTGCTCACACGATATTATGTTGCGCACTAAACAAACTCACACATATACATATTATCGTTTTATCCAAAATCACTTCGACCTACACACTCCCTCCAGACAACCACACCACCGTTTTCAATTCATCAATTCCAAATACACCTCACCATTCTTTCTTAACTTCACATATTGCATTAAAGATACTAACCTTCATGGTATTCTTCAAAATTATGATCCCATAACCCAAATGTATATTTTTTGTCCCATCACCAAGACCTTCAACGCAGAAGAATCCCGACCCTTCCTTCTCCCACACGAATTTGTTCAACCTATAGAAATCCCCATTTTAGAATTCATCCACAACACTAAATTCAATCACAAATTATATAATCTAATCCAAAACACACCTTATGAGTTTGCAGTTGGCACTGAAGAACTAACCACCATTAAAGCACTTCAATTGCTTTGGCCACTGCTTCAAACTAAAAATATCATCCGCATCTTAGCTAAATTACTAACAACTTCAGATTTCATCCACGACATCTTCCCCCACGGTTTCTTCCCCGACGACTAACAGGTAAGTATGAATTATACATATTATTAACTAATTAAATTAAAATTAGAAACTAACCAATCTTTATTCATGTCTTCTTTAAAATTTTAGCCTTCATCCAACGATCATCTGAAAAATTCACAAAAGAAAATAAAAATTGAAAACTTCTTCAAACTGCTTAAAACTCTATTAATTTTTTGCACCAAACAATTCAATAAAAATAATACCAATGAAGTAATTTAATTTATAAATTTTTTCCCAAATGCAGTAAATCTAATAATGATGAAAATTTGTAACTTAATTTTCCCCAACAACTAGCAGTAAATTTGAATTTCTATGTAATAAATTGATAAAACGAAAATGCAGTACTAACCTTTTGATATTTCCATTCATTCGCACAAAGATTCTATCCACACTCGCACAGCTCGCCCACGAAGAATTGTTTAAAATAATGAATTTCAGTTTCAAGCTTTCACACTCAACAACTCTAACACACGATAACAAGTTTCAAAACTTTCCTTTAACCCGGTTGGAAAGGAATTATATACTAAACAACACTAACCAACGCAGCTTACTAAACACCACAAATCATAGAATAACAGCATGACAAAGAAAAGGAAACCAACGGTACCCAAACCGGATTAACCCAGTTTAAAACTGGATAATTTATTCTTTTGAAGACTATTATAAAGTCTAAGAAAGAAATAATAAAACACAAAAAAGTCGAAAGACAAACCCATACCACAAACAATTTGATTTTTGAAAAAAGGACACAACCAACAAAACATAAGAAAAACCACAACAAACCCAACATAAAACGTTGTCACATAACAGGACCTCTCACAAAAACCGCATGCAATCATACTCCCACTCCTGGCCAAACCCACCAGAAGAGGACGTCCTGAGCATGCTCTATAGCCGGCCTAACCCACCGCGCTACATCCACGCTTTGTGACCACACTCTTATTTTTAATAAGAGCTACTCAAGGGTGAGTAACTCTTCAAAATAACCGAACTAAAACAAAAAGCTTTTGTGAAAACAACTAACCAAAATCATAACTAAAACATTAAAGTAATAAAAATTTTATAAAATGTAAATTATATCTTGCAGTATATAGATCAGCATACAACACCAAAGACGAACATCCAAAGACAAGATGACCCCACTACACTCGAAAAAGAATGGCCAACCACAATCAATATGCCGCCCACAATCACAACTCAAAGGATTTAGAGTACGACTTGACTTCGCAGAAAAGGACTTCATTGAACTAGAACAATGACCACCTCGATGTTCAAGTATACGTACAGATCCGAGTAACCAGGCATCCCCTCCACACACAATCTCCACGCCATTCCCAGACAAGGTCAAACTCAAAAGAAGTTCTCTGCATGAAACGGAAAAACCTGTCATAGCCAACCATTCTGAAATCAGATTTGAGTTTGTTGCGAAAACCCAGTCGTTGTCTTGAGAAGACACAACGATTGAATCTGGGACTTCTCTAATAAGAAAACCCAGAAGAAATAAGATGTTCGCCAAATACCAACGTCCATCATCCATCCTTTGAATTGCAGAAAGACTATTCTAAAAAAATCTGTAAAACCCGGATGGGTGGAACCTGATCTAAACTACATTTTATGATTGGATAAATTAGATATTTTACCACTGTAAAGTATTTAATATTAACCAATCATGATCCATCTAACTAACAACCCACTTATTTGTAAGTGCTGAAATTACTTGTAATTTCAGCACCAGAGAGATTTGAATTTATTTAGAAATTAGTTGACTCTCCAAGAAGACTTCAGCAGCCGCAATAAACCAGTATACCCTAGATCTATTGAGCCTAGCAGAGACTAGTTAAACAACCTGAGACTAGATAGTATAAGAGTAAGATTAGGATCGGTATTAGACTAAGAAGTTGCACAAATCTATCCGGCCGAAAATAAGATAGCGTGACGAGCAGACGGTGTACCCTATCCGAAATTACTCTATGAGTTATACACTTCGGTCCTAACTCAGAAGGTCTAAATGACCATATTTTTTCTAGTGTTTATTTTTGAAAGTTAACATTTGTTGCCATCAGTTACGCCAATTTAAATTTTTAAATTTTACATGGAAATTGATTTGGTTAAATAAATTTTATTTATGTTAGTTTCTGTCAATTTATCCTTCCGAGTTTGCGGTTATCATAATGATAGAAAGGTTGTTGATTGATCGCAAGAAGTAACAAAAACTCCAAAGTTTAAATAGTGTAGAAAACTGATTGCGCGCAGAAAGGAGTCAACATGTAATTGATCTAATTGTCAGATGCTTTTATTACAAAGAAAGTTGAGGAAAGTCAATTAAATTTTCATATAAGCAAAACCACAACTTTTTAAAAAGCTGAGACTTACTACATGATATATGTCAAAGCAATCAAATAATCACTAATAAACCATGAAATTTGATGCAAGTAGCAAAACCTCTGACAATTTTTTCACAGGCAAACAAGCACTTAAGATTTATTGACAAAAAAACATCCTCACCCGGGTTGACCAAAAAATGCTAGTCATACAATTTCCATATATTGAAAAATGCTAGTCATACACTTTCCATGCAATTCCATAAGTACAGAAAATTGCATGAAAGGTCTATGATTAGTATTTTTTCATTTATGTAAATTGTATGACTAGCATTTTTCCATAAACCAAAAAGATTGATTTTTTACATTTTAATTTCTCAAAATTTATTGGTTGTGTTCGTAACCGAACACAAACGACATAAACCTTGGTTACTCAACCTTGGTTACTCAACTTGATTTCTGTTGAACCTAGGGCTAAGAGAAAAAGAATTTCTAAAAATACAAAAAAGACACTAATCAAGAATTACTTATATCAAATAAATAAATAAACGAGAACAGCAGCTTCCTTTTCTAGTAGCACAAAAACTGCCGACCATAATTTTAAAAAATACAAATTGATTTTACAAATAGTGTCGTTTTTTCTGCGTAGTCTGATAAAACGATCTGAATACAAACTAGACGTTAGGCATATTTTACCTTCCAGACAATTGGCAGGAAATTTGGCGAAAACAAAATCAAAAAAAAATTGTTGATTCCCAAAATGGCATTAACGAACTTCTGAAAACTTGGGTTGAGTAAAGCAAAAATAACATTCAATCTAAATAAAACAAACAATCTATTGAAAATGACTTAAATTAAGCTCAAACAAACCTTTTTTCTCCTTTTATTTGCTCGAAATTATACCAAAACAAAAAAAATCAGACGCGTTTTTTCTTGACACTGAAAAAGCTTTAACTACTGAAAGGGTTTTAACATGATATATCACTTGAGCCGTTCCGATGATTATTTGCAATCACGGATTTTCATGAACAAAAAAAACTAAAACCTACCTGTATACAAAGTTCCTTCCAATCAAGAAGCAAAAAGCATCTAAGTTTTAATGACAAAAGTCGAAAAAACTTAATAGTGCAATGCCAAAAAAATCCGTCAAGAAGTAAAAATACAAGATCAAAATTTTAAAACAATGTACTTTTTCGATGAGAATGTCAAAAACAATTACTATCAATTTAACTTATGAGTAGAAAACACTGAATTAAAAAAATTATATCATCAACTGACGACTTTTCTGCAAAAGAAACAACAAAAAAGTTTGCCGAAAATTTTTAACAAAAAAAAATCGAAACCAAAATCAAGAAAAGAAAGTTTCCTTTTCTCTGTTTTTTTTTCGCTTATTCCCCCCTTAAAGTGATTTTTAAAATATTCCAATTTAGCTTTCATTGTAAAATTTTCAAGTTAGGTTTGAGAATAAGTGCAAAAATATTTTCCGAAACTTAGTTCTAATTACGAGATAAAACTTATCAAGATAAACAAGGATATTTTTCTGGATTTTGAATGAAATTTCTGGCTTACCTGGTGGATATATATACTGCTGGAATTTCAGGATATCGGACAAAAAATATCTTCTATACTGGGTTTCACGATAATGGTTGAAGTGAATAAAATGTATCCAGAGTTTCAAATAATCGGATTAAGTGATTAATTACCTATTGAAGCCGAAATTACATAGAAAAAATTCAGCCTACAGTAAAATTTTAACGCATTGTACAATTTTCAATGCTAAACCTGAATATCAATTGTGCTCATTTGGTGCGTTTCCCAAATTATGATCCCATATAGTGCTTCTGGGAATTTTATAAGGGGTACATCGACAGTTTTAGTAAACAATTAAGTTAAGATTTTTCATGAGTTCCACTGACAATGGCTGAGTATTTGATTTTCGATTCCGCGCTTTTAGATGAGAATTCTAAATCTAGCAATTATTTGGACAAAAACGAACATAGGTTAGCGTAACGAACAAAGCTGCAGAAGTCACTTACCATGTGCGGAATCAACTTACATTTCGCAGAATCCTCTAACAGTTTTTGGAATCCACATGCATTTGCGGACACTGGAACTACTAGCTGTATTTGCTGGTTCTAGAATCCGCAGAAAAAGTGCCGATGGAGTTTAAACATTATAAACAAAACAAAAAGTGAAACTTTTTTTTCTGTTTTTTTTTTGCTAATTTTTTTTTTCGTATGAAATCGCGATTGATTTTTCGTAACAACCAAAGTTTTCATTTTTACATAACGATGCCAAACTGTATTTTTTAGAACAGTAAGCGGATTTCGCAACACGCCAAAATCAAATTTGTCGTGGAATCCGCAACTTGCTAGTTTTCTTTGATCTTCGTGGCTGCTCTGGGTTCCACAACAAATAGCTAAATACTGTATTGCTCAAACTTGCTCCACAATCCGCTTTTTTTGCGGAATCCTCAACAAAGTTTGTGGAATCAGATAGAGTTTGTGAATTTCACAAACCAATAATTTTACTATAGATGTGCATATTAAAATTGCGTTGTCGTGGAATACGCAAGTGTAGGCGAAATCCGCAAATTGTATGCGGAATCTGCCGAACATAAGCACAATCTGCAAACAGTAAATGAAACTGTAACACAATCTGCAATCAGTATCATAATAGTTACGTTAAATTTTGAATCCATTTTTCACCTGTTTATGATGCTGATTTAGAAAAAAATTATAAATAACCAAATAATCATTTCAATTTAGCCTTCATTGTAATTTTTTTCTAGGTTTAAGAAGATATGCATTTTTCTAATTCAAAATTAACTCTAATTACAAGATAAAAACACATCAAAAATAATCAAGGATAAATTTCAAGATTTCGGATGAAAGCTATGGCTTAGCTTCTGGATATCTACACTGCTGGAGTTTAAGGATATCAGACGAAAAAATTATTTTCTATACCGAGTTTCACGATAATGGCTGAAGTGATTAAAACTTATACAGAGTTTTATCATATCATATGAAATGTTATAGCGTACATCGCACAGTGGACACATTGTAAAATTTTCAATGCTAATCTTGAATATTAATTGTGCTTATCTTGTGCGTTTCCCAAATTCTGATTTCAAAAAACTTCTGAAAAATTATTAGAGTTTATACACAGTTTTGGTTTACCATTTATTTAACATGTGTTATTTGAATTTCACTGACAATGGCCAAGTCTTTGATTTTAAATTCCGCATTTATTATTAGATAATAATTCTAGCTTTAGCTATTTTTTTTATTCAGCAGGAACTTAGTTTGGCGTAATAAACAAAGATGCGGAGTCCACTTACTTTTAGCAGAGTCCACTACGAATTTGTGGAATCCTCATACATTTACGGGATCTGGAACTACAAGCTATATTTGCTGGTTGTTGAAACCACAAAAAAAGTGAAGAGCCGACGAAACCTACATTACATGTACCTTTGCGCGGAACTCACGGAATTTTTGTATGTGGATTCCACTTACATTATTGAACTTAGTTAAAGAATGGTCTCTGGATCTGGATTGTAAGTATCTACCTACAGTAAACTGTGCACCAATCCAGTGCACAGTTTTGCCTCGTAATGACGTTAGAATTGTAATCACGGCTGAAAGGATTTAGTTTGAAGCCACATTTGGCACCCATACGCGTTTTCTGAGAAGTAATCTAGATGCGTTGAAAATGCAGACTAGGCCCTGTATCCTCCCTGACCCTGTTGAGGAAAATTGTAAAAAAAAATAGTGACTTGTTCTTCTGGTTTGCAGTTTGGGATCGAATTAAATTGCATCTCCAAAGACTGATCAAGTTCAACTCTTCCACCCAATTTAATAATTGGGATCAAAATAACTTAGCAGTTCGTGTAAACTACTCGGTAATGATTGGCTGAAAACTCCATATAGGCACCAAGCTAACGTACTCTACACTAAAATGTAAAAAGTAACTTCAAAAAAGGCAATCTCATTATTTAAAAAAAGGTTTTTGTAATCTTAGTTTTAGTCAGTTACTATTGAAGATCTTCCGGTTTAGAAAATCTTTACAAAAATAACTTCAAAATAATTTGCATGAAAAACGCATAATATATGGTTTAACCAACAGTTATTGTACAAAAATTTCTGCACAAGCGAATTGAGTTTAACCTTTAGCTTGTATTAATGGGAGTTTCTTGTTGCAGGTATGGTCAAACGATTCCTTTTAAAACGAGTTTGAGGATCAAATATGTTTGTACTATGTTGAAAGTTTCCACACATACAGCTTTTTTTCGGAATAGATTTCAAGGAACCGAGAAAGTTTAGATCCAATGAACACCTATTCTCTTTTCGTTTAAAAACGAATAATTTTCCCATTTAGTGGAATTTCTGAAAAAATGCTAAATTATTTGTGCAAAAAAGGATGAGTTCTTGAAAGTATTTGGCTGAGCAAGTTTAGCAGTTCATGCATAAAAATTCTGTCAACTCACAATTCAAGCCGATTTTGCTTTACTTGGAATTTCAGAGAAGCATGTTCTTTTGTACCAGTAGAGACAACCCCAACCAAAATTTTTTCAAGAAGATATCCGGCAAAAGACCAGTTTATAGACACTTCAAATAATGGTCACAAATAATGTTTAAGCTAAAAACATATTTTTTAAAAGAAATACCACTATCATTGAGAAGCCAATGCACATTCGTTAATGAAATATCCATTAATTCCTAAGCTTACTGTTCGAAACATTTCATCGAATAGAAAAAAATGACAGAAAATGGTACACTGGATCTTTAAAAAATACAGGTTGAGTTCCAGACACGAAAAAAGCTGGGCATATCAAACAATTTCCTTCACATAGCATTAAAACGCTCAAATACAATTTCCTCAAATGAAAATAAATGATAAGTAATTTTTGCATTGCTGAGAAAAATTCGAAGTGAAAAAGCCAAATTGGGTGGAGACATTTTTTCATTTTTAGTTGCAATATCCTTTTCATGCTCAAATAAACATGTTTCAAAAAAACGTTACATGCTAAAATTGTGATTTTTGTCTTAAACGTAGCTCAGGCCGAAATTTTTATTTAAATAGAAAAAAGTTGTTATGATGGTTTGTGTGAAAATAAACTTAAAATTGTTTACGCTTTTATTTGTTAAAAATCACTGTTATTTGTCAAAAAAAGTCAAGCCACGATTTTCGACTAGCAAATTTGACTGAAAAAATTTGTAGTCTTATACAGGGACGGATCTGGGATTTTCTCGAGGGGTGGGGTAGATTTTGAAAAAAAATTCGAAAAACTTGTCGACTTGTTTTTTTGATCGACCATTTTTGAGCTCTCCCAAATCCTTACAAATAACCCTTTTAGACCAAACTTGCTGTGCCGCAGGCAAATTTTTGAAAAAAAAGTGGGCAAAAAAGCGTTTTTAGGCTCTTTTTGGTAATTAGTATAGTTTGGCACCATAGGCGCCTGTAGAAAAAATTATAAGGTCAGTCAGCCAAAAATGGATATCTCAAAAAATACGAAGCGGAGACCTTTTGGGTCGGCGGGGTCGAATCATTATCGAAAAATTATCACTAACAAGTTATCGAAAAACACGAAAAGAGATTAACACAAATGACAGTAAAGCTATAAAATGTTCAAAAATTCAAAGTTTTGTTTGTTATTTTGCGAGTGGATTGCACTTTTTCTTAGAAGAAAAAATTGTTGCAAGAATTTTGATAGAAAAAAAATCAAAAACAATTAAATTTCCTGCAAGATTTGTATTCTTAAATCACTGGTGTTTTCAAGTAAAAGCAATTGATAGCGGTTCGTTTTTATAGAAGTACAAGCCCGTATTTTGACAATTTCACCCAGTTTGTTTGAAAATCTTACAGAAAATGAGGCATCTATATGCTCGGGGTGCTTTTTATTTTCAGACTAACTTCGTTCAGAATTATTGCTCATTCGGGCATCAAACCCTGGATATGCCTACATTTCACCGGGTCTGCCACAACTATAGTAACATTATGCAAAACTGCTCATTGTTATTTCAAAATAGTTTCAAATTGAATTGAGACCAGCTAATTGGTCTTAATAATCAAATGCGCGACTCAAATTTTAAAACTTAAGTTTATCTTTTTCAAACTCATAATTTCTCAAAGTTAAATTTACTTTAAACTTTTCGAAATCAATAAGATCAACAATATTCTGATCAATCAGGTCTTTGCTCTGAGACAAGTTATAAACTTGAAAGTCAGTCTGAGCCTATTACACTTCAATTTGTCTTCAATAAACTTGCTTAAGTGAAAAAATCTTTTTGAATTTTCTAACAGTTTTCAGCGACTAGTTTTGGCAAATCCACGGCTGCTCTAAGCAAAGGATGTTCATTTTGAACCAATCAAATGTCAGTAGATAAATCAATTCCTGCCACGGGAAAACATAGGCGCCTGAAATTCCCGGAACCGTTAAGATGAATGGCGCCACTTCTGATGAGCCTGTTGATTTGAATCGACCATACCCAAAGTATAGTTTGGATATCACATTTCCAAACATGGAAGTGTCATAAATTGACTAAAAATATACATATTTAATTTTTACACAAAATGGTTTCGCCTAAAATTCTCACAGGAAAATCAAACTAAAGCTCTCGTGATATGTATCATTTGGTGTTTCGAATTGTAATCATTTCTCTGAATATCTGAGAAAACTGGTCAAAATTTTTTTGTTTTTCTAACTAAACCAACGGCTTGTAGAAAAACAATCCAAACAATTTTTAAAATTACATTTTTTGTTGCGACTAATGTAATCAGAGAAAAATGTGCTATTTGAGATGTGCTAAATCAGACGGATCTTACTTAGAGAAGTAATTGCAATGATGTTAAAAAAAAAGTTTTCTGAATCTTTTTAACTAACTGGGCTTGGGTATTTGATGGTAAATTAGAAATTTGGAGATTTTCGAGGTTCTTTTTGCTTTAGACTCTATGGCTTTAATCTGAAAATTTTTAAAACTTTTTTTTATCTAAGGAAGCGATGCGAAACAAGTGTTCCGGTTACCTCTATACGTGTCAAATGTACCCCTACACTGGTGAAGTTTGACAAATGCTGCATGTACTGACTGGCCGAAAGGTTGTTTCTGATCCCCCACTTGCGATATATTTGCAGCTGATAATTACAACAACCTATTCGAAAACAAAACAGAAAATCAAGATTTCAAATTCGGTGAACCCTGGAACCGATTACCTCTGTTAAATAAAAAGAAGTTTTAATAGTTTGCATAGTTCACTTGCTGGGGGAAGGGGCCTGAGGAGATTGATGAGCGGGAGCAGGGATAATTACGAGGCCAACCTGTGTATTTTGTGAATTGTAAGCTTATTCTACAACGCGGACGCTCCCTTTGTTTTCTTTTGTTCTTTACTTCTCTTTGATCGTTCCGGCAAATTTTTATTTAGCATGGTTAAAGATTTGTCTCTGGGGTCCAGGAACATGCAAACACAAAATTTTGAACCTATCCAGTGCGCAGTTTGGCCTCGTAGTAATAACAGCAGAAAAAAGGGGTGAAATTTTCAAAAAAAAAGAAGGCGTTAACCATATTTATGCAAAAAAATATTTGCACAAAAGAAGCTTTGTATCAAATTTCTGGTTCATTTTTGTTTGATTTGAACCCAAAAACTTTAGCTCACTTAGCTGACAAAAAAATTAAGTTTAAAAGAGGTAACCAAAATATAGTTTGAAGAAAGTGTTTGAAAATGCAGACATTTTATTGAGCTCTAACTCTAAAATAAATTTGTGCTCTAACTCGCTGAATATTCTGTTGGCCGCAATTTCTACAAAAAAACCTGGAAAACATTTTCAAGGAAACTCATTTTTAATAACAGGCTTTTGAATAACAGGCTCAAAATGTGTTATTCAAAAAAGACTTTTATGCGGAAAGTGTGCGTTCCCTTTCTCTCCCATGTTAAAGAGTGCAAAGCGTAATTTCAAAATTACTTTCAATTCAAACTAACATTTTTTACAGATAAAATTGGCATCAAATTTAAGTGTGAAAGAGCTGGAAGGCAGCTTAAATGTTCCAAAAAAAAGAGAATTTAATTAATTAATAAGAACAAAATTCATCTATATACCTGAATTTCAAACCAATTTATCTTAAATAGAGATGATGTTGAAAAATAAAACGTTTTTGTGTCATTACGAGTCAAAAATGTGCACAAGATAGGCGCACAATTTTGTGTTTGTATGTTCCTGGATTCCAGAGTCAAGTCTTAAAAAATTATCCAAAATGTAAATGGATTCCACCTACAAAATTTTCGTGGATTCCGCGTACAAATACCTGCAACTTAAATTTTGTCGGCACATTGACTTAGTTGCAGCTTCCGCAACAAGCGAATATAAGTACCTGTTATGCATTCCGCAAGGTAAGTGGATTCCGCAAACCTATATGTATTTGGCTTACAATATGCGGGTTCCGCTTACAAATTGCGGATTCCACTTACAGCTGAGGATTCATAGTTTAGCCTCACAGTTTGGCCTTGTAAAAGTATTTGAGACCAGGGGGCTGATCATGGAATTTTTTGAGGGAGCGGATTTTTTTAGGTCGACCAAATTTTTGAAAAAACAGGCCACTTCTAAAACAAAAGGAAAGGTGGACCCTTTGGGTCGGCATGGGGTCAAATCCCTGAGGGGGTTGGGGAGTCCGCAAGCCGATCCTCTCCCCCTAAATCCACCCCTGTTTGTGATCAATTATATGCAATAATGGTCGTAAAAAGTTTAAAATGTCACCAAAAAAGACAGTATCAAACTGTAGCAGATGCATTGAGTAAAGTAATAACAAAAGTTTGGTCTCCGATTAGAGATTTTGCTATGTACCTGCTAGTAGCTAGCAGAAGCTTTAAAACACAGATTTACCTAAAAAATAAGAAATCATGGAAAATAAAATTGCAGATGTGAATTATCATCAATTATAATGGATTGTTAATATTTGTTTTTGTTTTTAAAAAGAGAATATAATGAAAAAATAATCGATTTAGTTGTCTAAGTTCTGCATGTCTGATGGATTATATTGGATGATTTTTGTCAAGTAAATTCAGTGTAATCAATTTAAATCCAGCGGCACACGATGCGGGTCGTATTTTGGTTATTTCGCTTGTGGATAAATGGTCTTAACATGGAATTTATGGAAAAACAATTGGGCAAATAAAAGTATTCATTCATCTTTTTCAGCTCTGCAACCATTTTTCTGTATGCCCCATATGTTTTTCAGAACATTCGCTATGTTCACTATTAAAACATTCATTATTAGAGCATTCATTATGTACGGGAGCAAAGGTTTGATAAAAAGCTGACTTTCATGACTCATATGACTCAATTCTTCAAACTTGTGAAGGTTTGTAGAAAACAAAAATCTGACGTTGAGGTCCAGTTGTCTGACGTGGTCCAGTAAAAAAAAGAGCTCATGTTACACTTTAATTTTAGTAAATACACAACTGTCTGTAAAGTCTTGCAGGCAGCCAGTATGTCATGAATTTTACTTTGACGCGGATACTAAAAAACCACTGAATCAATGTGAGAGACGAAATGAAAAGACACGCAATGGAATTTCATGCTTCATAATCGATTAAGAAAGGTTTTCATCGTCAGTCTCCAGTAAAATTAAAAACAATCGAAAACAATCGGTTAACAGAAAAATTTAGTCTTCTTTTTGTCTAATCAAAAATATCCATTTTGATTAATTATCGCTTTAAAAAAGTAGAAAAAAAAACAATTTCTATTTTTAGCTCCCAGGTAAGTGCTAAGGTTTCTTTTATAATTAATTGCTATAATAAGCTGATGACTGTCTATTTCTGAAGACTGAAACTTTCATTTAATTGTCTTTTAGCTTTCTGTTTTCGTGGTGACAGCTTTGTCGTTACCTCAAGTAGCTTATAGATTTTTCATGACCATGGTAAGCAGTCTTTCTCGTGATGGTCCTGTATATCACCAGCAAATATGTTCTTCTAGCTAACTGAACTTCAAAAGTACATATATACTGGATAATTTTGCTAATTGCACATGTTACAGTTTTGCAAGCAAAAAATCTGACAACAAAATCAAATTTTTGGTAAAATTTTGGTTCTGTTTTTGACTGACTCGACTTTATGTTTCGACTTTGAGATCGACTGTGCTTTAGATTTGTGTTCGATTTCATGTTTGACCTCGTGTTCGACTATATGTTTCGATGTTGTGTTCGATTTTATGTTTCGATTGTTTTGTTCGACTTTATATTCAATTTTGTTTCGACCGAGGCAACTTTGTAAATTACAATCGTAAAATTGAAGCTCTTAACTAATTGTAACGAAATTGATATTGCAGCGACGTCTGAACTAGTTGAGAATAAAATAAATTGTCTAATTAAAAGACTGTAGTTTAACAATAATTTTCTAGCAAAAACAATTAAATATCAAATCAATGCAATGAGAAAATTCAGGGTTTTGCTTGGATGTACGAATAGTTTTGTTTCAATATGCTGCTGTTATGAGATAAGTTTTTGATTGACTTTTTTTAAAATTAACAAGCTCGTTATGCTCACTGTGTTTTGTTTCGATAGAAGAAGCTCAAATTATAAAAATAGCTCAAGAAACAACCATATTTGGCGTAAAAAGAATTTCTTGGATACATCCCGGGCGATTGCTGGAAATATAAAACGCAAAGTTATAACAAAAGACTTGACTTCATACTAGGAGTTATAAATCAATAAAAATTTATTTCTGACTGACAGAGTAAATCAATATAAACTATACGCCAAATATACGACCTCCCTATCTTAACGATCAAACTTTCAGAAAAAACTACTACTGAGTAACTCTAACGAGAACGAGGTTTTGAATTTTTTGATGTAATATATCACAGGGGCATTTTTTAAAGCTCTAGTAGAAGGAATAAGGCAAAATATAAATGCAAATAAAAATAGTTAAACGTGTATCCTACACCCAAAAACTAGTCGAATTGTTCTCCGCGGTTTTTGTAGACTTCCACAGAACAACTCATAGGCACAAAACTGAGCCTATGAGTTGAGCTCGACTGTTGAACAAACCAGACAGAAAAATGTTCCTGTTAAATTTTTTATTTTGTGCAATTTGTTTATGGGATGTTTTTTGATCAGTTTGGTTTATCTTGAGGCGTTTTATAAATTTTGCCTTTAGTTTGGAGTTTTTTTTGGCTTTTCAAGTCTCGGCTTTCATATTTTAACATTGAACGTCAATGTACATGTACAGTAAATTATTGCTAATAAATTGTTTTTCAAAGGTAATTCTTTGATTTGAATTGTGAAATTTGACTTTCTGCAGCCCGACCGGTTTCAGAGTAAACGAGTTATAGTTAATCTCAAACAAGTCCTTTTATCAGTAATTGATAAAGTCTATTGAGACGTAGAAGATATGTATAATCAAAGAGTCAGTGTTCGAATAAAGAGTTGCATGAACCTACCAGGTCGAAAAAAATATAGCTTAGCAAACAGAAGTGTACTCCAATAGAGACTACGCTTTGAGATAAAGACCAAAGGTCTTGTCTTCTTTGCACTATTCCTGTGCCTCCTTGCCGTGCCTTTTGCTGCCCGCCCTACCCGGCGCTGCCCTCCCTGCCTACTCATCCTTGCCCTGCCTTAACTTAAGCTGCCCAGTCCATACTTGCATTGCGCTGCCCTGTCTTGCCTTATAATGCCCTGCCCCTCCTTGACTTGTGCTGTCTAGACAATTGACCGTGACCTCTTCAAGCTCGCTTTGGCTTGAAGCTCAAACATGTATCTCCAACCTAATTTTTAAACTTTACAAGTGATGAGCTGGTGAACATGGCGCCCATTACGATTGAGAACGACTTTCATTTCAATATAAGATGATTAATTTTTTTGTAGCGTTTTCTTCTAGAAATCAAAAAGAAGTTTTATTTTAAATCTGGATAATCAATATTGATCACCCGAAAGTTATGATATAAAAGTCGTTTTTGGAGACAAAACAATCAAGATAAATTTTTAACAAAATTTTTTCTTTGGAAAATGCTAATGATACCACTTCTTTTTATGAAACAATGTGAGGCTGGCTTTAAAAAAAATGTTCTTTAATTTTTTCTAGTTGCTAAGACCTTTCTAAGCTCAAAAAGAATTCAAAAAAAAACTTTTTACAAGCAAAATTGGATTTTTTTGCTTACACCGTAATTCAGGCACAGTCTTGTCGCAGAAAAAGAACAAAAATTACATTGCTTTTTTTGATGAAGGCAGAATTATGTTAAACCAGAATTTTTATTTTCGTTTTTGTATAAAGAATTTTTCTGTATGCTAAAAATAGGCATCAATTTATTTTTGATAAAACTATGTCACAAACTCAAAAGTTAGTTTTTGTCGCAAATATTCAAATACATTTTCTCTGTGGGGTCTTTGCACTCAACCTATTGGCTGTCACATATGAAGAAATTCTTGATTTTTGTTCTTACGTCTGAACAAAAAATCAAAACGAAACTCAAAAAATTCACAAATTTTTGCATAAAAAGAAAACGCTAGTTAATTCAATACAACGAAAAAAAAATAATCAAACAACTTCAAACTGCAAAAAAACGCTAAGTATTAAAACTATCAGACAGTTTTTTTGTCTTCTGGAATGCTAGTTTTACAAGCGTGAAACGGTATGATTTGCGTTTTTGTCAACCCTGGTCTACGTCCCGAAAAGTTACGATGAAGCTTAATGACAATTATGAAAAAATATGTATATTTGTTTTCTTACTGTTTGTTTGTAATTACAATAACAACATTTTTTAAAGCTTTTTCGTACAATTTAAGCACAAAATTGCTGATTTTTTTTTTGAAAAATTAGAGAATACTTGCCAAGATGTTTGTCTCCTCGGTGGAAAGAGAACCAGTTCAGTCTTCTGTAGTTAGTGATAGCCAGATCATAAAATATGTGTTCTTCGTTCACGAATTCAGGATGAACAGCAACTGGATTCCTTCGTTGAGTGGAACCTCGGTTCAGCTGATAATATTTAACCAGACAAAAAAAAGCGCTGAAACGAAATCAAAAATGTTTTTGCTCAGATCATAGTTTTTATCCAATACACGAACTCAATTAACTCTCACTAACAAAAAAATTTATCCTTTTAATTTTGAGCTTGGATTTTCCCATTTGAATTATCTCATCCAAAACTATCAGAATTATCAAATATCAAACTAGGATTTATATTTGGAAAAACTCCAAAAATGTACATTCTAATGCCGCAAAAGACCAGAATTTTAAAATTTTACGATCTCACACTGAATTCAAATTTTGCGATCAGTGACTCTTATCAATTAGTTTTTGCCTAATACAATACTCTGATCAAAAAATTTCCTGAGCAGATTTTTCTTCTTTTTTCTTCTCCTTCTTTCTTCTTCTTTTTTCAATTTTTACTTCTTCTGTTGCACCTGGATTTCAATAAGATCGTGTCCCCTACCCCCCTTAAATGCATACACACTTTAGCAACCTCCTCCCCCCCCCCCCGCATTCTAGATATCTTCAGGCCCCCCAAAATAAATTTAGAGGGCTTGTCAAGTAGGTGTGGGGGAGGGATGCGTAGGGTTACGGTAGTGAAAGGGAGTTTGTGAGTGGGGTAGGTGGGGGAGGGTGGGGGACAGCTAAAAGTCAGAGATAAGTTTGAAGACCAGTGTTATATTAACTTTGGTGGGCTGAATGATGGTAGGAACAATCAGAACCTATTATGTAGACAACCAATTAGTCAGTGAAGACATGATTTTTTTAAAAAAAAAAACATAAAATTCCTTTTGAAAAAATTTCTGTTGGTATATCGAAATATCCGTTTTTTCCGAATAATACAGTTTTTTTAAACGTTTACCTGAATCGAGCGCATCGTCTCCGAAGGTAGGGTAATAACCAGGCAATATGAACTCCAGTGAGTGTGCGCTTGGTTGAAAACGGCGTGCTGCTCTGGAGTTGTTGTTTGCTGAACCAGACACTTTATGCGCTGAAACTTTGAGATTTTTTTCTCCGCATCATTAGCATGGCTTATAATTTTGACGCAGCAGAAAATTTTCAAAAAAATTAATTATCTTTTTTTAAGTTGTGGCTATTTCACAAATACTCAATTTGTGATTGGAATACAAATGCTTTTGATCTCACAATTATAAAAAGCGGTAGAGGAATTGAGATCTTACGAGTGACTCCTAAGTGTTGAACAAGACGGCAGGTGTCAGGCCAGAGCCACCAAACAGACATAAATCTGATCATTCTAGTGTCCTACAACTGTAGGATTACCAGAAGAACCAGCTTTAGATTTTTTGGTGGATTTGACGAGATGGAATGAAGAAGGTTCTTGCTACAGTTTTCATGTAATTGTTTTGATCAAGTTCCCTTTCTAGATTCCATTGAAAGTATTGATGATTAAATTCAGCAACTAAAAATCTTTTAGAAAACATCAAACAACCAAAAACTTTCAGACTGACATTTGCATTATTAGTCAGCATGTAAAAATTAGGTCCATTTCAAAATAGTTTTATTCGAACTTTGGTATTTGGTAGTAACAATTTTTCACAAGTAAGCAAATCATTGTCGAGCCTTCCATAGAGTGTAAAAGTTATCCCTGTTCCTAAAAGAGTTTGCTCTATCAGTGAACGGATGCATGTCAAATGAATCAGGATATCCTTCAAAACTGTATCCATGACAAGCAATTTTTCGTTTATTACTAACTGCCGATGAGTTTAAATCGTTCGACATTTGTGCTTTATGATGATATGAACCCTTGACGTTGTCAGCCATTGTTTTGTTAGAAAATTTTCACAATTGGACAAAAAAATGTAGTAGATTGTTTACATATGTTAATTAAGCTTCTGCTTCCTCATCACAATCATCCTCCAATTTTGCTATATGTTCTGCTTTCTTTCTCTTGAAATTATTGTGAATAATTGAAGATTTAATCTAAGATGGGTATCACGCATATCCAAGTAGAGAAAACGATCCGTTTTCGAATTCAAACTCAATACTGCTTTCATCTAGAGAGGTACTGGAGATACTTCTTGCGTGTAATTTGAACTAATTGTTTCCAAAGCTCGGATTGTATCAAAACTTCTCCAAAGAAGAATTCATAAAAACCATGTACCGAAAACGGTTTTTTTATTATTTAGAGAAGTTTTTGCGAGAGCAACTATTTTTCGATCTACTTTTTCGAGAAAGGGATATGATTCTACTAGTCCTACGTATGGATTTGTTTCTTCCGTCTCCTAAGTTTTTTCGAATTGTTTCTGTTCCCACATTTTTTGCAGATGTTTTGAGTTTTTTGCGTGCAATAAGAACTTCCCCAATCACTGGAATGGCGATTTCCGACAAAAATTCTCCAATTCTTTTTGCAGCTGGGACTATATACTTTGCGACAAAAACTACCGCTAAATAATAAGCATTGATTGATCCTCGAGTAAATTATCCATATTTTCTGTTTCAATCAATTATCTGAGCACCATGTCGTTCTCGAGTGTTCCTGTCCATGACTACAATTATATCAACGTTACTTGGATATAATCCCGGTTCAAAATGCATCTTTTCAACCTTTCTTTTCTCCTCAGAACTGCCATCTACGAATCTAAACTTTTCCTCAGTAAAACTCTGGTACAAAAATGGGTATGATTTTTCTGAAAAAGTATTCTTCTGTTCTCTTTTTAGTTGTATTTGTTCGGGTCAAGATTATGTTAAAAAAACAAGACTAATATTTGGGTAAAATTTGAAAGAAGCGTTAGAAACTAGCTCAGTAGTAAACGAATCCATGACATTTGATCGATAGAATTCCAATTTATAGAAAGATTTACCTTTAATCTGAACATTTTTTTTTCTTTTTTCATAAAATTTTCCGAGAATTTTGTCTTGGTCGAGATCTTTGTCGATGTACACAGGATGATTTTTTAAAGATATTGCGAAAATTTGAAAATTTTCAAGTAAAAAAGCTGGCTTGTTTTTCTTTCGTAACATCCTTATTCTTGCTCCAATTCCAACTTCATCTTTGGTTTCTTATGCCTTGTTTGAACTTTATTGTACAGAATTGAGAAGAATCGAGGGTTCTTGACATCTCTACATCATTTTCCAAAAGATCTATCAATGCAACAATTAATTGTAGACACAAATTGATGTAACTTGCGAACGAATTTCATCATTTCACCATGATCTTCTATGTAACGGTAACTTATGTGTTTTAATGATTCAATAGTGCTCACTGCAAGTACAGATTTTGTTTCACTCATTGTTGAGTCAATTTCAAGGTCTTTCTCCTTGCAAAAAGTTTTGAAAGTTCTCCCATATTCTGCTCCTGTCAACCCAAAATTTTTCAGGAGTGTATTCTCGAGAAGTCATTTTTTTGAAAACTTGCAAAGTTTCTTTGCCATATTTTGTTTTCATTGTTTGAGCTCTGACAACCGCAGAAAAAAATCAACAGCAACCAACGAAAGGTTGACTTCTATGTTTTGATTCGCTAGTTTGTCCAAAAAAGCCAAACCCATGCACAAAACTTTGTTGATATTTTTTGAAAAAGCTTGAGGTCATCGGAAACGTCTGATTGGAGGAGCAAGTTTTTTAAACGATGTCGATGATTGTAAAAATTGTTCTTTCTCTTTTGCCAAACGGCTTGCTTTAGTGAAATTTTGCACAGATCCCTAGACCGCTCTACCCTTAGAATACAATCTGTTAAGACGTACTGTTTCAAAAGGAGCTCCTCTGCCTTTTGCTTTGGCATTGTTGTTGTAACAAGTTTAGGTGGAATTAGAGTTGCTTTCACAAAGGCGAGGTAAACATAAGGAAAATCAAAATTTTTTCTCTTTATTGCACACAAAAAGTCTACAAAAGGTTCTTTTTCGTCTCAGTCATCTAATAATGCTTATTGTTACTCGTTTCCAACCTTGCAAGTTGAAAAACTTAGTCTTACAAATGAATAACTACACAATTACTCAAAATCACCAATAAAAGCTAAGATACGCATGTCATGAATTTTTTCAGGTTTCTCTGGTAGAATATAAAAAGAAAAATGCTGAAAAAAATGAGCAGAACCCATACAAAATATCAGTTTTGTGTAGTTTTCTGGGAACATATTCGCCCATATTTTTATTAGAGAGGAATAAGTTGTTCTCTTTGATCCAAAGAATCAGCAAAGTAAAAAGTTTTAAGCAATCGCGCTAACACGATCCAGTGTTCTTCTCTATCATTGCTTGGAGCTGAATTGATGACTGCAAAAGAGTATTTGGTCAGTTGAGGTACTTTATCAGAAGGATACAATTCTATGTAATTGAACTTGAGCTCTGGTTTTATTTCAATAGTTTGTACAAGTAAAAAAAATCCATCCTTGCAATTGCCAGTTGATTTACATCTGAAAACAAAGAAGTTGTTTGTTTGATAGTACAATTTAGGAAAAAAATAAATATTGATGACTTACTCGCACTTGGGTCATGAATCAACAAAGCCCCATACACCAAACTTATGTACTGCACAAAAACTAAAGAAAACTGCCTCACAGTCCATATTGTAGTAAATGCTTGAGTTTTCAATTTAAAAGAATTCGGTGTCTAATTTTTCTGAAGATCTGAATCTGAAAAAAAATAGATAGAAGAGAAACAAAAACGATGAAAAATCTCAATAGTTATAATATTTTCATAGAAAACTTTCATATAAAAAAACTTTTAGCGACTGTTCCGAAACTGTCAATTTGAATATTGGATAATATTTCTCCCAAGACTATCATTTCCGTTACTTGCTCCAAGCAAAATTGGAAACAGCGTTCTAATTTCAATCATTCTCCAGTAATTTCTGGATAATGCAACTGTTCAGCTGCATCTTTAAAGAAGTTAAGTCAAAAACTGGAATATGATAACTCTGAAAACCTTTCAAAAGAAGAGCTGGAAAATCTTTGTCAAACTGAATTGCTTTCAATCTTGTAACATACGGGCGACAGGGAGAAGTTGTATCTAACGAAACAATTGCTCATCCACCCCAAATACTTCTAAGCCCCCCAAAAAAACTTTTTGATAGTTGAAAGGATATTCTTGAAAAGATCCGCTAACAGTTGAGTTTGTTTCCGTTGCAACTGCTTTTCTTTTTATTGGAGCATTATTGAATAATTTTTCTGTATGAATTGGTTTTGACGAGATGGAATGAAGAAGGTTCTTGCTACAGTTTTCATGTAATTGTTTTGATCAAGTCCCCTTTCTAGATTCCATTGAAAGTATTGATGATTAAATTCAGCAACTAAAAATCTTTCAGTAAACATCAAACAACGAAAAATTTTCAGACTGACATTTGCATTATCAGTCAGCATGTAAATATTAGGTCTAGCTCAAATTAGTTTTATTCGAACTTTGGTATTTGGTAGTAACAATTTACTACCAAGCAAGTAAGCAAATCAATGTCGAGCCTCCCATAGATTGTAAAAGTTATCCCTGTTCCTAAGAGTTTGCTCTATCAGTGAACGGATGCATGTCAAATGAATCAGGATATCCTTCAAAACTGTATCCATGACAAGCAATTTTTCGTTTATTACTCACTGCCTATGAGTTTAAATCGTTCGACATTTGTGCTTTATGATGATATAAACCCTTGACGTTGTAAACCATTGTTTTTTTACAAAATTTTCACAATTGGACAAAAAAATGTAATAGATTGTTTACATATGTTAAGTAAGCTTCTACTTCCTCATCACAATCATCCCCCAATTTTACTATATGTTCAGCTTTCTTTCTCTTGAAATTGTCAATAAACATTACCGTAAATAATTGAAGATTTAATTTAAGATGGGTATCACGCATATCCAAGTAGAGAAAACGATCCGTTTTCGAATTCAAACTCAATACTGCTTTCATCTAGAGAGGTACTGGAGATACTTCTTGCGTGTAATTTGAACTAATTGTTTCCAAAACTCGGATTGTATCAAAACTTCTCCAAAGAAGAATTCATAAAAACCATGTACCGAAAACGGTTTTTTTATTATTTAAGCGGATTTTTTTGTTGAGAAGTTTTTGCGAGAGCGACTGTTTTTCGATCTACTTTTTCGAGAAAGGGATATGATTCTACTAGTCCTACGTATGGATTTGTTTCTTCCGTCTCCTAAATTTTTTCGAATTTTTTCTGTTTCCACATTTTTTGCAGATAATTTGAGTTTTTTGCGTGCAATAACAACTTCCCCAATCACTGGAATGGCTATTTCAAACAAATATTCTCCAATTCTTTTTGCAGCTGGGACTATATACTTTTTAATGAAGAGGATTTTAGTTCTCCCATGAGGACCAAAATCTCTTACACGGTGCTCTGCGTACCCCCGAAAAGTAGGAAAGTCAGCTGAATTTTGAGCAACAAATTTGAGATACAAATCAGAACTGGTTATTCGAAATTTTGCTGAGCAAAGAACAATTCGTGTAATTCTTACAGAGACGAAGGAATTTTTCTGCCTGAAATTTATCTTGATATTTTGGAAAAAGTTTTCTAACAATTTTTTGAACCAAAAAATTTTAAAGGAGTGCTAATTCATGTACTGTTCTGTAGATTTCCTATGTTCAACTTTTACTTTGGAGATGAATGGAATACAACGCATTAAAAGACTTTTGTATCACCGACAATATTATACTCTATAAAATCACTGTATAACATCGGCGAAAATGTTCTTATAATTTGATAAGAATACCGAGGATTTTGCGGTCCATTTCCACTCCTTATAACCTGTGTTTGATTTTGTTCAAAGTCACAACCAAAATTGTGACTCAAATTGGAAATTTGAATCATAAGCATTGATTGATCCTCGAGTAAATTATCCTTATTTTCTGTTTCAATCAAATATCTGAGCACCATGTCGTTCTCGAGTTTTCCTGTTCATGACTACAATTAAATCAACGATTCTTGGATACAATCCTGGTTCAAAATGCATCTTTTCAACCTTTCTTTTCTCCTCAGAACTGCCATCTACGAATCTAAACTTTTCCTCAGTAAAACTTTGGTACAAAAATGGGTACGATTTTTCTGAAAAAGCATTCTTCTGTTCTCTTTTTGTTTGTATTTCTTCGGGTCAAGATTTTGCTAAAGAAACAAGACTAATATTTGGGTAAAAGTTGAAAAAAGCGTTAGAAACTAGCTCAGTAGTGAACGAATCCATGACAACTGATCGATACAATTCCAATTTATAAAAAGATTTACCTTTAATCTGAACTTTTTTTCTGCTTTTTTCATGAAATTTTCCGATAATTTCGTCTTGGTAGAGATCTTTGGTGATGTATACAGGAAGATTTTTTAAAGATATTGCGAAAATTTGAAAATTTTCAACTAAAAAAGCCGGCTTGTTTTTCTTTCGGAACATCCTTATTTGAAATTCTGGCTCCAATTCCAACTTCATCTTTGGTTTCCTATGCCTTGTTTGAACTTTATTGTACAGAATTGAGAAAAATTGAGGGTTCTTGACATCTTGAGGAATCTTGAGGGAATTGATGACTTACTCGCACTTGGGTCATGAATCAACAAAGCCCCATACACCAAACTTATGTACTGCACAAAAACTAATGAAAACTGCCTCACAGTCCGACTTGAGGGTTCTTGAGGGAATTGATGATTTACTCGCACTTGGGTCATGAATCAACAAAGCCCCAAACACCAAATTTATGTACTGCACAAAAACTAATGAAAACTGCCTCACAGTCCATATTGTAGTAAATGCTTGAGTTTTCAATTTAACAGAATTCGGTGTCTAATTTTTCTGAAGATCTGAATCTGAAAAAAAAATAGATAGAAGAGAAACAAAAACGATGAAAAATCTCAATAGTTATAATATTTTCATAGAAACCTTTCAATTAAAAAAACTTTTAGCGACTGTTCCGAAACTTTCAAATTGAATATTGGATAATATTTCTCCCAAGACTATCATTTCCGTTACTTGCTCCAAGAAAAATTGGAAACAGCGTTCTAATTTCAATCATTCTCCAGTAATTTCTGGATAATGCAACTGTTCAGCTGCATCTTTAAAGAAGTTAAGTCAAAAACTGGAATATGATAACTCTGAAAACCTTTCAAAAGAAGAGCTGGAAAATCTTTGTCAAACTGAATTGCTTTCAATCTTGTAACATACGGGCGACAGGGAGAAGTTGTATCTAACGAAACAATTGCTCATCCACCCCAAATACTTCTAAGCCCCCCAAAAAAACTTTTTGATAGTTGAAAGGATATTCTTGAAAAGATCCGCTAACAGCTGAGTTTGTTTCCGTTGCAACTGCTTTTCTTTTTATTGGAGCATTATTGAATAATTTTTCTGTATGAATTGGTTTTGACGAGATGGAATGAAGAAGGTTCTTGCTACAGTTTTCATGTAATTGTTTTGATCAAGTCCCCTTTCTAGATTCCATTGAAAGTATTGATGATTAAATTCAGCAACTAAAAATCTTTCAGTAAACATCAAACAACCAAAAATTTTTAGACTGACATTTGCATTATCAGTCAGCATGTAAATATTAGGTCTAGCTCAAATAAGTTTTATTCGAACTTTGGTATTTGGTTGTAACAATTTTTCGCAAGTAAGCAAATCAATGTCGAGCCTCCCATAGAGTGTAAAAGTTATCCCTGTTCCTAAGAGTTTGCTCTATCAGTGAACGGATGCATGTCAAATGAATCAGGATAACCTTCAAAACTGTATCCATGGCAAGCAATTTTTCGTTTATTACTCACTGCCGATGAGTTTAAATCGTTCGTCATTTGTGCTTTATTATGATATAAACCCTTGACGTTGTAAGTCATTGTTTTTTTAGAAAAACTTCACAATTGGACAAAAAAAATGTAATAGATTGTTTACATATGTTAAGTAAGCTTCTACTTCCTCATCAAAATCATCCTCCAATTTTGCTATATGTTCAGCTTTCTTTCTCTTGAAAATGTCAAACAACATTCCCGTGATTAATTGAAGATTTAATCTAAGATGGGTATCACGCATATTCAAGTAGAGAAAACCATCCGTTTTCGAATTCAAACTCAATACTGATTTCATCTAGAGAGGTACTGGATATACTTCTTGCGTCTAATTTGAACTAATTCATTCCAACGCTCGGATTGTATCAAAACTTCTCCAAAGAAGAATTCGTAAAAACCATGTACCGAAAACGGCTTTTTTATTATTTATGCGGATTTTTTTGTTGAAAAGTTTTTGCGAGAGCGACTGTTTTTCGATCTACTTTTTCGAGAGAGGGATATGATTCTACTAGTCCTACGTATGGATTTGTTTCTTCCGTCTCCTAAATTTTTTCGAATTTTTTCTGTTCCCACATTTTTTGCAGATAATTTGAGTTTTTGCGTGCAATAACAACTTCCCCAATCACTGAAATGGCTATTTCACACAAATATTCTCCAATTCTTTTTGCAGCTGGGACTATATACTTTTTAATGAAGAGGTTTTTAGTTCTCCCATGAGGACCAAAACCTCTTACACGGTGCTCTGCGTACCCCCGGAAAGTAGGAAAGTCAGCTGAATTTTGAGCAACAAATTTGAGCTAAAAATCAGAACTGGTTATTCAAAATTTTGCGGAGCAATGAACAATTCGTGTAATTCTTACAGAGACGAAGGAATTTTTCCGCCTGAAGTTTATCTTGATATTTTGGAAAAAGTTTTCTAACAATTTTTTGAACCAAAAATTTTTAAAGGAGTGCTAATTCATGTACTGTTCTGTAGATTTCCTATGTTCAACTTTTACTTTGGAGATGAATGGAATACAACGCATTAAAAGACTTTTGTATCACCGACAATATTATACTCTATAAAATCACTGTATAACATCGGCGAAAATGTTCTTATAATTTGATAAGAATACTGAGGATAATGCGGTCCATTTCCACTCATTATAACCTGTGTTTGATTTTGTTCAAAGTCACAACCAAAATTGTGACTCAAATTGGAAATCTGAATAATAAGCATTGATTGATCCTCGAGTAAATTATCCGTATTTTATGTTTCAATCAAATATCTGAGCACCATGTCGTTCTCGAGTTTTCCTGTTCATGACTACAATTATATCAACGATACTTGGATACAATCCTGGTTCAAAATGCATCTTTTCAACCTTTCTTTTCTCCTCAGAACTGCCATCTACGAATCTAAACTTTTCCTCAGTAAAACTTTGGTACAAAATGGGTACGATTTTTCTGAAAAAGAATTCTTCTGTTCTCTTTTTATTTGTATTTGTTCGGGTCAAGATTTTGCTAAAGAAACAAGACTAATATTTGGGTAAAATTTGAAAAAAGCGTTAGAAACTAGCTCAGTAGTAAACAAATCTATGACAACTGATCGATAGAATTCCAATTTATAAAAAGATTTACCTTTAATCTGAACTTTTTTTCTGCTTTTTTCATGAAATTTTCCGATAATTTCGTCTTGGTAGAGATCTTTGGTGATGTATACAGGAAGATTTTTTAAAGATATTGCGAAAATTTGAAAATTTTCAACTAAAAAAGCTGGCTTGTTTTTCTTTCGGAACATCTTTATTTGAAATTCTGGCTCCAATTCCAACTTCATCTTTGGTTTCTTATGCCTTGTTTGAACTTTATTGTACAGAATTGAGAAGAATTGAGGGTTCTTGACATCTTGAGGGTTCTTGAGGGAATTGATGACTTACTCGCACTTGGGTCATGAATCAACAAAGCCCCATACACCAAACTTATGTACTGCACAAAAACTAATGAAAACTGCCTCACAGTCCGAATTGAGGGTTCTTGAGGGAATTGATGACTTACTCGCACTTGGGTCATGAATCAACAAAGCCCCATACACCAAACTTATGTACTGCACAAAAACTAATGAAAACTGCCTCACAGTCCATATTGTAGTAAATGCTTGAGTTTTCAATTTAACAGAATTCGGTGTCTAATTTTTCTGAAGATCTGAATCTGAAAAAAAAAAATAGATAGAAGAGAAACAAAAACGATGAAAAATCTCAATAGTTATAATATTTTCATAGAAACCTTTCAATTAAAAAAACTTTTAGCGACTGTTCCGAAACTTTCAAATTGAATATTGGATAATATTTCTCCCAAGACTATCATTTCCGTTAATTGCTCCAAGCAAAATTGGAAACAGCGTTCTAATTTCAATCATTCTCCAGTAATTTCTGGATAATGCAACTGTTCAGCTGCATCTGTATTGAAGTTAAGCCAAAAACTGGAATATGATAACTCTGAAAATCTTTCAAAAGAAGAGTTGGAAAATCTTTGTCATACTGAATTGCTTTCAATCTTGTAACATACGGGCGACAGGGAGAAGTTGTATCTAATGAAACAATTGCTCATCCACCCCAAATACTTCTAAGCCCCCCAAAAAAACTTTTTGATAGTTGAAAGGATATTCTTGAAAAGATCCGCTAACAGCTGAGTTTGTTTCCGTTGCAACTGCTTTTCTTTTTATTGGAGCAGTATTGAATAATTTTTCTGTATGAATTGGTTTTGACGAGATGGAATGAAGAAAGTTCTTGCTACTGTTTTCATGAAATTGTTTTGATCAAGTCCCCTTTCTAGATTCCATTGAAAGTATTGATGATTAAATTCAGCAACTAAAAATCTTTCAGTAAACATCAAACAACCAAAAATTTTCAGACTGACATTTGCATTATCAGTCAGCATGTAAATATTAGGTCTAGCTCAAATAAGTTTTATTCGAACTTTGGTATTTGGTAGTAACAATTTTTCGCAAGTAAGCAAATCAATGTCGAGCCTCCCATAGAGTGTAAAAGTTATCCCTGTTCCTAAGAGTTTGCTCTACCAGTGAACGGATGCATGTCAAATGAATCAGGATATCCTTCAAAAATGTATCCATGACAAGCAATTATTCGTTTATTACTCACTGCCGATGAGTTTAAATCGTTCGACATTTGTGCTTTATGATGATATCAACCCTTGACGTTGTAAGTAATTGTTTTTTTAGAAAAACTTCACAATTGGACAAAAAAATGTAATAGATTTTTTAGATATGTTAAGTAAGCTTCTACTTCCTCATCACAATCATCCTCCAATTTTGCTATATGTTCAGCTTTCTTTCTCTTAAAATTGTCAAACAACATTCCCGTGATTAATTGAAGATTTAATCTAAGATGGGTATCACGCATATTCAAGTAGAGAAAACCATCCGTTTTCGAATTCAAACTCAATACTGATTTCATCTAGAGAGGTACTGGAGATACTTCTTGCGTCTAATTTGAACTAATTCATTCCAACGCTCGGATTGTATCAAAACTTCTCCAAAGAAGAATTCGTAAAAACCATGTACCGAAAACGGCTTTTTTATTATTTACGCGGATTTTTTTGTTGAGAAGTTTTTGCGAGAGCGACTGTTTTTCGATCTAGTTTTTCGAGAAAGGGATATGATTCTACTAGTCCTACGTATGGATTTGTTTCTTCCGTCTCCTAAATTTTTTCGATTTTTTTCTGTTCCCACATTTTTTGCAGATAATTTGAGTTTTTTGCGTGCAATAACAACTTCTCCAATCACTGGAATGGCTATTTCAAACAAATATTCTCCAATTCTTTTTGCAGCTGGGACTATATACTTTTTAATGAAGAGGATTTTAGTTCTCCCATGAGGACCAAAATCTCTTACACGGTGCTCTGCGTACCCCCGAAAAGTAGGAAAGTCAGCTGAATTTTGAGCAACAAATTTGAGCTACAAATCAGAACTGGTTATTCGAAATTTTGCGGAGCAAAGAACAATTCGTGTAATTCTTACAGAGACGAAGGAATTTTTCCGCCTGAAGTTTATCTTGATATTTTGGAAAAAGTTTTCTAACAATTTTTTGAACCAAAAATTTTTAAAGGAGTGCTAATTCATGTACTGTTCTGTAGATTTCCTATGTTCAACTTTTACTTTGGAGATGAATGGAATACAACGCATTAAAAGACTTGTGTATCACCGACAATATTATACTCTATAAAATCACTGTATAACATCGGCGAAAATGTTCTTATAATTTGATAAGAATACTGAGGATAATGCGGTCCATTTCCACTCATTATAACCTGTGTTTGATTTTGTTCAAAGTCACAACCAAAATTGTGACTCAAATTGGAAATTTGAATCATAAGCATTGATTGATCCTCGAGTAAATTATCCATATTTTCTGTTTCAATCAAATATCTGAGCACCATGTCGTTCTCGAGTTTTCCTGTTCATGACTACAATTATATCAACGATACTTGGATACAATCCTGGTTCAAAATGCATCTTTTCAACCTTTCTTTTCTCCTCAGAACTGCCATCTACGAATCTAAACTTTTCCTCAGTAAAACTTTGGTACAAAATGGGTACGATTTTTCTGAAAAAGAAATCTTCTGTTCTCTTTTTATTTGTATTTGTTCGGGTCAAGATTTTGCTAAAGAAACAAGACTAATATTTGGGTAAAATTTGAAAAAAGCGTTAGAAACTAGCTCAGTAGTAAACGAATCTATGACAACTGATCGATAGAATTCCAATTTATAAAAAGATTTACCTTTAATCTGAACTTTTTTTCTGCTTTTTTCATGAAATTTTCCGATAATTTCGTCTTGGTAGAGATCTTTGGTGATGTATACAGGAAGATTTTTTAAAGATATTGCAAAAATTTGAAAATTTTCAACTGAAAAAGCTGGCTTGTTTTTCTTTCGGAACATCCTTATTTGAAATTCTGGCTCCAATTCCAACTTCATCTTTGGTTTCTTATGCCTTGTTTGAACTTTATTGTACAGAATTGAGAAGAATTGAGGGTTTTTGACATCTCTACATAAATTTCCAAAAGATCTATCAATGCAACAATTAATTGTAGACACAATTTGATGTAACTTGCGAACGAGTTATTCACCATGATCTTCTATGTAACGGTAACTTATGTGTTTTAAGGATTCAATAGTGCTCTCTGCAAGTACAGATTTTGTTTCACTCATTGCTGAGTCAGTTTCAACGTCTTTCTCCTTGCAAAAAGTTTTGAAAGTTCTCCCATATTCTGCTCCTGTCAACCCAAAATTGTTCAGGAGTGTATTTTCGAGAAGTAATTTTTTTTGAAAACTTGCAAAGTTTCTTTGCCATATTTTGTTTTCATTGTTTGAACTCTGACAACCGCAGAAAAAAATCAACAGCAACCAACGAAAGGTTGACTTCTATGTTTTGACTCCCTAGTTTGTCCAAAAAAGCCAAACCCATGCACAAATCTTTGTTGATATTTTTTGAAAAAGCTTGAGGTTATCGGAAATGTCTGATTGGAGGAGCAAGTTTTTTATACGATGTCGATTTTTGTAAAAATTGCTCTTTCTCTTTTGCCAAACCGCTTGCTTTAGTGAAATTTTGCACAGAACCATAGGCCACTCTACCGCTAGAATACAATCTGTTAAGACCTACTGTTTCAAAAGAAGCTCCTCTGTCCTTTGCTTTGGCATTGTTGTTGTAACAAGTTTAGGTGGAATTTGAGTTGCCTGTCAAAATGGCGAGGTAAACATATGGAAACTCAAAATTTTTTCTCTTTATTGCACACAAAATCTACAAAAGGTTCTTTTTTGTCTCAGTCATCTAATAAGATTTTTTCTGACTGACTCAATTTAATTATAGAAGAATTCGAAAATAAACCAATCAGATGCTTAATGTTACTCCTTTCCAACCTTGCATTTACAGCATTGTAAATAGAATCAAAATCTTTTGGTACAATCTCTTGTTTTTCTTGCCCTTGTTCCAATTTCTGTTCCAATTACCACATACTGATCCATACAATGCCAACCGCATAATGACAAAAGGAATGATAAGGGATGTAAGTTGTAAGCCTTCAGGTGAGCTTAAAATAGTTTTCCTTTTTTGCGGTGAAGTTCTTCTTCGTGTTAGTTCTGTTAATTCTCTTCAGTTTTTGATACATCTATTTTTAGGAGATTCTGAAGCTTCCCTCGTAGCAAATTCACTGTACATTTGCTGAGGAACTGTATAAAATGTTTCGGACAATGGAGGATGAATTGTTTTCGAAGTTTTTGGAAAAAGTTTGAATTATTGGGAGTATAGAGACGTATTGTATGCTCATCGTCCAAAAAATTCTGTTCTTGCTGTTAAAAAAGTTGTGATAAAAATGAACCACTGTTTGAGCAATATCCAAGCAAATCAACTGTTTTTGGAGCTCAAATAATGAGTAATTGACGATAAGGATTAATTGATGACAAGGATGTTGCATATTGATACCACTCTTTTAATTCAGATCCGATACCTCATTGTTGACTCAATGTATTGATTTGTAAGACATCTCTCGGTGATCTGCACAAGACTAGGCTTCTTTTTTGTAGTTCGATATCTCTTTCCAATTTGCTTTGATGAAACAAGTTATACTTTGTATAAACTGTATTCAGTCCCTATGTCTTCCAGCAGTAGCATTTTTTTTTACAAACTCTAAAAACTTGAAATATTTTCAAATGAGTCATCATATTTTAACAGTTCATTTATTCTATTATTGGAAAATTTTTTGCGATCAGTTCAAAGTCAACTCCATGGATAAACTTTAGGTTTTTTCTATGCATTTGTCCATAGAGAGGTTGATAGAGCTGATAAAAATAGAAAATTTATTCAAATTTGGGTTGAAATGTACCAAAATTTAACCAATCAAAAATTAGATGCAATTTTCCGGATTCACTTGGACCAACTAGCGAAAAAAAAACTCGTTTTTTGTTACAACAATTTTATTCATAGTTTTGGAGATGTTAAAATATATATAACCGAATGTACTTGATAAATTTGCAACCCAAACTGTTCTTTCTTAACATGTATGGATAAAATTATCTGAAGCATTGCACAATCAAACTATCATTAAAACAATGACAAATAAATGTACAGAAAAACTAGAAGAGACTTTTTCATAAACGTCCAAAAACCTCCATGATTTTTGTTCATGATTCTCTTCATCAAAAAAAAAAATTCTCAAATTTTTTGCTTGTCACATGCTGCAAAAAAACTTCACAAGACATCATCGCAGCTTTGTCCAGAAGCTTGCATCTTCCAAGACTCAAGGATCAGCTTTTCTACAAAAAAGACTCGAAAAGTTCAAAACTCGAAATATGAGTCTGATTTGTTTTAAAATTTTTGATTGCTTTAGTGAGGGTTATGGATCTTTAAATAGTGAAATATTGAGCGAATTCATGTATTGTTTAACACATGTGCAAAATTTAAATGAGATTTTTTTTGCAATAGGCAAAATTTTGTTAAATTTTTTTCACTAAGCTAGCAAAAATTATTTAGTTTTTTCTACAATATACAAAAATTGTTTTGATTTTTTTAAAACAAATTTGCAAACGTTTTTATAAAACTTTTGTGTAGGATGCAAGTTTATCCGTGTTTTATCAAAAGAATTTGCGAAACCTAACCTTTTTTTTCTTATGCAAATGTGAAAAACCCAAAAAGTTTATTGTAGCAATAAAAATGTAAGAAACATTTTGTAAGAATAAATAGAGATTTAAAGTGTCAGAAAAACTTGTGATAAATTTTTTAAAAATTGAGAAAATTTGATGAAATCTTTCTCAAAATGCAAAATTATTCCGATTTTTTTTCTAACAAGTATGCAAAAAAAAATTGTGATAGTTTTTACAAGATGCAAACAATGCTGTCAAGTTTTCATCATGTATGCAAAAAATGTTGTGAAGTTTTTTACAAGACGCTGAAATTGTTTTAATTTTTTGCCATGTTTGCAAACCAACAAGCTGTCGAGCAGCAGAAAAATTTTGATAGTTCTCATTGGTGCGCAAAACTGGTCTTGCCTCCATCACATATCTGGAGTCAGGAAAATCGAAACAATCAATCCCAATTTGTTCTGCAATCTGCGTTATCTTTAACGTCGTTTGAAGCTGATTCTCGGTTATGGGAGCCTGCATCCGGTGTCGTTCACTAAAGTCTCTCCTCATGATCTCGATCATGTGCCACACTTGAATTGGAACATCCAATTGAGCCAAGAAAAAAACAGATACTGACTCAAGCACCTTGATTGTCAACATTTCTGGTGAAAACTCAACCGAGTACTGAGGCTATTATTCTGAACGGAGAAGATCATATTGAGAAGTAAGTTAAAGTTACTGAATAAAAAAACAAAGGCTGACTAAGAGCTTAGAGAGGAGCTAGTTGACGGTAGTTGAGTTCAATTAACTTGAAAATAAAAGGATTTTTACTTAAGAGAGAGGGTTACCCTCAACTCAAATGTGTTATTTAACCAATCAGATTAGATTTTCCGTATATGGATGGTAGTCCTATCCAATCAGAATTCAGCTTTCCTTTAGGGAAATTTCGATGAAAATTCGTGTCCAATCAGATACAAATTTCCATTTATGGCATTTTTCTACAATTCGTCGTTACCATTACAAAAAATGATCGATTTTGTTCTGTTTCACAAATTCGAATCTTCCAATATGAAAAAAAACAGAGGAAATTGCAAGATTAAATGGCCACAGGTTTCTTGCTATAAAAAAAGAATTAAACTGCCAATATAACTAACAAAAAAGAGAAAATTAGTGTTTCTTCGAGTTTCTCTTTGGAATATTATCATACGACTTCTTGATTAACTCCAAATTTTCCCAAATAAATTTTTTTTGTCAGTTGTGTCAGTTGTAGTTCAGCAGTAAGCTTAAAGCTTTGATACCCAATACACAGTTCGAAAGTAAAAATTTTGATTGAGTAAGTCTTCCTTAATTGTCTTTTACTTGAACGTCCAAAAAATTATCAAAAAAGTATAAGTCTACTTCTATTTCATCAATCAGGAAATCACACAGAAAATTATTTTCCTGTAGAGTCGTTCGAGAAAATTCAAAAGTTTTTAACTGACATTTTTCAAATCATGTTTATGATTCATCCAAAAGTTATGTCCAGAAGCTGCTGAGTTCTGATTGGTTGAATTTTTTTATGGAAAAATCTGAAATTTTCGTATGAAAATTTTGTAGGCGATGAAGTCATTACCACAAATTGTTTTTGCATGGGCCGTGACGTTATTTCTAATTAAAGTATGACTTCAAAATCAATAAAGAAAAATGCGTGGGCGGTGACGTCGTTTACATAAAAGAAATGACGTCATGGCCATAAGAGGATTATTGTATAGGTGGTGTTGACGTCATTGTTAGTAAAGAAAAGTTATGATTCATGTTTATGATTCATCCAAAAGTTATGTCCAGAAGCTGCTGAGTTCTGATTGGTTGAATTTTTTCTGGAAAAGTCTGAAATTTTCGTATGAAAATTTTGTAGGCGATGAAGTCATTACCACAAATTGTTTTTGCATGGGCCGTGACGTTATTTCTAATTAAAGTATGACTTCAAAACCAATAAAGAAAAATGCGTGGGCGGTGACGTCGTTTACATAAAAGAAATGACGTCATGGCCATAAGAGGATTATTGTATAGGTGGTGTTGACGTCATTGTTAGTAAAGAAAAGTTATATTTTTTGAATTAAACCTTTATTTTTGTTCGCCAATCAGAAACTGTCAATCAGTTTTTTAATAATTTTTTTAGATCGTTACTACGCGAAAAAAAATGAAGTTTTTTCATTATTTAATTGGTTTTTTTAATTTTCAAATTTGGAACATTTCTTAAGTCCCAGTTCAATTTTTTTCATTTTTTAGGATAATGCCTGCTCTTAACCGAAACAAAAACCGAAACAAGAAGACTGTGGAAACATGTATGCTTGCCAGCACGCAGCTCCTTGACATTGAAACAGATGTACTAAAGGAGTTAAATAGTGAAATATTGAGCGAATTCATGTATTTTTTAACACGTGTGCAAAATTTAAATGAGATTTTTTTTGCTATTGGGAAAATTTTGTTAAATTTTTTTCACTAAGCTAGCAAAAATTATTTAGTTTTTTTACAAGATACAAAAATTGTTTCAATTTTTTTAAACAAATTTGCAAACGTTTTTATAAAACTTTTGTGTAGGATGCAAGTTTATCAGTGTTTTTTTAAAATTATTTGCAAAACCAAACCTTTTTTTTCTTATGCAAATGTGAGAAACCCAAAAAGTTTATTGTAGCAATAAAAATATAAGAAACATTTTGGAAGAATAAATAAATATTGAAAGTGCCAGAAAAACTTGTGATAAATTTTTTAAAAATCGAGAAAATTTATTGAAATCTTTCTCAAAATGCAAAATTATTCCGATTAATTTTTCTAACAAGTATGCAAAAAAAATTGTGAAAAGTTTTACAAGATGCAAACAATGCTGTCAAGTTTTCATCATGCATGCAAAAAATGTTGTGAAGTTTTTTACAAGACGTTGAAGTTGTTTTAATTTTTTGCCATGTTCACAAGAAATTGTTGTAAAATATTTTGCAAAATGCAAAAGTAAATTAACCTGTTTGCAAATGTGTTTTAACAATTTTTCTACGAACTCTAACGTTATCTGTTTGTTCCTAACTCTTTTAGGGAAAAACCTTAAATAAAAAAATTCAAAGCTCAAGACAACAATAAAATTATTTGCAAACCAACGAGCTGTCGAGCAGCAGAAAAATTTTGATAGTTCTCATTGGTGCGCAAAACTGGTATTGCCTCCATCACATATCTGGAGTCAGGAAAATCGAAACAATCAATCCCAATTTGTTCTGCAATCTGCGTTATCTTTAACGTCGTTTGAAGCTGATTCTCGGTTATGGGAGCCTGCATCCGGTGTCGTTCACTAAAGTCTCTCCTCATGATCTCGATCATGTGCCACACTTGAATTGGAACATCCAATTGAACCAAGAAAAAACCAGATACTGACTCAAGCACCTTGATTGTCAACATTTCTGGTGAAAACTCAACCGAGTACTGAGGCTATTATTCTGAACGGAGAAGATCATATTGAGAAGTAAATTAAAGTTACTGAATAAAAAAACAAAGGCTGACTAAGAGCTTAGAGAGGAGCTAGTTGACGGTAGTTGAGTTCAATTAACTTGAAAATAAAAGGATTTTTACTTAAGAGAGAGGGTTACCTTCAACTCAAATGTGTTATTTAACCAATCAGATTAGATTTTCCGTATATGGATGGTAGTCCTATCCAATCAGAATTCAGCTTTCCTTTAGGGAAATTTCGATGAAAAGTCGTGTCCAATCAGATACAAATTTCCATTTATGGCATTTTTCTACAATTAGTCGTTACCATTACAAAAAATGATCAATTTTGTTCTGTTTGTCAAACAAAATTAAAAAAGTTACATTTCACAAATGCGAATCTTCCAATATAAAAAAAAATACAGAGGAAATTGCAAGATTAAATGGCCACAGGTTTCTTGCTATAAAAAAAAAGAATTAAACTGCCAATATAAGTAACAAAAAAGAGAAAGTAATTATAAAATTAGTGTTTTTTCAAGTTTCTCTTTGGAATATTATCATACGACTTCTTGATTAACTCCGAAATTTCCCAAATAAATTTTTTTCGTCAGTTGTGTCAGTTGTAGTTCAGCAGTAAGTTTAAAGCTTTGATACCCAATACACCGTTCGAAAGTAAACATTTTGATTGAGTAAGTCTTCCTAAATAGTCTTTTACTTGAACGTCCAAAAAATTGTCAAAAAAGTCTAAGTCTACTTCTATTTCATCAATCAGGAAGTCACACAGAAAATTTTTTTTCCTGTAGAGTCGTTCGAGAAAATTCATAAGTTTTCAACTGATATTTTTCAAATCATGTTTATGATTCATCCAAAGTTATGTCTAGAAGCTGCTGAGTTCTGGGTGGTTGAATTTTTTCTGGAAAAATCTGAAATTTTCGTATGAAAATTTTGTAGGCGATGAAGTCATTACCACAAAAAGCTTTGCATGGGCCGTGACGTTATTTCTAATTAAACTATGACTTCAAAACCAATAAGGAAAATGCGTGGGCGGTGACGTCGTGTACATAAAAGAAATGACGTCATGGCCGTAATAGGATTATTGTATAGGTGTTGACGTCATTGCTAGTATAGAAAAGTTATATTTTTTGAATTAAACCTTTATTTTTGTTCTTCAATCAGAAACTGTCAATCGGTTTTTACTAAGTTTTTTAGATCGTTACTTCGCGAAAAAAAAATCAAGTTTTTTCATTATTAAATTGGTTTTTTTAATTTTCATATTTGGAACATTTCTTAAGTCCCAGTTTAATTTTTTTCATTTTTTAGGATAATGCCTGCTCTTAACCGAAACAAAAACCGAAACAAGAAGACTGTGGAAACATGTATGGTTGCCAGCATGCAGCTCCTTGACATCGAAACAGATGTACTAAAGGAGTTATTCATTGCCCTGACTGTAGATATTTGACCTACAATCAGCAAAAAATCAACTATTATATGTCTAAAAAGCATGCTTCATCAACTTCCAAGCATCGAAGGTTTGTTCTTCTGAGGAGCAAGAGTTCACCAGTAACTACTCTCTCAAACACCATCGGCGGAAAGTACATGGTGCTAAGCAACCGAAACCCAGTGATACGGTTGCTGACCTGTGCAAAATGGTGGAGGAGGAGGGGGAGGATGGAGAAAAACTCAAATAGGAGTTTAGACCTTGTCAACATTTTCTGGTGGATACGCAGATAGGAAATGGGAGACACAACCCAATTTAACTTCCAAATCTCCAAATAAGATACTAAAATTATCAATCAAAAAATTCAAGAAGTCTTCAACAAGCTCGGTTCTGCCGCAAAATCAACATTGCTCTCGCGTTTGTTCTTCAAAAAATTAAGACTGGAGCGTTTGTTCTTCGAAAAATTGAGACTCGGTATTTCTACGCTCATTAAAACAATCCTTGTTTGAAAAACCCCAACACCATTTGCTTTGTACAAAAGCAGCCTTGGTAACAATTCAAGGAAAGTAGAAAAATTTGATATTGCGAAGACTGTACACGATAACTTCAAAACACAAAGTGGCGATTCAAGTTGATCACAGGTGTGACAACTTTCGCTTCCTTGCTCCAAAACATACCAATGGGATGTCCGGACTATGTCTTACCCGAACCTTTACTGAAAAATCATACTGTTAACTGTCCACTACTAAGAAGGACAAAGAACCACTCAAAGATCATTTGTGTCTTTTCCGCGCGTTAGCAATATACATGAACGGACACAATAATCTCGACTCTTTCACGTCTACATACTTTACATACTTTATATCTAAGTCTGTTAATAATCCTAAAAACTTTCGTGGAGTTTCCATTGAAGACTTATCTGTTGTCGAAGAAATTGTGCAAAGAAACAATTTAATTAGCCTTTCGATATCCAAGAAGGCAAAGATGTAGGAAATTTAGCTCAAAAAAGTATTGGATAATTTGACATAAACAGTCAAATTATTAAGACTCAAAAACCAGATCCTTCAAATAAACAATATAGATAGCTTCTTCCAATCTTTCCGGAATCCCAGTTGGGACACTTTCTTCAAAAGATCTGAGATTCTAACAAACATCTCCTGAGATGTAAGGATCGAGTGAGGCATATTTACTCAGAGAAACTTTTTGAGCCTTATAAAGCCCTCTTTAAAAAGCTAGAAGGATTCAATCTTCTAGTTTCTGAAGATAATGAAAATTTTAATAACTTAGCAGTTTTCGGTTTTGGGTCGATTTGTGATGAAAAAGGAGAATTGAAAGAGACACAAACTTCGACCTGGTTTTGAAATTTTGTTACAACTTCAGTTTCTATATCATCAAATCTGATTGTTGAACCCATTTTTTTGTACAACAAGGTCCGCAGAGCTTGCTCATTGATTTTGTTTTGAATCTCAATCTTTTGGCTGAGAAAAGTAAGTTGGAACTGAAAACTAAATTTAAAAAAATTTAATATCCGTCAAAAAACGATTCAAAAACATTAGCTGAATGAGCGGCGCAAGAACTATACGAATAACAAGTTTGAATACAAAGACGAATGCATCGAAGACTCAGAAAAAGCAGATATGTCAACCCTGTTTTTTCCATTGCAGAAAAATCAGCTGATTGATTTTATTCAACATCTGGAGAGATATGCACACACTTTATCTGTTTTTGGATTTAACAGCGGCAAATATGATTTGAACTTCATGCAGTCCTACTTAATCCCTTATTTCATTTGCGATGAAGACTAAGAAACATCAGTCATCAAAAAAGCGAACGAATTAATATCTTTCAAGTTTGGTGATATACCTTTTCTCGTTATAAGGAAATTTCTGGAGGGTGCAACAATTTTGGACTCCAATTTAATGCCTCTAAAGATATCGCAACGAAACGTTTCTTTTCATATGAGTGGTTTGACTAACTTAAATTTTCCCGAATTTTCACCGTATGAAGCCTTTTTCAGTAAAATTAGAAACAACAACCCTCTGGACAAAAATTTTATCGATTATGAAGCGAAGCTGCAAAAGAACGGCTGTGACGAACAACGAGTAATGGAAAAGCTTCAAATCAAGACTTGAAATCTAATGACATTTACCTACAAGATAATTGGCAGAAAAACGTCAAATGAACTGTGTTCAAAAACTTTTTAAAATGGTACAACAACAAGGATGCTGATCCAATTCTAAAAACAATGCAAAACATGACTCACTACGTGGAGATTGATATGTTGAAACTTGGATGCACTATTGCAAATCTATAAAACATAGGCCTACAAAAATCTACAAATTACAACATTTATCAGTTTAAAGAAAATCAAAATGATTTTGTGAAAGAATTCTAGAAGACAAGACTCCCGGTGGACCTTCCGTTGTTTTCACTCGAAAAGTTGTATATGATGAGACATTGATCAGACTTTCATCAAATATATGAAAATCGATTGATGGAATTAATGCAAGCCAGCTCTACCCTTAGTCAAGATATGCCAAGACGGATGTACACGAGATGGGAGTTTGACAACCATATGCAGAACTTTAAATCTAGTCATAACTGATCTCGCAACTTTGAGATTATGGTCTTTCTACCAAGAACAATGACCATGATGCAAAATAGAGAGCTTTTCCACATCTAAAAAACCGAAGGAAATCGACTGCTTAAATGTGGACAGTTGTTGTGATCACTGTAAAACAGTTTTCGAAGCAATAGGATGTTACTACCACTTCTGTTCCTGTCCCCCTTAACAGATTAGGATAATTAAGAAAATAATAAGAAAAGAGAGACAGCTGATATGAGACGGGAGTACATAGAAGAGAAAGGATATAAAGTTGAAGAATTGTGGTAGTGTGAGTGGTGGGTAACTTTCAGAGCTGATGGCAAAATTAAACATTAAAAGCCATGTCGAAACCCATTTTATTTCACAATTAACATCTTTCTATAAACTATTTTCTTGCAAAACAAAATTAAAAATGGATCTCTTCTTGATTATATTCAGTGCCAGTTAGTTGTACCAGATATTTAAAAATCAAAGTTTGGTAAATTTCCTCCAACTTTCAAAAAGACTGAAGTTGGAAAAAAACTATATTGGAGACTGCATGAAAAAACTGCAAGCGAGAATGATATGCTAAAACATCTCCTGAGAATGCTAATATCTAGCTTCAAGATAGAAAATGGAACAGTTATAACCACTCTGTTCAGTTTTTACGTGGAACTTGGCTTGCAGTGCACTAAAGTTAATCGTTTTCCTCAGTACTCTCCTCAAAAATATTTCAAAAATTTTGTTCAAGCAGTGGTTGATGCTAGAAGAGAAAGAGATGAAAACCCTCCATCAGGAGTTGTAGCAGAAACATTGAAACTTTTGGGTAATTCATCCAATGGATATCAGATCATGGATAGATCCAGGCATGCAGTCAAAAAGTATATCAGAGATGAAAGACTCATAAGGCAATCAACGAACCTTTGTTAAAAAGACTGAAAAGTGTTGAAAAAAACTTGTATGAGGTGGAGTTGTTGAAATTAACCCTTGAACACAGAGAACCCATCCTTGTCAGAGTCTTAAACTGCAGTATGCAAAACTGAGAATCTTGGAGCTGTACTACAACTTCTTTGACAAGTTCTGTGATGTAAGTAAACTTTAATTGTTGGAGATGGACATAGATTTACCTTAATAAACATTTGCTGAAGAAATTTTATATGACTGTATTCAAAAGCTTGGGGAAGAATGAGGAAAAATGATTGCAGAGAGTCTTTCAAGTCAGATGCAAATTCTAATTTCTCTCCTCGAACGTGTTGCCGTATAATGAAAAGCATGAAAAGCGAGAGCCGGGCCTTGCAAATAAAACTTATAGATGTACAGAAATGAAATGTTTGTGTAGCAAGACTTATTGCTGCTATGACAACAAAAATTCAGTAGTTAAGTTCTGAACAATTGAGTTCTACAAGATTCTGGAGACGAAACCATGTCAAAGTACAGGAGTGTTCCCAATGAAGCAATCAACCTCACATCTACAAACAGAGGAATCAGAACTGTAAACCAACTGGGTGCAACGTATGAACAGACAAAGAATTTTTATCCAAAAAGACAAGTTCAACATGATAGAAATCATACAAAATCACAAAAACTGATGCAAAATAATGAAAATTATAAGAAGTGATGCCATGTATTAAACTTATGTACGATTCAGTAATTAGATGGTTTTTCTTATACAATTGCGGTTAACTTAAAATAAGACGCAGTGGTTTGTATATTTTCTTGGTTTTTTTTTCTAAAAAACCTAACATTCGGATAGATCAGTAGGTTTTAACTTAGTTTCAGGTAGACAGTGAACTGTTTTAAAGAATATAAATCCCTAAAAAGGTGGTTAATTTATATCATATCTTATCGTGTTTCGATGTTTTTTGGAAAAAAATAAAAAATTCATTTTTTTCTAAATCAAATTTTTCTAAATCCAAAATCTCTTACCATTGACTTAGCATGAGTCAAAAATTATTATAATACACTCATTCCACAATCTACTTGTAATAATTTTAAGATAATTAGCAATTAGATAACACGCGCCGAGAATTTTACAAAAAAAACTACAGAAAAACCAAAAAAAAAACAATATTTAAGTACCATTCTCTTACCATTACACAAACCAAGAAATATTACCAATTCTATTCCCTATCTTAAAACATTGTGGACTCTATATCCAATGTTATTACATAGCTGGGATGCCTGATCTCCTATTCCCTATCTGACAACATGGATGTCTTCAAGCATTCAAGCACAACCCCCCCCCCCTACCCACCCCGTCCCACTGATCACCTCCAACATCTACTACTGTATTGAGAACTGACCTGAAATCAGCTGACAATCAGAAAATTAAAGGCAAAGCCTTTGTCAAGCTTGCTTTAGATTCCACAATTGCGTTTTTGCCACTACAACGACTTCCATGAAATGTCGCTAGATTCCCCAATTTGTCAGTGAATTCCGCATTTGAGAAGCGCTATGTTCTATTCAAAGAAAAACCTTGTATCCCTGAGACAAACCACCCTAAAACCCAGTTATAAAAATCTAGAGACAGTAGAAATGAAAAAAAAATGATTCGGATTCCAGCAAAACTTACAGGTTTCGATTCAAAGGATTAAATTCGTTTTTCTTTGGGTTCGTCAAGCAAAATATGTGGGCTTCTTTTGTTATTGGGTTTCAAGGAGAGGGTGCTTCTATGCTATGACAATCTTTGCATGTGGAACTGCATGTGGAACTCAGAGTCCTTGTGGTTTAAATTTTACACAGTTATAAGTCAGAGCTACAAAAAGTTAAGCTTCTTGTAAAGTAAGCGTATACTTTGTCTCCCACTACACTAAAAAAATTTTTAGTTATTTTAAATAAAAAACTTCAATTCAGGTAATTTTTTTCTAAGTAAGTTCAAACCTGAAATGATGAGACTCAAAATGAACAGGGAGGTAAAACAATTTAAGTAAAATTTGGCTGGCATTTTGAGATCTCCAACAATTATTTCCAGCAGCAAATCTATTTTAATATTTGAATAATGTTTATTGTTTGTTGGTCATCAAATGACCCTGAAAGAACTGCAATCATTTCACTGAGAACTTTTAGAACATAAATTTAAAACAGTTCTCAGAGTTTGGACTGACCTTACATTAATAGCATTTATAACTAATAAAAAAAGCTGGGCGGGCCATCATATCAGTTCCGAGAAAACTATACCGAGTTTTACCATTTTGAAATGGCTTTCAAATTGGAAAGCCATGAACGATTATTTGGACTCGGGGCATCAAATAAGATTATTAAAGCAAAATAAGCCAGCTAGACTGATCTCTATTTTTAATTTGAATTAAAATTTTTGTAGCAACACTCAAGGTAGAAAAAAACTGTTTTATTCATACAAAAAACTTAATGAGACTGAACTATTGGATTTTAATGTTACACTATTTTCTAAGAAAAAAAAGTTCCATTAAGAAATTGACGGAAAATTCAAGAAAAATAGTCCAATTTAATTGATTTTTGAGGATTATAAGCAATTTTTGAGGGTGAGTTGTGGTAAAGGAAAATGCTGAAAACGGTGGATTGCTGGTCAAAGTGGCGGGCATAAAGGGGAAAAAAGATTTCATAAAACTTACTACGTAAAAAACACATGGTTTAGAATTTAAAAAAAAACGGCTAATAACAATTATAAGGATCTAAATGCATGTTTTATTAAAACTAAACAATTCTTTTGTACCACAAACACCTGACAAGGTCAAAACTGATAACAAAAATCGATTGTCTAGAAAACATTTTAGTCAACGACAAATCCTCAAAAACAATTTTTAGCCGTGAAACATCGGCGGCGGTACTGGCTTATATCAGCAGGCTGACTGATCGTATTAGCTGCTTATCAATATAAGTGCAGAATTGGAACAATTTCTGTTATTTATGGTAATTTTCGTCTGCGACTATTTTAAAGTTTAGCTCGTTTGTTACATCATCTTCAGTTTATTCAGGCCAGTAGTTTTGATATTTTGGCTGCCATTTTTTGTGAATGTCGTAGTTTCTTCTCGATTACGATGTTTGATCTTCACAATTTGATATTGCTTAGAAACGAAAAGTTTTTAAAATTTTGCAGAGGGTTCTCACTGCAAACCTGCAAACTTACATTTTTTTCATAGAAACCTATGGTAAATAAAAGAAAAATTCGAGGGCTTAGTTATGGCAAATCAGTTATGTCTACATCGTCTTATTCAAGTCATCAGTGTGAGCCACTTCGGGGTCGGTTGGTGTAATTGAGTCATCACTCTCTTCTTCAGATGATTCGACGTTTTTTGTTTGATCACAACTTAACTTTTGAAAGCTGAATCCATTCAAATTTTTTTTTGAAATACTGTTGTTGTTGCTTTTTCAGATGCAGACTTGATTTCCACTGTTATGTAAGGATTAAAAAGCTAAAGGATGTCTTCTATCATTGCTATAACATCGTTTGTTATCGAACGGAGAAAGAGCTATTTTGTTGCTTCCATTAACTGATATGTTATGATTTCTGCTCTCAATGTTTTCATGGGTTTTCCAACAACCGTTTGTTCGACTAACAGTGATTAGTACTTTTCATGATAAAGCATCGCTTTCAGTGTTCGGCTGACTCTTTTTGAAGTTTGTTTTGTTTTTCCGTAAATAAATGCTACAGAATACACTTCTGGTTTCAAATGTACTGCTTTAGAATATTTTCCAACATTCAACTCATCTGCTAGTTTCAAAGGTTTTTTTTTGTTTTTAAGATTCAAAAAAAGATTTTTTTTTGATATGCATTCAAGTTTAATTGATCTCTTGACATTTTCAGATACTTTTACAGATCGCTTGTCTCGGTTTCGTAGAAATGCGAAACAATACCCTTGTGCGGAATCATAGTTTTTTCATCATATTAGGAGATATCGTCTCGTACTGAAACCTAATTAATTGGAGCTTTCAAACATCAAGAACTGCTGCTCCAAGGTCAGTTATTTCCAATATTTGATTGATTTCTTGAGCATTGTGACTGCAACCAAGTTTTCTTAAGAACTCCTAAATCTGTTAAAATTGAACTTTGATTTAGTAATTTTTGGCTCGTTGTTTACTGGCTACCATAATTAAGTTTTTTCAATGTCGTAGATTCTCCAATGTTTTTCCAAAGGAAGTATATATCAAGAAATTGAAAATGTTATTTCTGAAGACTGATATTTCTGGTTCTTGCCTATTTCTTGTATCAGATCTGTTTATAGCTTCAAAAAGATTGATTGATTAATTAGAAAAACTTTAGAATCTTTAGCTACTTTCAGACCTTGCTCTTGAAAAATTTTAGTACTGAAGTTTGAAAAAAAACGTAACCAAATTTGACAAACAACGTTTCCATTAGATTTTCTGTGTTATTTTTATAAAAATTGGGCATTTTTTATAAATTGGGCCTTTTTCATTTTTTTTAGCAGCCAACCCGAATTGATTATGTTTGTCTTGCAACATCTTGAGTTATTCTAGTTGTTTTGTGACAAAAACTACATCGGAGTCATCAATAGTTTGTAGTCAGAGTCATCTAGAGCTTGTATTCTTCAGGCTTCTCTCTAAAACCATTCACTGACATTGTTTTTCGTTTGTTGTTCCTCCGTAGAGATTCACTACATCCAGAAACAATCCATACGATTATATCTTGTTCATATCGAAGTCAGGCAGGTAATTGTGATAAGTATTTATGAAGTCTTTTTCACTGATCTTGTTTAATCCACCTCGTTTTGCCTTCTCGCCGAAAAGAAACATATCGATATCAGTAAGTAGTTGACAATCTTGTTTTGTTATTTTAGCATGGCAAGGCTTACGAAAATATCAGCCAACAAGAAAACTTTCTCATCAAATTTAGCATAAGAGTCTATATAGGAGTAATTGGTAAACTCCAAGGGTGTCACATATATGCGGCGCATATTTCCGCATATATCCGCATATTTAGGGTGACCTCAGAACCCGCATATAACCAGCGCATATGACGCAATGATCCCGCATATCGGTTTGTTTACTCACTATTACAAGTAATTAACCTTTCAGATGTTGTTTGCTTGCCGCACTTGACAACTGCTGGAACCGTCTACCGCCATTTGCAGCTCAAAGACGTTACTGTACTTTGTTGAAATGTCGGCTTCTGACAGTGAACAAAGCTCAGTACCCCAAGAATATACGAACCGTCTACCGCCATTTGCAGCTCAAAGACGTTACTGTACTTTGTTGAAATGTCGGCTTCTGACAGTGAACAAAGCTCAGTACCCCAAGAATATACGAAAACTCGGGTTGAAAAAGCGCAAAAAGCAAAATCGAAAGCTGTTCACTCTTCGAAACTGTCGGCAAAGCAACGATTACGACAAGGCAACAATTCCGAGCACTTTTATGTGGATGGTGACACTTTATTTTGCAAAACCTGTGCCGTGTCTATTGATTATAGCCGACAGTCATGCCTGGAACAGCATCTAAAGACACAATTACACGAGAAAAATGCCAAGTCAGAAGTTCCAGCCAAGAAACAGAAAACGCTTACGACAACTCTTCCAGTTGAGAATACCGCAAAACTTGCAAAACTTAAGGTTGTTACCGATTACGTCCGGGTTTTAGTGAGTACCAATACCCCATTCAATACTGTTGATAACGAAGTTTTTCGAGAATTCTGCAAGAAGCATATTGTTGGAGGGGGTTCAATTCCCAAAAGAACAGGACTTGCTCGGTACTTGGACGATTTGTATGCCGTAGAAGTTTACAAACTCAAAGAATTTTTTAAGGGTAAAAAACTTGTTGTTCTTTTCGATGAAACTTCGGATAGTGAGGGAAGGTATGTTTGTAATGTTTTTCAATCGACTTTGGCACAAAGTGCGTTTATTTATCCGCAACTGGAATGTTTACTGGTGATGTTGGAAAGTCAGAGAGATTTTGGAGATTTTGAAATATTCCCTTTTCCCGATGAATTTTTCCAGAATACACCCAGTGCGCTGCTTAGTCAATTTGTGAGAAAAGTATCGAAATCTGCCGAAGCTGCTCTCAATAAGTTATCGAAATACTTTGACAGTGAAACTGGCATCCATCCCGCTATCCGGTTTCTGCAAGATGTTCGGTTTTTTAACCCTGTTACATCTTTGGAATTTGAAGAAAAACCTGATCTCACCATACCTGGTTTTAACGACATACCAGCAGGAGAACTCTTATTATATCGTGAGAAAGCCAGAAAGTTCACTTTCGGAAAAATCAATGATTCTTCAACTAAAGTTAAACAACTTGAAGAGAAGATTATGTGTCTGCGTGATTTTTGGTTGGCGAATGAGGAGGTGCTTCCCACTCTTTCAGCCCTAGTACTTTGCTATGGGTTCCTGTTTTCAACATCTGCTGACGTTGAACGTACATTTTCCAAGTACAACAGCTTGCTCGCAGATGACCGAAAATCACTCTCAGACGAGTCTCTCAAGAAAATTTTGTTCCTGTTTTATAACTTGAACTGAATTGAACTTCTTGGATTACCTTTTTTTTCCGCATATTGTCGAGATATTGCCGCATATATTGCCGCATATTTGGAAAAAACTGTTTGCATATTTGAGCAAAAAAATCCGCATATATGTGACACCCTTGGTAAACTCTTATTTGCATTAAATTTTCCTAATGCTGTGAAAAAAAAATTCTTTGAAGCTTGAAGTATTTTTCTTCAATTGACTTTAATAGATTTCCAAACGCTCAGGTAAAAAACGAAGGCTATCAAGAAACCTCATTTTTCTGAATTTTGTTGTAAATACTACATTTTTTCCTGGCAACTGCCAACAGGTATGTGCAAATTGAATGAGATGCATTTATATTCAGTGCAAACAACAACAGTTAGTTTTTTTCTTTCAGAGTTACGTTTTCAAACAAATTGTGAAAATCGTTTTTACTCAAAGTACTGGAGTAAAAGATGGCGTTTTTTGTTGCAAAATGCCCTGATTGCGCGTCAAACCAATTTTCTGATTGGATGATTGTGATGAACTACATCGTAATCGAGAAGATCCTAACGACAAACATCACAATTTTTTGCGCTTTGCAAGTTTTTCCCAGGCATTTAGGCTTTTCTGTTTGAGCTCACATAAGTGATTGGCCTCAAAAATCTTTCAATAACATTCATGTCGCGAATAGTTTGGTCTGAAGTTTTGTTATTCACACTGTCAACCAAACGGGCCCCAAGTGAGTAAAGTTTTTGATCAACAATATTTGTATTTCCCCTTGCAGTAGGTTCGAGCTTTTTAAAGATCAGTTTACCACAAAAAGGCTCCGTGTGGCATTAATAGCGAAAGGATTCATCGAAAGTTTGAATAGAATGTAAAATATAATAGTTCTTTCATTTTCTGGCGTACGAAATGGGATAGCGTCATTCTCCCCACACACTTATAGATGACCCAAAAGCAATATCTCAGATCAATATCCGTTTTTATGTTTTTTATGAAATTGTTATCGCTGATAATTTTTCTTTGTATTGGCTCGACATGAAAGCATTGAAGTTCGCTCTCAGGCAAAGATGATTTGAATTTTCGTCATTGTGTAAGAACTGTTTATCCGTGTCAAATTTTTTCTTGGACAAGTATAGGGGAACAAGTATAGGGGAAGTCGGTTTTAGTTTTTTTCTTTTTACTTTTAATTCAAAATCAAAAATAGCATCCGACTGTGTTGAAAGATATGTCATACTAAAGCCCTTTTAGTCGTGATTCGAACGAGATTAAAAATTTTCAAAATTTTCAAGAGAGAAAGATCCTCTCAGCTGTGATTTAAACGATGTAAAAAAAGTTCTCAAAACTTTTATCCGATGTCGAGAAAAACAGATAGAAGTTTCAAAGATCTAGTCCAATTTCGAGCAAGTAATTTGAATAAGCTCGCTTTATGGAAATTTATTTTTTGTATACTTCAAGCACAAAAAAATTTCAATTTATTATAATGAAAACTAGTTCTTAGCATTTTGCGCTTATTTGGCACAAAAAAAATTCAAAAAAAGTTGTTACGTTATGTAAAAACTAAGAAAAAAATTTTTGATTTTTTCTTAATGACCTTTTTTTTGAAAAAAAATAGTTTGTTAATCACAATTAATTCGCTTTTTTACGACACAGTCTTATAGTTCTCGAATCACACCACACTCTAAAAACGACACTGGTCTGAAAAAAAATTGAGAAAAATGAACTTTTTACGAATTTGGTCGTTATATTAAAAAGGCAGCCACTCATTTTAGAAAAAGTTGATAAAACAAAAGATTTTAACAAGCTTTCTTTTTAAAAACTGTTACACAAAAAAAAACAAGATCGACATCAGCATTTTCATTTGACGTTTCCACCTTGGAAAGTTTAATTGTCAAGCAAAAAAAAATAAGTATCAAATTGGAAACTTCTGGTCGTTTGAAAATTGAAAAAAAAACAACGTCAGATTAAGGCTAGTTACATATCAAGAACCTTTTGTGATTGATATTTATTTTGAAATATATGACCCATACTCAGCAAAAATTTACCAATAAGGAACATGTTTTACTTCACTGTGAAATCTAAGAATCAAATTCCAATTTCAAAACTGGAATTAATTCCTTTTTTAACTACCATTTGCGTGGTTGGAGATGGAAGTTACTTTTGTTATCAAATGAGTTTCAATTGACCTTGAAAAGTTTTTCAATGCATAAGTGCAATCATATTAGCAATAGTGCATGCCTTGACTAAGTTCATCTAAGGAAAATACACCAAAAATGACAATTGCAAGAAGTAAAATAAAATCAGAAAAAATTAATGAGACAGTAAGAAGGTTAACAAAACTCGAAAACATCGTTTGCGTAGTAGAACGAAAGATCAAAACCAGAAGCAAACTTTCATTAAAAATGATACTATCCTGGTTAATGAAACAACACAATATGAGGTGAGCATGCCAAAAACTATAAGCAGAAATCTTCCAAAAAAGGATTTACAAAAAAAAAACAAATGAACTTATACCTAACGAAAATTTGTAAATTCCCGAACCTTAAAAAACATTTTTTAGATAAAACTGGTGTTCAAATGAGCGTGTTGGTTTGATGTCCAAAATTCATATTTGGAGAAGATGGCTTGTCCCAACCATAAAATCCAATCTAAAGCCATAACTTAATTACTTTTTTTTAAACTGACATGACTCAAATTAAAAAAAAACAAGTTTAAGACCTAAAAACTAAATAAAAGCAGGTTAAACTCTCGAAAAAAGAATGTTTTGACTTTTTTGTTTTCATGGTGGTAAAATATGAGCGATTTAGTTAATTTTCGGTTTTTATTTAAGAGTAGATGAGCGCTGTGGAATGATAAAAGACAGTTGTAAAACAAGAATCTATTCTCCTTGTTTATGCTTTTAGTAATGTAAGTAATATAGATAGTTTAGTATTTAGATTATGTCATGACAATGAAATAAATACAACTCAAATCTTTCATAAGTTGCAGAAGAATGAATGAGAACACATGTGTTAAAAGGCATGTGTTAAACTAGAACGGATTGGCAGGTCGGTCACGACCTTGATAGACAAAGGCGAGTTTAGCACAGATAGCTAGCACAATAGTAATAACATAATGATCTCTAAACTACGCCGTACCACATTTCCCCCTCTCGGGAAAATTTTAACAACGTTCGAATTTCTTTACAATAACAAAGAAAATTTAAATATACTTCTTACATACGAGAACAATGCTTAAATTAACAGGTAACCCTGGGAGTTTTAAAAGTTTAACTGATGTGACATTGTAGATATGCTAGAGAAAGTTTTAAGTTTTATCTAGACTGAAGGTATCCTCATTTTATTTGTCGGCCCGACGCAAGGGATGGTCGGAGTGGCTTTTTGTTGGGAAACGAGTGAATCTCCTATACAAAATCTCTGAGTTATCGGGAGGAACTGCCCGAGACGGCCCTGTATGATCGATCTGGAGTAGCCACGATATGATCGATCTGGAGTAGCCACTACAAAACGGACCTTCTTGTCCGGCGAAGCAGGTGTTGACGGAGGTGTAGATACTGACTGAGAATCAATGACATTCACGGAATGTCGGATGGGACTACCATAAAACGTAGTCTGCTTTTTCCAACGTGAGGAGGCCCGCGACGAATTTGATGAGGATGAAACGTTTCCATCTGGTTCGGTCAGGATGACGGGACCATCTTGGGAGAGAAGACCCGATGCTGCCGGAGTTGGTTGAATTCCTTCTTGGGATTTCGGGATTGACGATTCATCGTCAGAGGAGATAGGGATAAGATCTGTACATACTGGGATCTTTGCTGGCGTTGGCGACTTTGATGTAATGCTGATAGGAACTTCCGTTCCTTGATTGCCAGACGTAGAAGAGGAAGCCGTTAAGTCTACCACTGGGGTAGAGTGTTGTGGGAAAGGAATGTTCCGCACACCTGGAGCCTCAGAGATTGCAACTTCTCTTGGCCTAGTCGACCCTGGTCGCACCATTTGGCCACGCGGTGGAGTATGAGAGCTTGTCAAAGATGGGAATTTTGAATGAGTGGGCACGTGTACTGTTTTCGCTGTGATACACTGGCGGGAACTTGACTGTTTGAGTGGCCTATTATCTTCAGATGATGATGGTGACGATGACACAATCGGGCGTTTCTGCCCCTTCTTGACCGGGGTTAGTTGTTTTCCTGAAAAACTTAGATTGGTTGACTTAAGACGGACCGCCAAATGATTTCTTCTAATCACTTTTCCTTTATCGGAAATATATGTAGACCCAGTAACCCGCACGATTGTGCCCTTAAAAGGTTTGAAAAGTTCTCTGCCGGACTTCCTATTGAGAAATTTCCTAAATATTTCGACTTTATTTGGCTCATTCAATACTAAGTAATCCAAATTACGTTTTGGCACCGACGGGCGAATCTGATCCATTTGCATTTGGTTCCTGAATCTAAGGGTACCGGCCGACAAATTTGATCGAAGAGTGGCTGCGAGGACTTGGTTTCTTTCCGTCAAGGTCTTCAGTGCTTTGACTCCCTCCTGATGTGATAGTGACCTTTTCAATGTTAGCCACTGATTGGCTGAATGTGCCAAGCTCTCCAGTGCGCGGTAGTGGGGTGTATCTGCGACTGAATCAGTAGTTTCACTAAAATGTGGAGACACCGTTGGGCTTGAATGCCCTTTCCTTACCACTTTGATTCTAGGTCGGCTGTCACACTGCTCCCGACGCTGTTCAGGTGTTAGTAAGTCCCGTTCCAATTGTTGGTTATCTAAATGAACGCCCGAAGATAAGCGCTCAGCCGCAATAGATAGCTCCGTATTCGGGGGACGACCAAAATGAAGTTCAAACGGTGAAACCCCAGTAACAGAGTTTTTTGTAAATCGGATGTCTTCAATAATATTCCGAAGAGTATCTTGGACATTCGAAAAATCCGAACTCAACCTTGAGGCGCCCAACCGACGTTTAATCGTTTGGATCGACCTTTCTACTAAACCGCAACCACGATGGTCCCCCACAGGACAGAAATATTGAGCAATATTTTTTCCTAGACAAAATTGTTGCACTAATTTGCTCTTAAAACCAGAGTACTGGTCTGTTTTGATAGATTTGGGTATACTATGTTGTTGGATATACGAATTAAGAAATTTGATAATCTTCCGACCACCCGTGGAACGCGTGATCATAGCCGACGGATATTTTGAATAACGGTCGATCGCGACCAAGATATAAATACTGTTACCAAACGAATCAAGTAGGGGGCCTGCATAATCGAGCTGCAGCTCTTCATTAGGACCCGATAAAAGGGGTAAAGGCTTGGAAGAGTTAAATGAAGCATTCGCTTTCAAATTCTTACCAAACTTTGTACACTGGGGACAGTCTTTGCAAAGATGGACGATATCGCGATGCATTCGAGGCCACCAGATGTATTGCGCCGCATCAACCATGGCTAACTGACCCGCATGCGACCGATGGAGTCGAGACAGTAATGGTTTTCGTAAACACATGGGTATCGCGATCCTATTATCTACAACAACACAGCCATCAACCACCGCTGCACAATGCCAAAAGGATTTGATAAAGGGATCGATACGGCAAAATCCTTCGTAGTCCCGATTAACTAGTGCTCGTTTCATGAGGCATAAACTGGCATCTTCGTCCGTGAGTTCCGATAAAACATCGGAATCCAGAATTCCCACCCAGCCAGTTATCGATTTCTGGTCCTTCGCGACCACTGGTGCCTTTAGTATTTCTAAACTATGAACTGACTGATTTTGCTGTTTTGTTATCGTGGTTTTCTTGGCCCTTTTAGTTCTGAAATTTGCGAGAATACGGGCATATTGGCTCCTTAACTCCACTCCTCGTTGAACAGTTGACGACCTTCTGGGTCGTACAGCCCCCGCGCGAAACCGCGGCCTAGCTCTATCCGAAGAAAACCAATGTTGATGGACTGGTAGATATTGGTTTAACAACTGCTCGAAGCTGTCATTCGTGTTGTTGGCACTAGTATTGGGGTTCATCGCAGTCTGAAAAAGAAAAGCCCCCAATAAACCGGTTGTGTTCCAACAAATCCAATACGATAATGTATTAGCGGCGATAACAGATCACCATTACTAACGGCCAAAGTAATAATCCACAAGGAAATTAGAATTGGCAGATAATATGTAAACCATGCTGAGAAAGTGACAAACGCCGGCATGATTTTTCTCAACGCTGATTGGCCAGAATTTGAAACAACAGTTTGGACGCCCTCTAGCGGAGAAAGGACTGATTTATTGAATTAATGAGATAATTCAATTTGATTACTGTCTAAAATTTTGTCGCCCTCTATCGATTTTATTTTTTGCGAATTAGATGGAGTGTTTTGAATTAAGGCGCCCTCTACCGATAGAATTCCAAACTTGTTAGATGTAACAATTGAATTGTTTAACTCGGTACAATTGACCCGAGACTGACTGATATCCAATGACTCAATTAGATTAATATTATCGGATACAACAGAATTTTGGCTGAATTTCGTGATATTAGATAATTCTTTCGTTGGAGAATGATATTTGGCCCACTCGTCCAAGAAATCGCATGCATCAAAGAATCGATTAATACATTTGACCACATATTGTTCGTCAAAATTACTTGGTCGCGGTGCTTCAAATGTTGGATAACGGGATAAGTAATCCACTATTCCTAATTTACCACCGGAGATGTGAAAGATATCAAAATCGAAAGGTAATAACCTATCAGCCCATCTGGTTAAGCGCGATTGATGAGTTTTATTACCTCGGTTAGTCTTTAGCGCGGATATAATTGCTTTGTGGTCAGTTAAAATCACAAAATGATTTCCCAGCAAATAAGTCCGGAAATGCTCACACGACCATACAATTGCTAGAAGTTCTAATTCATTAGTGCTGTATTTCTTCTCCTGATCATTTAGAAATCGTGACGCAAAAGCAATTGGGACCCAAACATCCTTTTCGATCTCTTGCTCTAATGCAGCACCCAGACCACTATGACTAGCGTCACATTTCACCCGCGAGTTCCGACTTTGGTCATAATGGTACATTTTTGTAATATTCGCTATCAATTGTAAGATGTTACGAAACGCGGTTTGTTGGCAATCCCCCCACACGAATTTATTTTTATTACTTGCTTTCAAGGACGGGCGTAATTGGTCTAGTATGCCCATGAACGGACGGAGTTGCTTAAGCGTCCTTGGAGGTTCCAGAGCTAGTACTGCCTCTATCTTAGAACGTTTCGGTCTGTATCCTTCTGAATCGATATCATATCCTAGCCAAGATAATTGATTCATAGAAAAGTCGCATTTCGAAAGTTTCAGAGCAAAACCTTCTTCATCCAGACGACTTATCAATTTGTCTACAAGAATGTTGTGATCCTCGACTGAACCCTTCGAGACAATCAGAATATCGTCCAGGAAACAAAATACTCCTGACAATCCCTGTAGAGTATTATCCATCGCTTTTTGGAATTCCTTTGGCATGTCCGTTAATCCATAAAACCCCGTTTTGAACCGATACGTGCCAGTTTGTTCTCCACAGACGATATTAAATTTGCAATGTTGACTAACTTCTTCACTAAGCGGGATCTGACTGAATGCGTATTTTAAATCTAAGGATGTAAACCAAACCTCTCCTGAAGTGTCCGATGTTATTATCTGGGCGGCCGAGTCCAACAGTTCCAACAAATTCGGCATTTGGTAATGGTTCTTATGAATTTGATAATTCATAGGTTTAGCATCCATAGCTAATTTCACAGAGCCATCTTTCTTAGCCGTAATAACGATCGGAGAGATGAAATGTTCACTTGTACATTTATTAAGTTTAACCACGTGTCCTTCATGAATTAGTTTTTGGATTTCCTGACCAACTTTATCTTGAATATGCACCGGTACTCTCCTTCCCTTTTCTTGAATCGGAACGAGTGGAGACTTGAAAGTAGAGAATACTTTGTGGTTTTTGGCTTTGCCGACTCTATTGAATACACGATGAAATTTTTGGTGGAAGTGAGTTTTCCAGGAATCCGACATTAAATTCGGGTTTGATTGGGAGACTTCTCCCACCAAAGGACGATCTGGTCTAACTTGCGTTGTTCTTACCCCCAAATGGGGTTGCAAATCTAAACCCAGTAAACAACGTGTACGATTTTCTGAAATAAAGAATTTTGCAGACTTGATATGCCATCCCAAAGATGATACATCCATAATTAACGTACCCATCAATTCAATTTTCTTCCTATTATAGTCAACGTATACTGTATTGATTGGATTTTCTTGAACCGTGAAGATCTTGGCTGAAGGTACAGTTTTCAGGATATAGTCTGCTGTCTTCTTATTCACGAACGAAGCTGGGCTCCCAGAATCCACTTTTGCCTTAAAAAACGTCTTGCCACAACGTAGTGTAATCTTGATAGAACGTAACTTGCCCGTGGCGGCATTGACCACCTCCAACTTTTTCAATGACCTAATTGGAAGACTTGGTTTCCCTGCTGCTACAGATAAAACAGCGAATTCCGACTCACTATCTGATGTGATGAAATTGCAATTTTCTTCCACTGTCTCGTCTGACTCAGCTTCTACGTTCGCAACGTTCTTAGAATTGCAGCACTTGGCAAAGTGGCCTTTTTTTGTTACAGTTCCTGCAAGTTACATTTCTGGCTGGACAACTCTGCTTGTGGTTTGCTGAGAATCTGTTACCACAGAAGTAACACGACTTCGATTTTTCGTTGAACCCCTTTTGCTTACTATTCTGTGCCCGACTAATCCTGTCAGAAAGTTTCTTACCCTGGACAGAGAAGGTGGGTTCCTGTTTTATCCGGGAGTTTTGACCCAAGATGGCACCTGACTGGGAGGAATTGCCCGTCGACGACAAACTCCCAAGTTGCCTTTGCAAATCGGTGGCCGTTTGTGCTCCTTTTTCTTGAAGTAACGCGGATTTCAGAGAATCCTCCGGAGTAGCACCTGGATGAATACATAATTCTCTCTGAATATCCTTATATCTCATTTTGGCAATGAAGATATCTCTTACGACATCTTTTTCTTGATCAATTGTCCACCCACACAGGGCGGCTTGTCCCGTCAAACGCAGATAAAATGATTCCAAACTTTCTCGGTCTGAATGTACCGCGTTGTATATTTGCATACGTTCGATGATGAAATTTTTCTCCTTTCTAAACAAGAGAACACAGAATTCGTGGAACTCCCGAAATGATAATGCGCTCAGATCCGCATGCGGATAACTTTGGAGGAATCTTTTCCTCCCTTCTGAGCCGAGCGAGAAAAATAAACGAGATTTAACACGTTGTTCAACCTCGTAATAATACACTCCTGGTGCAACTCTGGGACCTTTTGCCCGGCGCTCTTCATTCATTTCCGTGACTCTTCGGACCGCCGCGTCATTTCGTGCAATACGATTTGCGATTGCTGCAGCATCTTCATCCACCCCCACGACTTCTGGTTTTGGGGCAGGATCGTCGTGTACGACACCCGGAGGTTTTAATAATTCGCGTGGATCACATCTCTTTCTCAGAGTGATTGCCAAATTGAATTGACCTATCCACGAATCCCAGCTACAGGGTGGGTCCGCAGTTGGTTTATGCCAAAACACGGATACGCCCAACAGGTCAGTTCGATCCTCTGAGGTCGAAACTGCTGGCTGCGCCATGTGGAATGATAAAAGACAGTTGTAAAACAAGAATCTATTCTCCTTGTTTATGTTTTTAGTAATGTAAATAATATAGATAGTTTAGTATTTAGATTATGTCATGACAATGAAATAAATACAACTCAAATCTTTCATAAGTTGCAGAAGAATGAATGAGAACACATGTGTTAAAAGGCATGTGTTAAACTAGAACGGATTGGCAGGTCGGTCACGACCTTGATAGACAAAGGCGAGTTTAGCACAGATAGCTAGCACAATAGTAATAACATAATGATCTCTAAACTACGCCGTACCACAAGCGCAATAAAAACCCTTCTTCTAGTCTTGGTATTTTGTTTTTGGTTTTCTCAAAAACTTTTTTTTAAAATTCCCTTACAATGCACAAATAGCACAGTTTGGCCTCGTTTTAGATGTTTTAAGAATGAGTTATTTCAGATTTTACTCGAGATCTAAAACCTAGTTTTTCATGATTATTTCAGTTCTGAAAAATTGGTTTTTGCATGGTTATTTCAGTGATAAATCTCAATATGTCAGTGATTCTGACACCGTTTTGCTATTCACGGTATTTCTGTAACTTATAGATTCTGCTAGCTACCAGAATACCGGAATATGTGACGTAATTGTGCTCAAGAGGTGTTTTTTTTTTCTACAAGGAGGTTTCAACTTTATAACTTGCAAATTTTGACGGAATTGTTTTGGATCAGCCAAAAAAGTAGTGCTATATTGACCTAAAATTGAAATAGATATTTAAACTGTGATCTCTTTGTTGAGCTTACAGAGGTGGGGAGGGGGGGGGGGTTGAAGGCTGTTAATTTGAAATTAACGCGTGATATTTTTCGTGTCATTATCGCTCTAGCCGATATTTAATGCGCCTTAGAAATCACTTCAAATAGAATCGACCTATGATTTTTGATCTTCTTAATACTTTGTTTCAGGCGAAATATCATTTTGTACTTTACAAAACGTGTAATTTGATTGTTTTCAAATACATTTTGAAAAAATAGATTTTTCATGATTTATCTAACTTTTGTAGTTTTTATTTTTGAGCGTGAGCACATTGAAAATGAAAAATAAAAAACAAAAAAATTATTAAAAGTCACAAAAATTGTAATTGATTTCTAGTTTCGAGAGTGGATTTAACTTTTAGATATCCTAACAAAACAAAAAGTGTACATTATGTCCTTGGAAGGCAAAGAGCTTAGCGACATATTTTTTTCATTTAAAAACTAAAGAGGGAACTTTGTAAAAACTAATCATTTTTTCTCTGTTTTCTCGAGTTTAGTGACTCTTTTACAACTCTCTGTGGGCAATGCTTTTTCTTGAAAATTGAATATTTCGAAGGTTTGAAAGAATTAATGCATTATTTTTTGCTTTCTCTAGGATTTTGACAACTTCACCAGTTTTTTTGGCTATATTTGATCATTAAGGTTCGATGATCGTAAATTAGACTCTTGTACAGTTAGCAATTTTTTTTTCAGGAAAAGTCTTAAATTTTTTTCTGACCTAATATTACTTTTTTGCAATTTGAATTTTAATTTGTTTTTCAAATGCCTTTCTTTTCCTTCGTTAAAAGAAAGGCAAGCTACAATATTGAATAGCAAAAGTGTAGATTTCACAAAAACGTGATTGACATCTGATTTTCATTAAATTCAGGGTTTTTTTTCCTTCCACCCACCTCACACGAGGATCAATTTTAAGGTCTAACTAGTGGTTTTACAAGGTTGAATATTTAAAAAAAAAATTATGTGTTTCATGACTCAACTTATCTGCATAAAATTTTCTATGACAATCGGACAGTGTGAACAGTATTCTTAAGTCTCCTACACCTCTGTCCAGCCAACAATCCTACCTGTCAAGACTGTAAACACAATGGTCACTTCAAAAAAAATGTTAATCAAACTATAGAATGTAAAAATTGTAAATAGTCAATTTGTAAACAGCATAGATTGTAAATATCAATCATATCCACAGAGAATGCTGCGGTGTCATTGATTCCAACGCTTGACCCCCTAGAGGCAAAAAAAAGAATCCGATTAATTGAACTACACCCGAAAAGAAAAAAATCTAGTGGAGCAAAGACGTTATAACGATGAATAAACAGCACCTCAAAAAGCAGAACTTAAGAAAATCTTTAGAATGAGACCAGAGGAGGCTGATAAAAAACTCAAATCCTTGCTGTATTTAAACTGGGAGCAGAACAAAAAAATTTATATAAACCATAACTCAAGAAAGTTAAAATTCTATACATCTCCAATAAAAAAATCAGGAATTTATTTTTAAAGTTTTTGTCAGAAATACGAACATAACGTTTGAAGGACACAAACTTTTTAAACAGGAAGCAAAAAGTTAGAGAAACCTTCGAACAGTTTAGGGTAGCTTTAGCAGAAATGGCTAAGAGATGCGATATTTCCAGTGGAGAGGAAGAATGACGGGGAATTTTCATAAATTTTCAGAGAAATTAATTACCAAAACTCTTCCTTCAACGGATGCTATAATTGTAGTTCTGATTGACAAGAAGCGAATTAGCTACCATCTAAAACTGACCACAATTTCAAAAAACCCGGAAGTTGTGTAATTAATGACAACAGAAGACTTTTCAACGTCAAGAGAGAACCAATACTTACCATTTAAAGAGTGATTTTATTTGTCAAACGCTACGGATTTTTTACCAAAGGTCACCTACTCCTCTGTCCAGCCAACGATCCTACCTGTCAAAACTGTAAATACAAAAGTCACTTCACAAAAACGTTAATCAAAACTTAAGAAAATGAAGCATTGTAATTTGTAAACAGCACAGATTGTAAGTATCAATCATGTCCACAGAAAAAACTGCGGCGTCATTAACGCCTGATCCCATGGAGGCCAAATTGACAGTGACGACTATTTGGCGCTAAATGTCATAATTCTTTCGACGGAGACGGAACAGAATTGACAAAATTACTCTCCCCGGGACCTAGTAAATCAGTTAATTCTACACTAACCTCCACAAAAGACGACACAGAAACAATTTACAACGATTACAAAAACTTATTCGCTTTGATTGAAAAAATCAACAAGAGTTAGGCAAAAGTAACACATTTTTGCTAAATCCAATCCAATTTGAGTGGAGGAGAGTAGCTGTGCATTTGCTAAACTCAGTTAAAAAGGAAATGCTCAGAATAAATTCCGAGGAACACATCAAAAAACAGAAAACTACAACAAAAACCGCTTTATTTGCCCTATTTTTGTATAACTTGCAAGAAAAACAAATCAATTACTTTAGCGTTAGACTCAAAGTTCAAAAAAAAAACATTTTACAAGAACAAATATCAAATGCTGAACATTCATGAACTTGTTGAGAAAAAGACGGCTTCTTTTTCTGAGTAATTCATCGGAGGAGTTTGGTATAGTAACGTTCATTTAAGAAACGAGTATAGCTAATTAGTTTTAATTGATTTCACAAGCAATCAATACAACTTCAGCACAGTAGAGGACAAGATAACCGGAACCTACCATTCTTTAATTGATTTTTACAGATTGGGAGATAATCCCAATGAATTTTAAAAATTCATGGATTCAGCAATCAAAAACAATCCTTTTACAAATTGTTATCTTGTTAAAACTTTAATAGCATCCATAGGAGAATTTTCTGAACAAAAACTAGTTGTAAGTAAAACAATATCGTTACTAAACATTTGTAAATTTGCCGTCAAATAGCCAAAATTTACGTTCTTCCAGAACAAAATGGGATGGCTCAGTTTTAAAATCTGCGACACAGGGACTTGGGGCAACACTTCTAATTGTTAAAACTTACAACATTAAGAATGTCCCTACTCAAAAAGTTTAAAACTTCAACACGTTCTTTTTTTGTTCCACAAATCAATAGATGAAGTTTCATCCCAGTCTCGCAACTTGGGCAGCCCTTTGAGACCCTTTTTGAAGAAAAAAATTTCTAATAGACTAAAAAAAATCATACTATCGCGTTTCACCAGATCAAACAGGAGATCTTCAACTTAATTGAAAAAACACAAGGTAGTAAAATTCGAAACAAGGGTTAAATCAGACGATTCACATAGTGGACTTGGTGCATCATTAGAACAACTCCACGGGAACGACTGGAAAACAATTACCTTTGCATCTCCACTTTTAAACCACCACGATGCAAAGACTCAAGGAACAAATTATAATTTCTAGGAGTAGTATTTGCAGTCAAAAATTACAAGATTATGTTATGGGTCTCTAATCAAAGTTATTGCCGATCATAAAGCCCTGTTTTCTGTTTTATCCAGAAACCACAGCAAAACATAAATGGATTTTACTGACCTAATTTCAAGCCGTCCATCGGATAAAACTACCCCAAGTTCAAGTTACGACAAAGAATTTGTTGTTGCAGCGGTTTCAAAAATCAACTGAGCATTGAATTCGAAACTTGCTTTCTTAGGTAACAAAGACATCGCTTCAATCATGAATTATATAAACTCCCTTTTTTTCATTTATAAATTTAAAAACTTGCTCAGAATTTTGTTCATCAAAATGTGTTTCTTTGGATTTTACCATTACTGATCCTTTAAAATTTTTAATTTTTAATTCCGCGTTTCTTTTTTATTTTTGGTTCTTAGTTTTTTTAATTCTAACCTTGATATTAATTGTATTCAATCTGTATCTATGTCCAACAAAAAATGTAATGTTTCACTAAATTTGGTGCAATTTTCTTTAACACAGAACAATTTAACCCAATTCATTTTTCACTAGTTAAAAAAATCGAAATTCCCTGAAAACATCCGACAAACCTCTAGATACTAGTTCCTTGTTAAAAACAAAAGCAATATCATTACTTACAGAAAAAGACGAAAGGTTCCTTCTGTTTTAATCAAGTCACTCCAAGGGAGATTGGATCTAACAAAATTGCAAAATGGTCATAATTTGTCATAAAATCAAAAGTTTCCACGAATCCGAAAGAGAAAATCCGAAAGATAAAGGAGAAATGCAATGACAAAATTTTACACGAATCTCATCCAGAACATTACTGGATGCGTTTTTTAGCTTAGTACAATTGGTGGCCTCAAGTTTATCTTTATCAACAAATCTACCACCACGATTTTAATTGTACACAAAGTACGAAAGCTGGTGAGAATACTAAAACTTTAATGCCAAACAATTCCGTCAGAAAACCACCAAAACTTTTACAATCCAATGAAGAAATCAATTTAGACTTCGCAGGACCGTTAGAAATCTCCTGGATCAAAACGATATAGTTTACTTTGCTTCGACTGTTTTTCAAAATTCCCTTCCGCAAAAATTCACATCAAAATTTTCTTTAAAAACTGTTTTGGACTTTATTCAAGATTATATTTATTTACACGCATACCCAGCTCAATTGGGGTAGATTACGCCTCCTGCTTTGCTAATCAATTTTTTTGAAACTATTCTGCGACTCAAACAACGTAAGCTTAAAATTCTGTACAGTCGACGATCATAGATTCAACGGTTTGCTCGAAAACCTAGTAAACCCTTCAGAAGCAAAACTTCGTGCCATGTCTATCGATTCTCGTAGACCCTCACTTAATGACTTTATCTCACGTATTTTCTGGAAACTTCGCAAAAAGGAAATCCATCATCTCAAAGAATAGGGCAAGAAGCTGGAGATCAGATGACAGAACCTCTCCCGCAAAAAACCTTTCCAATGGTTGAGGGATACGATTTAGAAAATCAAAACAAAACGACCCTATACAATAAAATTAATCCGTCCTCTAAAGGTAATATACTTCGCAAGTTTGAAAATAGATCCATTGGAACCCCCTTCTACGAACCTTCTACTTTTTAATTCCGCGTTTCTTTTTTATTTTTGGTTCTTAGTTTTTTAAATTCTAACCTTGATATTAATTGTATTCAATCTGTATCTATGTCCAACAAAAAATGTAATGTTTCACTAAATTTGGTGCAATTTTCTTTAACACAGAACAATTTAACCCAATTCATTTTTCACTAGTTAAAAAAATCGAAATTCCCTGAAAACATCCGACAAACCTCTAGATACTAGTTCCTTGTTAAAAACAAAAGCAATATCATTACTTACAGAAAAAGACGAAAGGTTCCTTCTGTTTTAATCAAGTCACTCCAAGGGAGATTGGATCTAACAAAATTGCAAAATGGTCATAATTTGTCATAAAATCAAAAGTTTCCACGAATCCGAAAGAGAAAATCCGAAAGATAAAGGAGAAATGCAATGACAAAATTTTACACGAATCTCATCCAGAACATTACTGGATGCGTTTTTTAGCTTAGTACAATTGGTGGCCTCAAGTTTATCTTTATCAACAAATCTACCACCACGATTTTAATTGTACACAAAGTACGAAAGCTGGTGAGAATACTAAAACTTTAATGCCAAACAATTCCGTCAGAAAACCACCAAAACTTTTACAATCCAATGAAGAAATCAATTTAGACTTCGCAGGACCGTTAGAAATCTCCTGGATCAAAACGATATAGTTTACTTTGCTTCGACTGTTTTTCAAAATTCCCTTCCGCAAAAATTCACATCAAATTTTTCTCTAAAAACCGTTTTGGACTTTATTCAAGATTATATTTATTTACACGCATACCCAGCTCAATTGGGGTAGATTACGCCTCCTGCTTTGCTAATCAATTTTTTTGAAACTATTCTGCGACTCAAACAACGTAAGCTTAAAATTCTGTACAGTCGACGATCATAGATTCAACGGTTTGCTCGAAAACCTAGTAAACCCTTCAGAAGCAAAACTTCGTGCCATGTCTATCGATTCTATTGTTGAGCTTTTTGGCGGCAAAAAAATTCGAAAATTGGATATTGTGAATCGCAAATCAAAATTGTCAAAACTCAACACATTAAGAGCAAATAATTCCTTCCCATAACTAATTAAAGCGAATATTGAAGTAAGTAGAAGAAAATCAAAGGAGAATCAGATAGTTCCATCGGGGAACATCAGAACACAGACAGATGGGGAAGACATCATACTGCAATCACCACAGAGCACAACCACAAAAAAAACCAGCCCTCATCCAGTGTTCCTCAAAGGTTAAACCGATGGTGGGAAAGCCTTATGCAAGGACAAAGCTCAAAGAAAACTCAAACAGAGAGAACGTCCAATAAAGAAAAGACAGGCGAAAGCATTCTGGGTACCCACTAGAAAACAGTCTGTTGAAAACGAAAAACTATCGGGTTACTTTGCGTGCGACGAATCCTGTTTCATTCCGTCGGATACGTACGACCTTAGCGAATGAGAATAGTCGGTGAGAAGTTTACCCTGTAGAGATGTAGGGAGGGAGAGATTCATTTCGGATCAAATTTCTTTAAGACGTTTTGAACTGGATAGTTCGGATTTAAAACATAATCCTACGGTTGAACCTAATATTTTAGAAAACCCACAGACAAACCATTGCACAATTTCAATTGCACCAGCAGTTTAGAAGGACGAGGGGAACAACAACACATAGCAAGCTCAAGAGAACCCCATCACCGAGAATTGTCCATTGTATCAAGACTGGATATCTGTCGACATTCCAGTTTTCGAAATTGTTGAATCTTTGGAACAAATGGTGATCTTCTTAGAACAAATGGTGATCTTCATAGATCTGCTCGCGATGTCGGTCCTCTAACACTTTACGGTAATAGGTTAGTCATAGACGTTGTAGATCAATCTGCATCAGCGCAGAACCACTCTACTGATACTACGGCATCAATGGAAGATAACACAAAGGAGTGCCAGGCTGTCCTCTCTCAATTCGCTTTTCCCGACACCTATGGAAAAGACAGGAACCACGTCGAAAATCATAACTCCGTCGAATGAACTATCTCTGCAAGCATAAACATTTTTCCTAATACAACCAGGCCCCGATCCAATGGATATTGGATATCAAAGTGATATCAGATATTTTACCTCATCTACACTAAAGGAGGAAATGGCAAGCTATTATTTACCCTCACAGTCTGACAGTCGAAATCATCAGAAATGAATATGTTTATCTCGGGAAATTAAAATTCTACAACTTACAACTTATAACATTATTGTACGCATTTTTGGGCGCTCAGTTTTGTTTCACACGTTTCGTATAATTGTAGTCTTAAACCATTTTACTAACTTGCTTTACAGTAACTAAAAAATCACCTTCTATCACTTTATTAGAAAAACAATTTTTCTTCATAATCATTTTTTTACGTTAGAGTGCTGTCGAAACCATTCAATCGCACCATTCAATTTCTTGCTTATTTGTTTATTTGTTTACTTCATTTATTTTTACTCAGTCTCAACGGTTCACTTATTTTTGAGCTCATAGAGGGAAAAAGAGATATTACTCTAATTATGATGATTTGCATTGCCCTTTTAAAAAATTTTCCCTGCACGGGAAGTGTTAAAATCTGATTTCAGTTTAGTATTTTTTATTTAATTTCATGACAGGTCCTAACATGACCTTCACTTAACGTCAACTCCTTCGGAGTGACTTCGCTCACTTTTTTACTAATGTTTTAATGATAAAGTAATTCACTGTTTCAAATTCTTCCTAATCTTTTAAAAAATATTTAGGTACAGCATTGGAAAGTTTTTGGCAGGATTTCAAGCCCAATTTTGCGGATTCGATCCGTTGAATCACCTTAAAACTGTTTTAAACAAAGCCTCAGACCCAATGATATAATATTTTTGAGGTGTTGGAATTTAAATTATTTATCAATTCATTGCCCTAGTTTATTGATCAAAATTTACTCAAAAAAACCACGCGGAGCAGAAACATTGCCAAAAAACAACGTGTTTAAGGGGTGCTAAAAAGAATAAAACAGGTGAAAGATAATCAAGAAAGGGATTTCGTAAAGTTTTTGGCAATTTTGGAGAATCAGTTTGGTCGACCTAAAAAAACGACAAGAGTTTTTGAAATTATTTTTGAAGACTATCCCTCTCGATGAATCCTAGATCAGAGCTTGCGATATATCAAAAGTCATCGTTTAATCATCGGTAATTTGCATAGTTTCACCAAATGTAAACCACTAGATGAAAAACAGGATAAAATGATACACCGACTTCAAATCGTATTATGAAAACAGACTACTTTATTCTAAGTTGTTATCATGTCCCCGGTTGACAAAAAAGGCTTATCAAACATTTTTCAAATATAGAAAAAAAAAGCTTATCATACTCTTTCATACAATTTCATAAGAACAAAAGAAAGCGTACGAAAATAGCAAAAAAGCGTTTTTTCCTTACTATGAAATTGTAGGATAAGCATTTTTTCTATTCAATGAAATTGTATGATAAGCATTTTTTCCATAAGGAAGTTAAACAAAAATTTTTTGTTTTGAGTTTCTGTTTTTTATCCGAAACACTAATCAAAGTTTTTTTTGTCATAAAAAACCCCTGATAGTAACTGGCAGTTACCACGCAGTTAATCTGCATTTGGTGATTTTAGCCATGAAAAATAATTTTAAGTCTCACGCGAAATTATGTACCAAAAATCTAACTTTTTGTAAATGGCTAGATGGTTTTTTTAATTTGAAAAATTTGGTGCTTGAGAAAAAAGGCCTGTTTTCTACATTTTTTTATCTTGGCAAATGAAACAAAAAAAATAATCATATTTACAAAAAAAAACATTTTTTTTGTAATTTTTGGATTTTTTTTGCCTGAAAAACTCATCCTGGACTACTTTATAAAGAAAAAGGCAAATTTGGCATGCATATTTGAGCACAAAAGCAAGTTTGCAACCAAAAAAAGTATTCAAAATTTTTTACCTCAAGTTTTTGTTTCTGTTAATGAAAAAATGCATATGATACAGTTTTCATATATGAAAACTATAGGATAAGCATTTTCCGACCAACAATTAAAACTATATTTTTGATTGCTAAAATGCCCTTTATCTTAGTTATAATTATTCAAATCTCTTTAAAGTTGCCCAGACCCGTTTTTTGGTGTTTTCTGTTACCTTCAATTTCTCTACGACAAAATGTTTATCTTATAATTTTCATACATGAAAATTGGATGAGACAATTTTTTATCGAAAATTTTTAACCATTTTATATTGACGAAAATGCTTCAAAAGAGGCAAATATACCATAAATGTTCATTAAAAATTTTTAAAACTTTTTTTTTTAATTTTGCATGAAATTTGTATGATAAGCATTTTTTCCATGGACTTCATATATAAACTGTATGATAAGCATTTTTCTTCTATGGACGTCAACCCTTGGTGGTAGACGAAAACATCACATCCGGAGGAAACAAAAAAATTTGCCATACATATCAGAAGAAACCAACGGGGGCTATTATTGTGTTGGAGGGACGGAATGATGGAAAGTTTCCAATCAGAATCAAAAAGGTGTGTTTCATTCTTCAAATATTATTAAATCGCTTGCTAAGAAAAGCTATGTTTTTTTCCAATGCGTTTTTGATCTGGCAAGGTTTGAAGTTTCAATTATTTGCAATCTGCTTATTTCTAATCAGTCAGTATTAAATTTATTGGCCTGGAATTGTTTGGAGTTTTTCGCGATTTCTGCAAGATGTTTGAATATTCAATTCTGATTGGCTGAAAATAAAGGAAATAAAGTTCCATTCGTTCTCTCCATCATAAAGGATACCATTAAAATGAACATTACGCCGTAAAATCTGAATTTACGAACACAATCTTTGTCAAGAATCGAAGTTTTTGTTAAAAATTTTTTCTAAAGACCAACTGAAATTACACGTGATCTACGAAATTTTTCCATGAGCTATCAAAGCATTCAACTACTTTGTAAGTCTGATGATATAGAGCAATCCCAAAAACCGTACGGGAGAAAACATACTTCGGTTTCGCGACGTCAACTGAACTATTTTTCAATGATATTCGAAATGCGCAATTGCCTGTTTAGCAAATCAATGCCAATTAGATCAAAGAAATGCAGACCCGCACTCAAGTTTCATGAATAAAAATTGATTGAGGGTACGTCGCGGGGGTTTACGTGGAGGGTGGAGGGTTACGTGGTAAGGGGGATTACGTGGGGGAATGGGGTATGTGGGGCAGGGGGTACGTGGGGGGTGGGGTGGTACGTATGGCTTAGGACGTGGGGGAGGGGGAGGGTGGAGTTAGAAGGGGGAGGGGGGTTGAAACGTGGTTTAAGACGTGGGGAGCGTGGGGGATGAACGTGTTCGTGCGAGATTTGCAAAAAATTGTGCAAAGAGTACAGTAATTAGCTACAAACTTTAATCCATTTTCATGGATTTTATGTACAAAAAATATTCCATTTTATTGAAAACAAAAATTGATTATAATCGATTATAATGGATTTTGATGGATTTTGATTTTTCGAAAATAATCGATTAAAAATGGATTAAGAATCCACGATGTTGTCTAAATTTGCCATGATAATCGATTATATAGACAACATTTTCGTCCACAAATATCCATTATAATCAAATTTTATCCAGGTAACTTCAGTCCGGGGAGAGAGAAGCATGACACCCGAACAATTGGAAGCCCTAGAGGCGGAAGTATACCGGGATACCGTTTTTTTCTTACGCATAATTTATCATTTTGTATACCGAACCCAAAATGATTGAATATCGAAATTCGAAAACGAAGTTACGATGATCTTAAGAACCAATCATTATTTTGAACAATTTTCTAATCCCAAAATAGTTCAAAATTTTCAATAACAAAAATAATTAAACAAAAGAAAAAGACACTAAGTGCTTAGATGAATTTGTTTTCCGGCTTCCCTTCAGACTGAAAAAAAATTTTGCTTCTTAAAACGTGTTGAACGATTTTTTTATTTATTTGTCTTGCTTTCAACCCCCACTCGCTATTCAAAACACAAAATGGTTTGTCCTGCGTCTCGTCTCGTGATAAAGAGACCAAATTGCCTGCCTCTTTTCAATTTTGAATAATGTAATTCGCCACTTACGTGTCCCCAATTGGGACAAGTCAGCAGTTTTCAAATCTACAAAAATGAACAAAGCTGACAAAATATTTCAAATTTTATTTCACGACAACGACAAAGATAACTACCATATATATTAGGAAAAATCAAAAACTTTGAAAATATCAGTTGAAACTTGATGAAAAAAACCCAAGCGGTTCCTTACTTTCGTTAATTTCGGCTAAAAAATTAAAGCGCACAAAAAGTATACTTCAAGAAGTACGTTTATCAAATTAAAACCTTTAGTCGCACAAAATGGAATAGAATGTACACAAAACTACCATCATCAACAACAGTACAAGCTATACAAGCTATTTTTGCGAAAGCAGCATACGCTGGACATCTGTTATTGTTTCGACATTGAGTGTTTCGGTGTGATTTTTTTTCTGCAGCCTCACATAAGATTCATTTTTTTGATTTGCTATTCATTTTTTGGAAGTTGTGACGAAATTTTTTTTTCATCTGTTAGGTATTCGAATGTGCTGGGCTAAAAATTAAAAAGATAGTTTGGGTGTGTGAGACGATCTTTTTTTGTATATTTATGGGATTTGAAAACTGCCGATTTAGTCAGTTTGGGATAATTAACAAAGCGTCAGCTTCGCTGAAACTTAAAAGAAAAGAAAAGGAAAAACTGAAAAACAATTGGATAGGTTGAAGCTTGCCGTGATGCAACTAGTCTTGAGTATAATAACAAAAAATCATGGTAGTACAGAAGAAAAAACTGAAAATATTTCTTACCTGAACATATATATTCAAGGTTTGTAATGATTATCAAGATTCACATTAACCTATGTTGAGTTCAATGATGATTGCTTTTTTTTCGACTCAAATTTGCCAATTTGAAAAAACTTTATTATGGCTAAATTGTCAAACACGTACTAAACTCAATGAAGATATCCAGTTTCTTGCCTGAAACTATGAGTTCCTAACTATTGAAACAACTATCAAATTGAAATTAAACGTTCTTTTTTTTTAAATATGTTTTGCTTTGCACTACTTCTTGAGCAAATACGATGCCAAGATAACAAGGTTTGTCGATGATCAGATTTTTATTCTAAAAGTTTCCCGCAAGCCCATTTCTGCTCGAGACATATGATGTTCTTTTTGAACCAATCAAACGTCAGCTGAGCGAACACCAGATGCCACTCGAAAATGTAGACGTGTGGGATCCCTGGAACTGACAATATTACAGGTGCCCCATGCACTGCATCGGTTATTCGGAATTGTCCTTTCCCAAAAGAAATATTGGTTATCACATTTCCGCCCAGTGTGCCGTCATAAACGAACTAAACAGATAATATTATTCTTTTCAAATTTTTAAGAAAAATGCTAAAAATGTATTTGTAAATAAATTTGGTTCAAAAATCTGATTCAGACTTTTCGAACAATAGTAAATCATTCATGGAAAAAAATAAATCCAATTGAGTCTGAATTTTGATTCATCTTCAGTGATCTTTTGAAACAGATAAATTTAATCTTATCAATTAGCTGAATTCTGAAAAATTTTACTCAGGTAGCTGAAAGGTATTACAGCATATGTAAAAGCACTTCAAACAAAGTCAAAACATTCCATTGACAGTTTTGTTCGAGATTTTGAAGAATGTGACAAAGTTTTGGTGCTCGGGGTAATAATTTGTTTTTTCAGACTAATTTGGACTTTTTAGCATAAAAATTTTGACAAACGGTTTTCTATACCATTTAAAAGCTATTGTTGATCCGAGCTCGAAATTAGAAAAAAATTACCTGTCTAAGATTTAGTTGATCCGAGCTCGAAATCAAAAGAATTTCCTGCCTAAGATTGCTATTTTTGTCAACTTGGATAATATTTCAGGCTTTGAACGCGTAAGCAGAGTCTTAATTTGCTTCATAAACCATTCCAAATTGAACTGAGGCATGCTATTTTGCCTGTTTTAAAATCACTTTAAAATTCACAAAAAAAACGAAAATTCAAACTTTTTGTACAGTTTTTTGGAAACTTCGTCACTTTTTCAAAAACGAAACTGTTCCATAGACCTTTAAAAGCAGTCAGAAAATTCAAGGTTTTGCCTTGATACGAGCAATTTTGCTCGGATTTTTTAAGCAATTGTGACCTTTTGTGCTTCAAATAGTTGTAGATTATCAAAGGTACAGTTTTCAAAGGTTGGTTCTTTCCTGTTTTTTGAGGTTCAGTATACCACCAAAAATTGGGGAAAGGAATCAGAATTTCCAACCAATTGCCTCTAAAAAGCATAAATGGGAAATTGAGACAACTAATTGAAAAAAAATTGACACTGAGACTTCTTGTAATATAAAAATGTGAACGGACTAATTTAACAGTCATCAGCCAAACTCCGTATCTGTAATTAGGGGTGGATTTAGGGAGGAGGGGGGCGGTTACCGGACGCCCTCTCCCCTCAAGGATTCGACCCCCTGCCAACTCAAAGGGTCCGCCCCTTGGTACTTTTTATGAAATCCATTTTTTGGCCGACCGACCCTAAAATTTTTCTAAAAGCGCCTTTGGCGCCAATATATACTAATTTTGAGAGGGGAGCGCGAGCCGAAAAACCGCAATTTTTGGGTCAAAATTTTCCAAAACTTCCCTAAAAACGCTTTTTTTGGACTGTTTTTTTTTGGGCGGCGCCGAAAATTTGGTCAACACAGGGAATAAACTGTGCTTACGGAGAGCTCGAAAAATCAGTTCGGTCGACCTAAAAAACAGGTTGACAAAATTTTCGAAAATTTTTTGAAAATCCGTCCCCCCCTCGAGAAAATCCTAGATCCGCCCCTGCTTGTAATGACAATGACTCAAACTGAACACTGATCGCTGTGCAAGAAATGGCCAGACCAACTACGACCGGCAGTTGTTTATTGATATTTGGGCTTTCGATTTTTTGCTAAATCGTCTTGTTAAACCTCATTTACTAGCCCCTTCAACCCTTATGGGCTGTTTTATTCTAAGCAAGCCGAAGAAAACTGCAGCAAACCTTAAGAAACGTGAGATGTTTTCCCAAACTTTTCCCCGCTTCATAAACCGTTCCAAATTGAACTGAGGCATGATATTTTGCCTGTTTTAAAATCACTTCAAAATTCACAAAAAAAAAACGAAAATTCAAACTTTTTGTACAATTTTTTGGAAACTTCGTCACTTTTTCAAAAACGAAACTGTTCCATAGACCTTTAAAGGCAGTCAGAAAATTCAGGGTTTTGCCTTGATACGAGCAGTTTTGCTCGGATTTTTTAAGCAATTGTGACCTTTTGTGCTTCAAATAGTTGTAGATTATCAAAGGTACAGTTTTCAAAGGTTGGTTCTTTCCTGTTTTTTGAGGTTCAGAATACCACCAAAAATTGGGGAAAGGAATCAAAATCTCCAATCAATTGCCTCTAAAAAGCATAAATGGGAAATTGAGACAACTAATTGAAAAAAAAATTGAAACTGAGACTTTTTTTAATATAAAAATGTGAACGGACTAATTTAACAGTGATCAGCCAAACTCCGTATCTGTAATTAGGGGCAGATTAAGGGAGGAGGGGGCGGTTACCGGACGCCCTCTCCCCTCAAGGGTTCGACCCCCTGCCAACCCAAAGGGTCCGCCCCTTGGTACTTTTTATGAAATCCATTTTTGGCTGACCGACCCTAAAATTTTTCTAAAAGCGCCTTTGGCGCCAATATATACTAATTTTGAGAGGGGAGCGCGAGCCGAAAAACCGCAATTTTTGGGTCAAATTTTTCCAAAACTTCCCTAAAAACGCTTTTTTTGGACTGTTTTTTTTGGGCGGCGCCGAAAATTTGGTCAACACAGGGAATAAACTGTGCTTACGGAGAGCTCGAAAAATCAGTTCGGTCGACCTAAAAAACAGGTTGACAAAATTTTCGAAAATTTTTTGAAAATCCGTCCCCCCCTCGAGAAAATCCTAGATCCGCCCCTGCTTGTAATGACAATGACTCAAACTGAACACTGATCGCTGTGCAAGAAATGGCCAGACCAACTACGACCGGCAGTTGTTTATTGATATTTGGGCTTTCGATTTTTTGCTAAATCGTCTTGTTAAACCTCATTTACTAGCCCCTTCAACCCTTATGGGCTGTTTTATTCTAAGCAAGCCGAAGAAAACTGCAGCAAACCTTAAGAAACGTGAGATGTTTTCCCAAACTTTTCCCCGCTTCATAAACCGTTCCAAATTGAACTGAGGCATGATATTTTGCCTGTTTTAAAATCACTTCAAAATTCACAAAAAAAAAACGAAAATTCAAACTTTTTGTACAATTTTTTGGAAACTTCGTCACTTTTTCAAAAACGAAACTGTTCCATAGACCTTTAAAGGCAGTCAGAAAATTCAGGGTTTTGCCTTGATACGAGCAGTTTTGCTCGGATTTTTTAAGCAATTGTGACCTTTTGTGCTTCAAATAGTTGTAGATTATCAAAGGTACAGTTTTCAAAGGTTGGTTCTTTCCTGTTTTTTGAGGTTCAGTATACCACCAAAAATTGGGGAAAGGAATCAAAATCTCCAATCAATTGCCTCTAAAAAGCATAAATGGGAAATTGAGACAACTAATTGAAAAAAAAATTGAAACTGAGACTTTTTTTAATATAAAAATGTGAACGGACTAATTTAACAGTGATCAGCCAAACTCCGTATCTGTAATTAGGGGCAGATTAAGGGAGGAGGGGGGCGGTTACCGGACGCCCTCTCCCCTCAAGGGTTCGACCCCCTGCCAACCCAAAGGGTCCGCCCCTTGGTACTTTTTATGAAATCCATTTTTGGCTGACCGACCCTAAAATTTTTCTAAAAGCGCCTTTGGCGCCAATATATACTAAATTTGAGAGGGGAGCGCGAGCCGAAAAACCGCGATTTTTGGGTCAAAATTTTCCAAAACGTCCCTAAAAACGCCTTTTTTGGACTGTTTTTTGGGCGGCGTCGAAAATTTGGTCAACACAGGGAATAAACTGTGCTTACGGAGAGCTCGAAAAATCAGTTCGGTCGACCTAAAAAACAGGTTGACAAAATTTTCGAAAGTTTTTTGAAAATCCGTCCCCCCCTCGAGAAAATCCTAGATCCGCCCCTGCTTGTAATGACAATGACTCAAACTGAACACTGATCGCTGTGCAAGAAATGGCCAGACCAACTACGACCGGCAGTTGTTTATTGACATTTGGGCTTTCGATTTTTCGCGAAAACTGCAGCAAACCTTAAGAAACGTGAGATGTTTTCCCCAACTCCTGAAATTTGTCAGACGTCTGATGTATTGATTCGTTGTAAGATTGTTTCCAATCCCCCATTGGCGATAAATTTGCAGCTGGTAATCGCAGCAACCTAAAAACTTCAAATTTGTTGCTTATTTAGGCTACAATTGAGCGTTGAAACCAAAATCACAAATGCGCCCAAAATCACAAATGAACATCCAGATGTGGTTGCGCCCAAAGTCATTGCGCCCAAAATCACAAATGCGCCCAAAATCACAAATGAATATCCAGATGTGGTTGGGTGATGTTTAATGTTGATGTCTTTGAACCGTTATTCCGACAAATGTTCCCAGGTGAAAAAAAGTTGAAATATTTGCAAAGATTATGGGAGCAGTGATTTAAAATGGGCAGAAGCTGCTCTAGGATTTTCGCGAGTTGAAAAACTGAAAAAAAAATTATATTAAAAAGAATAGTTTAACTTATATTAAACTATTCTCTGGAAATTGTCAGCGCCGCCAGTAAGTTTTTGAAAAGAAAGGTGCTGCGCATTTTGATAACCTCAAAAATGATAAATTATGGCGTTCTTAGAAGAGTTTTAGGCTCATTCGACAGAAAAAAAATGTTAAAAAACCGCAAGGGTGAAATTTTACAACATTTGAGCGGTGAGGATTGTAAAATGCTGAGAAGGACATCTCTAGCTTATGAATCATACAAGATTTTACACAACATTACAGGAAAGATAGCGTTTAGAGTTTTCCCGGCTGCAGAAAAACTTCCTAGTCAAACAGGGTTCCAGATACCCGTAATACCCGTAAAAAACTTATTAAAACATACAAAATTTATAAGGTGTTCAATGAATACTTGCCAGTAAGCATGTCGGTTGCGTGAAACGAGAACCAGTTTACTCTTCTAAAAACGTTTCTAGCCTTTCTATCGAAGTTCGATTCCTCCTTTGTCATGTTGAATGAAACACTTCCTCCTGTAGCATTCCTTTTTTGCCAAAATTTGACCAAGCAGAAAAAAGAGCTAAAACAAACATTGATGAAGTATTTAATTCAAATTCATGTGGTCGATATATGTATCTGCAGCAAAATTTGATCATCTTTCTGGTCGAAAAATCTTTTACTACCTTAAATTCTGTCGTATAAGTTCTTGTATAAGTATGTTCTTTGTGTTCTTGTATAAGTATGTTTTTTAAGTACGTATAGCACTTAGAGCAAAGCTCCCGAGTGTTTTCTACGAAAGGTTGAGTAATAAAATAACAAGGTCGGTCGGTGACTGACATCAAAATGTATAAATCAGCAACAGAGATTTGCTGGATGGGATCCCAGTCTCAACAACTTAGCTGGTGACCATCAAGGCCTATAGCATTTCGAAGGGCCGATGTCGGGGACTTATGTTGCGAAGATTGCTACTAAAAGTGGGTATGCTGCGACTTTGCCCGGCCGAAGAAATTTTATGCGACTTTGCGCGACCCAAAAAAGGTATGATGCGACCATTGCGACTCAAAATGAGCATGCTGCAACTTTTTGCGACTCAAGCCTCTTGCCGGATGATGGAATTTGGGCCGCAAAAAAGTCCGTTTCGGCTACCCATTTCGGTCTCAACGTGAGACGCGGACCTCGGCCCGGGTTAAATATCAGAATATATAACTAACTTAAAGTATGTATAGTTGTATACCACTTTCAGTTTCGCATAGGTATTGTTTCGGCTGGATGATACTGCCCGGCTGGCTTCAAAAAAGAAGTGAGTTTTCATTCACTCTTAAAAATGTTCACGAGCCCAAGTAAACGCGCGAGAGAAAGATTTTCCAAGCGCGAGATAGTAGTTCTCGTGTTTTTCATGGGCTTTACATGTTTTAAAAAATCCTGATCCTTGTGTAAAAAAGTACATAAAAAGTAAACTTACAAGTTGCTGTCATTAACTCGGGTTTTGACTTAGAGCTCAGTTCTTAAAAAGAATTCGATACCTCCAAGACACGGGAAGGGAAAGATAAGCGATTCCTTTCGCGTATTCTGGCTTCCCGTTTGTGAATTTGCTTATCTCTCTGATTGTGGCTTTTTCTTGTTCTTTGTTCGGTTTTCTTGTTTTTTTTTCTCTTTTCTCTAGCTATGATTGTTGTCACTCTGCTTTTGTACCGGCTCTCAAAATTTTGCTTGTTTCTTGCTTTTGGGGTTTTATCCTGGTTCAGTTCGTTTAGAAAATCGAGAGATGCTCTAAATTCTTAATTCGAGCTTGACTGTTGTAAAGTTAGTTTACGAGCTGTAGTAAAGATAGTTTTTCTTTACTGGGCGATTTCTTTGACACTTGTTTGGCCTCCTCCCTGGTCTAAATGCTAAATATTTGTGCGAATTAGAAGCGCTAAGGGGTGATGATTGATTCATTGTGGCGGTAAACTAAAAAGTCAAAACGGCAAAAAACCAAGCATTGATTGTTTAATTCAGTGATAAACATCTGCTCCATTTAATTTTTTACTCTTGATTGAAATAGATGAAAATCTGAACAAACGTATAGGAGCCCGTTCGGTAAACTCTTAAAAATTGAGAAACTATTGATACCCGTTCGAATATTGATACTCAATATACCTGATTGGTTCTCAATAAAACCGTACGAAATCATTTTGGAATAATAGTTTAACAGCTTGGTATCATAGGAGGCTAATAAATGATCAATTAAGCCTGCACTCTAAGTGTGAATACTTCTAGTTCAGTCGTAACCTTTCTAGTAGGATTTAACTTAGAGTTGAGCTCTCTACAACAGTACACACTCCCCCACACAGTGGTGACCCCGACATGGGCAAATTGGATACTAGCAACCCCACAAACTGGACACGAGCGAACCCTCACTAAATGGAAACGAGCAACCCCCTCTCTAGAGCCCTCTAAAACACTGCGGTACAATGGAAACACGACAGGACTTTGAACACAGACGGTTCTAAGCAAAATTAAAAGCAAAGCAACACATCATCAACCGATATACAATACAAACGGCAACTTGATCAAAATCCGAGACGTCAGAAGACGAAACACTACGCGGGCTTATAAAAGTTTTGAAGAAGGGTAACGAGGAACAAAGAATAACGAGGAACAACGAATAACCAGCCTTGGATCAAGGCAAACTGGATGACGCAAAATATCAACAACAATCCGAGAGCTCCCGAGAGCTAATCCGAGAGCTTATCAATGCTCGAGGATACAACCTAAGAACTACTAGCACCACTTGATGAAGCAACTTTCATGACAAGCTCGCTGATACGCTCTCAAACCACGTACGCTCATTTAGAAAATTGAAGAAGGAGCTGAACACTAGGCTGAAAGAAAAAAACGGGAAAGTGACAACCCTGAAACGGAAGAACAGGACAAGTGTTACGTCAACGATGCAAACAAGCTGCAGCGGGACAAGCAAGGGTCACTTGTTTCTCGATAATGACTGGACAAAAAACTCCAAAACAACTTCAAAAGCAGCATAATTACACAAGGCAATACGCGGCAGACGAAGGAGAAGAAATCGCGATACAAGAACTTAGGTGTCAACTACTAGACTCAACGAAAGACTTAAAATTTCAGCACGAATGGTAATGCGGACTAGGGAGGCTTAGTCAATTGGATGAAATCTTGACGTCATTTGTTTCCAATGCAGCTCGGCAACTTCGGACGTTTACTATTCTACGATTCACTGCCAAAAGTCAACTTGGCTATATTTGATGGACAAACAACAAATTGGGCAGAATGGAGCAGACGATATATTTTTCTCATCGAGGAAACACCAGTCAGCAACGCTCAAAGATTTAAACACATGCTGAGAATAGTCACGGGAAAAACTCAAGCTATAATTCAAGGCTTTGTTTGCAACTGCAACTTGTTTGAGGATGCAGTTAGTAAGTTAGGACGACGTTCCACCGACATATTCATCCGGTGTTTAAAAACCCTCTCAGGTAAACCATAAGCACTCATAGATTGCACTCAATTCATTAGAGCCTTGACTCGCACACTTCAAGAAATGGAACTTTTTTCCGATCCTAACTCGACGATTTTACTTAAACTTGCTACTGAAGTTTTGTTGTACAATGAGCACGTAAAACGGAACCACTTCTTTGTTCAGCGAGAACTTGAACAATTATCTTTCAGGGAACTCATCCAATGGTTGCGAACAACGACAGGCCCAGTACATGAAAGGCCCTCCTTCTTGCTTCTTCGCCAAGCTCTAAGACACTGAACAATTTTCAGCTCCAAAACTACTGATGATCACTGGACAGTAGTAGAGCAACTAAGTTTTTGTATCATCTGTTCGAAACCTGTGCGCAGATCCCGTGAGCGTCTATCAGCGTTCAATTGTCGTTTTCCGGGTCGCAACGTGCGACATCATCCACTCCTGCACGGAGCTAACGTTAGAACGCGACGTGAAACAACAATTTATAGTAACAATCACCTACAAAACATCAAAAGATGCTCTTCAATGGCCTTGAGACTCAACAAGCTGCTCCGAAAAGCAAGGAGAAGAATAGAATACAGAGGTCATGGAGTATCTACTTTACTATCTACCAGCGATTCATCAATATAAGGCGCATGAAGTCAGTACCTATGCGTTTTTGGATCCTGGAAGCAATCTGATTAATATTTTGATCGAAAACAGCAAACAAACAGAAACTTAAAAAATTGGAGGAACAACAAACTTGTCTTCCAGCAGCCAATGACTTAATTGTCGAAACTTTTTATAAAACAGTTGCGCAGATATCAGGCGTAGGCGGAGAATAAAATTTGGCTTAAGACACGCTTAAGTAGTAGATCAGTTTTTCTTACCAAGTTCATTGGACAAGACAATTGCAATTTGATGTTTTCACTTCAAATCAAATTTGGGCATCAAAACATGAGCGTGTAGATTCAATTATGTTTTGGCGTTCTCTGGGCCCCATGAAACTATTACAGAAGACCATAAATTGATATACTAGGTAATTTACGACGTTTTATCAACACACTCACCCGGTTTCTAAGACCTCTCTCAAGTATACCCTAAGCAATGATAGAGTACATTCCAAATGATCGAGTCATGGCTCTAATGATTTGAATGTACTCTATCATTGCTTAAGGTATACTTGAGAGAGGTCTTAGAAGCCGAGTAAGAGAACTGGAATTTTCTTCCGGTCTTCAATCGACGATTACACTGAAACATGCTAATTAAACGTTGTTGTAGAATGAGCAAGCAAAATGGAACCGATTTTTTTTTCAACGGGATTTTATCTATTTATCTTTCAAGGAAATCATTAAGTGAATACAAACAAGCGCAAAAGCACATGAAAGGTCCTATATTTTGAAAGCATGAAGAATTAACGCGTATATGAATCGATGAACGCATCGAACGCCAACACTAGGAACGCCAACGACAGAAGGTTTTTTTTCTCAGATGACAAAACTTCTTGATTCTTCATCAAGCTCTAAGACACTGAACAATTTTTCAGCTCCAAAACACCAGTTGATCACTGGACAGCAGTAGAGCAACTGAATTTCATCAACTGTTTCAAGTCTGCGCGCAGATCCCGTGAGCGTGTCTGCATTAAATTTTTGTTCTCCGGGTTGCAACAAGCGACATCATTCATTCCTACTCCGAGCTAAATTCACAACACGACTTGAAAAAATAATTTTTAGCAACAATTGTCTTCAAAATCAGAAGATGCTCTTCATTGGTCTTAAGACTCAAAAAGTTGTTCCAAAAAGCACGGAAATGAAATGGAGACCATGAAGTATCTAGTTTACATTCTACCAGTGACTCTTCAAAATAAGGCGCACGAGGTCACTACTTATGCGTTCTTGGATCCTGGAAGCACTCTGGTTATGATCTCGAGCAAAACAGCAAAAAGCTTGAAAAATTGGACCAAAAACGAAATTGTAATCCTAGATGCCATAGCTTGTTAAACAACAGCTGCGCAGATATCAAGCGTAGGCCGAGATAGAAATTTTGACTTAAAAGACGCTTATGTAATAGATCAATTTTTTTATCAACTCTTCAAACTCATCGAGCCAAAGTAGTAAAACAATAAAAACACCACAGAAAACGGACACTTCAAAACTGGACACAACGGAACAACAAAATTTACTGAACAAGACATTTTTAATTAGATCTCTACACTTCAAATCGAACTTGGGTCTTCAATCACGCCGAGCGCGGTTAGATTCAATTTTGGATGGGCTCACTCCGGGCCCCATGCAACTACTACAGAACACCAAATTTTGATACATCTTGATACTTGTCTGGACCTTCGAGCAAACAAACAAGCATCCAAAATTATACAGCAATTACGCAGTCGACTACCAGACTAAAGATACGAGAAGGGAATCCTTTGGGCTGAGGACTCAAACTGGGCAACTAATGAAACTCTGGCTCGGAAACATCTACGACATTTTTAGTACTACTTCAAAAGAAGCTCAAGATATACCAGCAAGTGAGCCGGAAGCAAACAAAGTGACCTAAAAATGGTCGAAGAACGAAGAATTATCGAAGAACGAAGAAGTCGATACCGAATGATCTATACCACAGTACGGGCTTGTGAATCCAAGCAAACCAGATCAAATCAGCCGCATTAGCGTTGATAAATTGCCCCCTCAGAGGTGTTTCTTTGAACGGCAAGCTGCGGGTCAGATCTGCAGAGTGACATGCTAAGAATCAATTGTCTCTATTTTTTTCTGTGATGGCTATACAGTCGGACAAAAAAGGAAAGTTGATGAAAACCAACGTTAGACAGTCGGACAGAAAAATTCTTCGTTTTTCTTGGAAAATCAAAATTGAGCAACTATTGACGCTTAAAAATATCATCAACATTTTTTGGAGCTCGAGATTTACCTGCTTGCGCAAAAAATTGCCGTAAAATAGATTGCCATAGATATGGCCGGTTCAAAAACTCATTTAACAAAAACAGTAGAAAAAAATTATGGCCAACTACCACTGTCACTGGAAAGGGTTGACAAATCAGTACACCTGTCAGTGCAGGAGAAAGAAACATTCAACAAAGGATGCTGCAACTTGACAAAATGATGCACCAACAGCCGCAAGTTTTTTGAGAGGCTTGCATAAGATCCACTCGTCAAACTTGATGGCAGTTTCAATCAGAAAATCAGGAGAATCATGGGAATTTATTTGAAACTGGTATGTGACGAATTTTTTTTCAGTCGAAAAAGAAAACCAAACGCTCAAAAATGTGGACGCAAAAAAAATCATTTTATGTTTCTAGCTTATACGATGCACTTGAATTGATTTCACTAATTCTTAATACAGCAAAAACCATTCGACAAAAATATGGAGATCAGCTCAACAATTAGACCAACCTTTGGATGAACAGTATAGCGAAAAATTTCCAGGTTATGTTGATGATGTAAGTCAACAACATCCGATTAAAATTTGGCCGTTTTTTAACCACAGATTGTCAGGAGAAGGCGATACATCTCTTCTGTGATGCTTTTTGTCATCAAAGCGGTAGTAACATACCTAAAAGTATTGGATGGCAAAAGCATCACTAAAACTTTCTTTCTGGGTAAAATACGAGAAGCCCCATTACGATAAAATACAAAACTTCGCCTTGAGCTACAAGGGGCATTATACTCCGCCAGATAATGAAAAAAACTAGTTAACTTAGCAGGATAATCATGTTGACGGACAGTACCAGAGTTCCTGCCTGAGTTCGCAACCCTCGAGAAAAGTTTGAAGTGATTGGCGAGATTCTAGAGTCAACTCATCCCACTGATTGGCATCTTTCTGACACACACTCTAACAATAGGAACCAAAAACACAAGGGGAATCTAACAAAAAACATGATTTCAATTTCAATGTCGATCAGAGGCCCGCAGTTTCATATGAAAAAGAAGGAATACTGGACTCAATTTAGTGAAAAGACATGCGCTTTGCTTCAAAGCTGCGACCAGTTTCAAAGAGATGTAATCAAATAGGTCCCAAAATTTATCGATATCGACAGATTCAGCCAGTGGCCACGATTGGGCCAGGTCTACTGCTTAGGCTAATACCAAAAAAAAAGAAATACTTCGAGTGCATCGTCGAAAAATTAAGTGGAAATTTATTTGCTCAAACTCTCACAGGAACAAGCTTTTTGCCAGCAGTTGTGTTATATCTGGAATAACGCCCCAGTTGCGCTGAAAAGCCGGTTCCCGGGTCGAGATTCCGCTCAAAAACCGCCCAAGATATGGGCGGTTTGAGCCATTTTCCAGCACGATTTCAGCGGTTTGAGTGGTTTGAGCGGTTTGGGCGTTTTTTTTTTCGGAAAAACCGCTCAAATCGCTCAAATCTTGCTTAAAAAACCGCTCAAAAACCGCTCAATTCTTGCGGTGATTTTTGAACCGTTTTCAAGCAAAATTTGAGCGGTTTTTGAGCGGTCTTATAAAGAAAACCAATAAAAACCAACAAAAAGGCCTGGAAAGATAATGTGACGCTAAGATGCAGTAGAAATACTACCCGGGTTGACCTCCATAAACCGAAAATGCTTATCTTACATTTCCCCACACCGGAAATGCTTATCTTACAATTTCCTCCATCAAATGTATGGAAAAATGTTAATCATACAATTTTCATTCAAGTTCAAAAAATCATTGAAAAAAGATTCAATATAGTTTTTCCGGCTATTTGAACCAAAGAAAACAGTCTGGTAATGAAAAATAACTACGTTAAATGGCTACGGAAAAATGGTTATCCTACAATTACTATATATGAAAATCGTATGATAACCATTTTTCAAGAAAGGCAAGATTTTTAGAAACTTGTTAAAACTTGTTTATAAACAAATTTAAATTATTTAAGAGTACTTTTGCTCAATTTAAAGCACATTGCTCATCAAAAACGAAAATTTTAGTTTGAAGCTAATAAAATGGTTATCATACAGTTTCCATATATGAAAAATTTATGATAACCATTTTTTCTTAAAACCTGTTTTTTTGCGAAAAGGCTGTCAACCCGAGTCGCGATTTTTCACCTATTTGAAGCAAGATTTGAGCGGTTGGAGCGTTTTTTTTAGACAATTACGCTCAAAATCTTGCTTCAAATTGAGCGGTTTGAGCGGTTTTTGAACGTTTTATCTAAAAAAACCGCTCAAAAACCACGCAAGAATTGAACGGTTTGACCTGTTTATCTAAAAAAACCGCTCAAGATTTGAGCGGTTTGACTAGAAAAACTGCTCAAAAACCGCTCGAATCTTGCGCGGTTTTTGAGCGGTTTTTTTATATAAACCGCTCAAATCTTGCGCGGTTTTTGAGCGGTTTTTTTAGATAAACAGGTCAAAACCGTTCAATTCTTGCGTGGTTTTTGAGCGTTTTTTTAGATAAAACGTTCAAAAACCGCTCAAACCGCTCAATTTGAAGCAAGATTTTAAGCGTAATTGTCTAAAAAAAAACGCTCAAACCGCTCAAATCTTGCTTCAAATAGGTGAAAAATCGCGACTCGGGTTGACAGCCTTTTCGTCATACATGGGTGCAAACAATGTAACTCGTTTCAACAGCCTAGTTTCAAACGCTCTTCAAAACTACAGCAGATCATCTAGCAACGCCATTGGGTCTTTGGATATGGTACTGCCGTTAAAAATACCTCTGGTTACGAGTCTGGGCGTCAACGTCAGTTGAACAACCAACCAATCATGGCAGGCATAGCAAATGGATGAATCCTAATCAATTGCGTTCAAGGTTTTTTAGTGCGCCTGGTTCACGTTTTAGAATTCATGCTCTCAACTTTGTCAGTATAGCAAAAAATTTGGAATCAAGTATGTTTTCAACAGTTTCAGCAAACGAAGGTAGCTTCAGCAAACGAATCATTGGAAGCTAGTATGTCATAAATTACAACTGCACTAAGGGTGAACACTTTTAGTGCATTTGAAACCTTTCTGGTAGTATTTAACGTAGAGTTCAGCTCTCTACTCCCCCCTTCCCCCGCACAAAATTAGTATATTAGTGGTCTTTCCAAAACTCTTCCGGAAAAATAGCTTCGTTTTTATAAATAGTTACCTGAACTGAGCGCAAAGTCTTGCTGATGATTTTGAGGTGCCAGGAAGGACGAAATCCAGTGAGTGTGGTGCTTCACCATTAGGAAAATGTTTAATACGGAAAATGTTTCTTCTTGAGTTGCTGTTTTGTGATCCATATGTTGCATGAGCTGAAACAAACCTATATTATTTCTGTTATTAGTTTTGGTTGATTTGTGCAGTTTGGAGTATCTTTGCTAGGTGACGGATTTTGCTGATCAACCCCATTTTCATTCAGCTTTACAAACTCGGAAAAACAAACGTCCCCTTAATAAGTCACGTTTCACCCCTGTAATAAATAAAAATGACGAGAACATGCGCAAACTTAGGAAAAAGTGATTGCATCATCGGCACCGTCTGCGGCGCTGAGGTTTATTGTATAAAAAATGTTTGTACAATTCTTTATGATAAATAACTGAACAGGCGCTGATCTTTTGAGCTCTCTGAGATCTCCCAAATCCTTACAAAGAGCTTTTTCACCAAATTTTTTGCGCTTTAGGCAAATTTTTTTTTAAAAAAACGGCCAAACAAGGAGTTTTTTGCGTTTTTTGCCCCTTCCCCCTCTTCCCCTCAAAACCAGTTTATATTGGCGCCGAAGACCTTCAAGGTCAGCCAAAAGAAGATATCTCAAAATCGAATAGGGGGCTTTGGAAAAAATAGATGTCTTAAAATAAAAAAGGGGGCATCCACGCTCCCCCCCCCCCTTATTTCCACTACTGTAACTGAAAAACAAAATCATTTTCCCCAATAAAAAAACTAGACCGAAACTGCCAAAATTTTTAAAATAAAAATCCATATATACGGAAGTTTGTATAATTATTAGATTGACCCGCGCTATCAAATTGATCATAATTAGATTTGTTTAGAATGGGTAGTATTGGTGCTTTATTTGCGTATTCATAGCTAAATTTAAAAGAAAATTGGGTTTTTCAGTAGACCTAGGTAGCTCTGAATGTGTCTCCAATCTTCTTCCAGGCCAAGTTAACATCTACCCCCCCCCCCCAAACAGTTTGTACAGCGGGAGGGAGGATGTTAACTTAGGTAATAGCCCTGTTTTTTTTTGGAATGAGCTCGTGCCCGGGTCGAGATCCCGCTCAAAAACCGCTCAAGATTTGAGCGGTTTGAGCGGTTTTCCAGCAAGATTTGAGCGGTTTGAGCGGTTTGGGCGGTTTGGGCGTTTTTTTTTGGAAAAACCGCTCAAACCGCTCAAATCTTGCTTAAGAAACCGCTCAAAAACCGCTCATTTCTTGCGGTGATTTTTGAACGGTTTTTCAAGCAAGATTTGAGCGGTTTTTTTAGATAAACCGTTCAAAAACCGCTCAAACCGCTCATTTTGAAGCAAGATTTTGAGCGCAATTGTCTAAAAAAACCGCTCAAACCGCTCAAATCTTGCTTCAAATTAGGTGAAAAATCTCGACTCGGGTGGTCTGGGGATAAAGTTAATTTGCGCGGTTTGGCCGGTGAGACTAAGTTAACTTGCGCGGTTTGGCCGGTAGCCTTAAATAACAATGACTTTGTCGACCCGATGTTAATTGACCACGCATTGAACTGGCTTTGATAGAGACGGTTAAAAGCATGTGAAGCTGTATTTAGACGCTAGCCAGTCGTTTCAAAACCTAGCTTTATTTTCCGTCGGTATGTACTTCCGGCGAATGTTACATATATGTTTCTATGGCTCTCCTAATGATCTAATTTAAGATTATAACTTAGAGGTCGATCTTTGGGGGTGGGGGTTGATATTAACTTGATCCCTTCTTCTTCGTAAAAAAAATTTCGATAACTGATTGAGATGCGGAACGGAATAGTTGATTTCTAGTTAGGTAAGTCTAGTTAACAAATAGAAGTTTTCTTCATCACAATTATGAAACAGAGATATCAGATAAGACAAACCACTTAAGTAAAAAAACTGTCATATCTCTAAAACGTCGGAGGATCTTTCTCTGAGGTAAACCAAAATTGATTTTCCGAGCTCTCGCGAATCATTATTAAGACTATGTTTCGACCAAAGTTTCTGTCAAGCGTTTAGACCGTTTTTTGGAAAATTGTTTTTCTTTGTCTGCCCCCTCCTCTCGAAAGTAGTATAATTATGGCGCCAATGGTGCCTTTAGAAAGTATTTGAGGCCGGTCAGCCAGAAATGGATATGTTTAAATAGTAACATAATGGTAACCCTTTGCGTCGTCAGGGGCTTGAATCCCTGAGGAAGGAGATCTTTGTTTGCAGGCTCTGCCTTTTTTGTAAGTGCAAGGTCTGTAAATGCATGTAAACATCTTTTTAAACTCGAGGACTAATCTTTTGAACTTCAAAAAAATGTATATTATACTTGCAATCAAAAATTTTCGTAAAAATTTTTGTTCAAAAATTGCTATTTTAGAAATGTTTTGAAAAGATTACGTGCGCTGTGAAAAACTTTTATAGGATGCTGAAAAATTAATGAAAAATATTTATGGGCGGCAAACTATCCCGAATTACAAAATCAACCCATACGGAATTGTAGCCAGCTTGTTTGTGTTAGTCCCGGCTAATATTCAATTTTTCACTACTATTATCTGACAAGGACAGTGCAAAGTTCGTTTATTTTACCAATTAACTTTTAGTAAAATTTCTAGGATAAAAAATGTTTATCAAAAGGCTTTCAAAGTCAATTTGCATACAAAATAAAAAATAAATTTTGACAATTGATTGAAAATTAAGATCTCATCTTTTGAAAAATCATAAAACCCATTTGAAATGATTACAATCGATTAAAATGGTTTATGATTGTTGATTTCTAAAATTTCGCAAAATTTAAAACTCAGTGCAGTTAATTCAAAAGTTGACGGTTGTTTTTTGTCAAACACTTTGTTGCATTAGATGAAGTGAAGTTTATTTGGCTGAGAAAAACTTTTACTGATCCGACTTTCGAAGAAAACGGAATATTTATGCTCGGTGTGTTTTTTCTTATTCAATCAATTTTTGTCGAACAAAATTATAATTTTCGGCCAAAATGTTTTATGCCCCATTGAAAATATTGACTTCCTGAGTTCAAATTTGAAAAGATATTTTACATCCGATTATTTTTGTAAATTTCAGGTATTTTGAAAGTTGCCAAATTGGCCATGTTCCGATTATGAGCGCTTTGAAGATTTTATTCAAATTGCTGAGAGAGCGTAACGCGACTTATTTATGCTTGGTGAATTATCCCGTATAACAAAATCATTTCAGAAAATTTTTTCAGGCTTTCATTTTGTTTTTGCTGGTCAATTCGTCCTCTGTAAACCGCTCTATTCCAATTTGCGCAGTTTTTCGCCCATTCTACATACCTCTCTAGGATCTTGTTAACTATTCCCCCACCCCCTTTTGGACCGTGTTAACTATTTCCCTCCCCATGCGTGTATTATTTTTGACATACATTTCTGTCTAAAATATGCATTTCAGAAACGTCAAATTTAGGTTTTATTTCCGCGCGTTCGTATTTGTATTAGCTACTACTTATATAGTACTTACATAAAAAATTTTAATTAATTATATTTTCTGAAGTTTGTTTTAAGCTATTGAAAATGTGGCCGCCAAAGTTGAATTTCTGGAAAACGGAATAGGGGGGATACTTAACAAGATCCCCCCTCTAACCTCAAGGGGTAAACAAGTGAAAATATCTCAGAGTGAATGTTAATGGATAGGTAGGTGGTGTGTAGGGTCAAACTCTATTTATATATACAATACTGCTCGTATATCAGGGCAAAGCCCTGAGTGTTTCGACTGTCCCTTAAATCAAATCGGATAAATTTTATGGAAAAAAAAAATGAAAACCTATACAATTTGGACAAAATCAAGGTGTAAAATTTTGAGTCGTACAAAATTAATTCAACCAAATAGCTAGCCACAATTTTGAATGATTTATAGCGAAAAAGTTTTTTTTTATTGAAATGATCGAGTATAATGATAAAATTTTCGACTTCTTTGTGTAAATTTTCAACAATAGTTGGTTTAATTGTCAATGTTTGGATAAATTTTTTCCATTATAATAGATTGTTATCTGTAATACTCCAATGTGGGCAGATACACGAGCAACTTGTCTATGTATATAACTTTTTAAAATGTATACTGCCCGGCAGTCCTAATAGGAAACATGATATGATCTCAAACAATGTTTCCAAGTTTTTTCTTGCTGGTTAAAACTTTTAGAAACTCAGCTCAGTTGTTTAAAGAGAAACTAGACTTATTTTAAAGAAAATGTTTCTGAAACATCCAGTATATGAAAATTTGTCTCACCTGAATTTATGAAAACCAAAATAAGCACGGCGCTAAGTCTTTTAGGGTAAACTTTTATTACCATCGTGACGTTTCAAAAAATATTTATCCCTGATTGCAAATCAGATCTCTGTATAACTTCTTGGTATCACGTTTTTATTTGTTTGTATGACAAAATGACATTCATGAAAACATGTTTATTCTATTGAGAGCATTCACTTTATAACTTTCATATAAGGTCCGATTAAACGTTTGACCATTTCCCGAGGTCGACTAAAACCTATTTGAAGAATTCTCTTAAGACTCAAATTTGCATGTATGGTAAGGTCAACTAGAATCAACACCCCCTTTTGAAACCAGTTCAAAACAAGTATTTAAGGTTTTCATTATATACCTTGATATTTGTCACTGTAAAAAATTAGAACTAACCAATTATGATCCATTACTTCAACTTATGATAAATTGTAAAGCTGAAATTATTCATATCTTCGGCTAGGGAAAACAAAATGCAGCTTAGAAAACAGTTGCCTTTTTCTCTCATCTAATCTCCCAAGAATGCCAGCAAATACTTATTCTATTGAGACTAGGAAATATAAGTGCAAGATTAGGATCGGTATTAGACTAAGAAGTTGCTTGAATCTAACCGGCTGAAAATAATATAGCGTGATTATCCAAAATTACTCTATGAGAAGGACACCACGGGCCTAATTTCATCTGGTGCGACCAACGAGTCTCGAGCAGACCTTATACTAATTTAGACTTAGAAAAAACTTAAATTGAGAAAAAACCATTAAAACAAATCAGTGATACAATCAGCGTCTCAAAAAGTCTAATCAGGCCGAGCCAAAACGAAGGCAAAACCAGATCACCACAAAGACGATAAACCATAAACAGGCATCGTAAAGCAACAAAGCAAACGCCGACAAAATCTTTCAAATCTAGTTGTGGAGTAAAAATTTTTAGCTACTGTCTAAACGGAATCAAATAACAGCCTTAAACTTCATTTAAATAGCAAAATTTTAAATTATATTCAATAACAAAAATTATAATTGAAACTAACAAGGCGGCAACAAAAAACTTTGCTAACCTCATACTTAAAAACTGAAGTAAAGTTTTCTACAAAAAATATTTGATTTGCATAAGATCAGAAAATAAAGAGTCCAAAAACTACTATAAAAGTTAATTGTTTTTAGTTTAGTAATATTCTTTGCTTCTCGAGGATTCTCATTTTTTCTTGTATATCTTTTCTAAGAGAATCAAAAATTTAAGAACTAATTTAAGGAAAAACAGGATCAACAAGACCTTTTTGGATCTTTAACCTTTAACAAAATCGCATCAAAAATTTAATCATCAAGGATTCTCAATGATTTCAACTCTTTAGATTTTATTTTCAAACTCTAAGTCAGATAATCGAGTCTTCTCTTTAAATTTTTCTTTTATTAAGATCTTTCTCAAAACCAACTTATCGAAGTTTCCTCTGGATTTCTTTGAAATTGTTTTTAAGTTCAATTCTCACCCACAAAACAAGTGCCTAACGACCTAAAACTTCAATTCACGCACAAAAATTCACAAACTACCAAAAACTTATTGAAGTTTTTCTCAAAAATTGCCATTTTAATTAAGCTCAACAGTGAAGAATTTCCGTTGATCAACATTCACGTGAACACTACCTCTTATAATTTTAGAACTAGTTAGCAGCAATATAGTATCTAGCACCATCCCTTTAAGTAAAGTTGAGTTTACTTAAATGTAAAAATTGCCATATCGAAATGATATACTCTCTCTTCAACCCGTCTCATCACAATAAAGTTATCCAAAAATTCAAAATAACCTCATAAAAAGATAGGAATCAACCGTTTAAAAATTAGCATTGAAAATTGCTTGAAAATTGACCATCCTTATTTTTGTCAAATACTTTAGCAAACAAACAAACAATAGTCTTTCACAATTGTTTAATTCAAGACTCTAGATTCCATCTGGTCATAACACCAAATAAACAACAAATAAGGTTTATCAGATCGAAAAAGCAAACAACAGCATCATCAAAAAAGTAAGCATTGAATAAAAAACATTGCTAACTTTATACCAGTACGAATATACACTTGGAATCAATTTATATGACATATTGAAAGTTACACGTTAACATTTGTACGATACGGCGAAACTTTCAAGGATAGTTCTGTGCCATCATTTGTCACAAATCCCACCAGTGATCCATCACGAGGACGAGTTTAACTTTGTCGCAACCTGTTATAAACCTATTTCGAAAAGGCAACAGTTTATCCCAACAAGAGTTTCCAGAAGTAAAATTAAAATTACAGACTCTAGACCATTACCTATCAAGCCTTTGTAACATAACTTAACAAGCATATGTAACATAAGCATAAATAACAATGCGGTTTATTCACTATTGAAATTCTATCACCAGATTTCGATGATAGAACGCCACCACACCGCAAACATATAGATGTTATATAATTATGTTACTCGAAAATTTTTTTAGAAAATATCAAAAATATACACCACTTCATTTCACAAGGAGCAGACTCGATATTTAGAAAAGATAAAGATGTTTTTTCAATCATCTAAAGTTATATCTCCATTTTGATGTCAGATGAAACTTTTTATGTAACTCTACCACAGATATTCAGCAGTATGAACAGAAATAAATCTTTTCCTCTGATTTTTAAATCAAAGGAATTTCAAAAATATAAAAAGCCGAACTACATAGAACAATCTAGAAAAGAATTCGTACACACTGTGACAAAGACACAAACTTAGAAGAAAAAAAAATTATGTAAGTGACCTTGAATGGTATCATGATTTGTTTCTTGACATAAAAACTGATATTTCAAAATCAGCAATTGAAATTATTTCAGTGAATAAAAACTACCTAAAGGTATTGTCATTACCAAAAGATACAACGCCATTTATTTACAACAGAATGTTTCACGAAAGGACAATCGACAATGTCCTAAGTTCAACATTCATGAATACATGACAAAACCTGAATGAAATCACAACGCAAACCAACTAGATATTAAGACAACATCTTATACATGAAGAAATAGTTACAACAAAACCACTATCAACGCAACAAAGTATTTCACTTATTCACGCAATAGTCACGACACGACATAAAAAGAAAAAACACCCCATTTCCACAAACAACATCACAAACAAAACCTAAGCCAACTTGTTTTCCCAGATACTCAAAATGAATTATCAAACAAACAAACCGATACCAAAAAATATCCATCGGTGGACTGAAAAATAAACGTGAAAACCACTTTGCAAACCATAACTACGAGTTTTTGCAAAGAATATATAAAACACCTTCTACCCCACGCATATCAGGCAAAGCAATCGCAATCACAGTCTCTTAAAGACAACTACAATCAGCAGCGACCTAAAATTTCAAACCCTCAATCAGCTAGCTTCCATAATAAACAAAACACTAATCATATCACACTGAAAACTACCCATTTTATACAAAATCAACACTATCCAACCAACGGAAATTTCTATAACAGAAACCGATCTTATTTTTCACAAGTTTAGAATAACTCCAATCGAAATCAACAGCAACAACAACATAACTACAATCGAAGAAAACATCAATGGCAAAACTTGATTAACCAGATGATATTTTCCAAACAGACATTTTTGAACCGTACTTGCTCCAACAAAAAAAAATATTTTTCCTGTGGAATCAAAATTTACACAACCAAATCATAAAACTGAAACACAAAACGCAACGCATACTCAATTTTATCAACCAGAGACAAGGAGAAAAGAAAAATCATTGCCATAATTTCTACCACATTATGAAACAAGTCAAAAACTACTGACATTTTTTTACTAAAAATTTAACACAGCAGAAGCCCTACCTTATAGGTGAATCATCCACAACATCAAACAAACCACTAATATTTTTCTCAGGTACAGACCCTTAATACTCAGTCAAAACAAGACCACATCCTTGAAAACATACTTCTTCATCAGAATTTGATTCACTGGCACACAGCTTTGATACAAATCACCACTCGACGAAGCAGCTCAAAAATTGATTTTAGAAATATCTTTGGAAATAATTTTGGATTGGAAACATTCCACGCAGCAAAAATTTTCAAAAACGCTTGATTCAGAATTAAATAAATAACATCAAGGTGTTTTAAGTAAGAAAAACAGACTGCCAAACGAAAGAAAATACAATTCGCTGTAAAAAAAAATACTAGTACGAAAAACGTATTCCAATCATATCTACAATTACAAAACTAAGACGAAAAACGCCAACTTTTTAACGACAAATTTAATACCACAAATACGAAAAACAGTTAAAAAAGAAAAAACATCATATCCCTCATCTATCTGTTAACTCAACATAGTTTTTTTCAAAACTCTTAGACAAACAAGAAAAAGTAGAAACCATAAAGAAATTAGAGAAGTATTACAGAAGGAATTATTCTAACTATAACAGGAATCAGTCCCAACGACCATTTTGGGCATTTCTCAAAAAACCAGAAACTGATTATTTAATTATTACAGAAACTTCTCGAAAAAAAATTATATTTTAAAATATTATAATTACAGATCACGTTAAACTGTTGATAAGAAATGTATACAAACAAAACTTAACAAATTAGATCATCAAAAACTTTCCTCAATCTCCACATTAGACAATTCAATAATTAGACAAAACCGAAATCATAAAACTAATACACCAATTATCAATGGCAGATCAACCCGCAACAATCTACATCTAAACCATTTCCTGACCCACCAGAATTCGAAAAAAAGAAAACCTCATATAATGTGAATATGAAGGTTAACATGAATATGAAGGTTAATCCAGACCACTATGGAAAAAAAATTTCCGAAAACAATCCTAATGAATCAAACACAGACAGTCAAATTAAATTTTACACCATATCTTAAATAGTATTGAAATGATAACAAAATCATTTTATACGAATTATGTATATCAAAAGACACATCCCAAAACCATCAAAAGAAAGAATTTGGACATAACCTCTTCTTTTAGAAAAGCCCAAAAATCTTTTTTAACAAAGCCTAATTACAATACTTCAAAGTACATTACGCAAGTTAGCTACATCACAAGGTAGAAGTTTACAAAATTATGGAAAAGTTCAATAATGGTTCCAACCACCGTAAATTATGAAACAACTAAGCTTTTAATAAAACCCTTTAAACAAATAACCCATTTTACAGATTTTAAACATATGATGAAAAGCATACCTTGTTTTTCTATTAAATACCCACAATTGATATCCTAAAAAATAAATTTTAATATAAAAACAATTATACCCGAAATTATAAAACTTCATTAACATTCTTTCAAAGATTCAACAAACAACCCACATTTTTCTCACAATTTTATCTTAAAATAACCAGCAAAGAAATCATTTAAAACCTTTAACTGGTTTTCCATATAGCTTACCTACTGCTTAATTTTATCACAACAACAATAAACAAAACACCAGAAATTATGCACGTTTGACTTTGAATCAGACCAAACAAAAAAATGCAAAAAACACGATCATAAAAAAGTCGGGTTGCATAGATACAATATTTCACCAAATAACACTTCCTTAAGGACTATGAGAATATTGCAAAATAAATCCAACAGTACACCCAGTTCAGGAAAAAACATAAAGAAAAATTTTCTAAAATTTTTACACTTTTGCCTATCTCTTAAACCTAAAATTAACTATAAACAAAACTATTAAAAACCAAAAAACTACTGATTTCTTCACAAAAACACCCTGTTTTAAACCTACAATCCAATTCTCAAAAGACACACCAGAGCATCAAAATGTCCCAGGTATGTTAAACTTGCAATCTTCATTGGCAAATCCAGATTAATTTTTAACAATAAGCAAACTTACTATAAAAATTTCCAAAAGTACATGCTACATCAAAATCTGATGTTAGAAAAAAATCATTCACCAATACATTTTCCACTGAAACCAGACGCAGTATTCAAAAAACATTGCGCATGTAAAGTTCCTATACACAAACAGTACAAAGTAAACATTTACTTAGGCCTACTTGAAAAGTAAGAAATTATCTCGCCAAAAAATAACAAAACCGACCAAAGAAAAATACATTCATAAACCCAGTTATCATCTTCGAGAAAGAATATTCTTTAAAAACATTGCCCTATGAAAGAAGCTTAAGCTCACTCATAGTTCAATTAAAGTGGTAGTGGCCAACAGAAACAAAATAAGTAGAAATGAAAAAAATCAAGGGACAATAGTACTCTACAGCAGATATGAACAGCGCATTTAATCAAATGCCCTTAAATGAACAAACATGCCGCTTAATACAAATCACAATTGGAAACCAACAAAACGAATACAACAGACTATTCTATGGAAATTCCAAAGGACAGCAGTTTTTTCGCATGTATGTGCAAAATTTTAGCCCAATAATTTTTAGTAAAGTTGTTATCACATATTCAGACAATGTTCATCACATATTTGGAACAAAAGGAGATTATTATCAAGTTTTGACCAATTTCACCATAATCTACAAAAAGTATAAAAGCAGCCCCAGATAAATCCCATTTTTCCTCCACAAGTTAAAATATTAGGACATATCATCAAAGGAAAAACAATAACAACTCTAAAATCTAAATGATATGCAATCTTGAAGATGCAATTTTCATAAATTAGAAAAATCTAAGAATTTTTGGATGTTTAAAAATCCTATGATAATAAGTTTATAAGAATCAAATATACTTCAATTTCTTCCATTACATAATACGTCAACAAAACGCTTTTGACTGGAGAATCGAACATTAAAAAAATGTTATCATCAATGAGATTAAAAAAAAAATTTAGCGAAAAACTTTCAAACACCATCCCTGATCTAAGTCAACTATTTTACGCAATGTGTGACGCTTCTAACATCGGAATAGTTAAAGCGACCTTATGGTCTCATGAAGAAACTAATCAAATGTGTTGAACATCAGCATACTCACGGCTTTTTACACAAGCAGAACTACATTTTTCTACACTTATGAGAGGCTGTACAGCTAAATTATACGCACTGGCAAAATACAAATTTTTATTCCTTGGATCAAAGCACCCCATAGTTTTAGTTACAGATCATAAACCATTAACCATTCCATCACACAAAAAACAAACCCAAACAAAAATAGATAATATATATATCTTTCAATTAATTTTCATGATCTTTGCCCATCTCTTGATAGCAGGAAAAAATAGCCTTGATAGCAGGAAAAAATCCTTGCTTTGGCCGATACTCTAAATGGAAATTTACAAAAAACGATTGTTGAAAATCCATAAAACATAAACTTCTTTTTCTTGCAAAAGATGAAACATCGCCACAACTAAATATTAAGCTAAAAGTAAAAAATGACACAGATAGCATTGAAATAAATCATCCTAAAAGTTCCCCCAATTAATTAGAATGTCAAAAAATAACCATTATTAGCTAAATTCAACAAGAAAAAAACACACTTCAACCTATAACTTACCTTTGATGGTTGAAAATCCACAATTAAAAACACAGAAGTAGATCTAAAATAGAAAATATAAAACATTGATAGACAAAAAGAACTAGTAGACACAATAAATCTTTCACCACCAAGAGATACAAAGAAAAAAAACACAACCAAAAAAATCGTTGATTTAAAAGACACTGGTGAAAATAGTCCGTTAACAGATCGAAGAGTACAAAACAAATTTTTAATATGAACAAATCAACTCACAACCAAATTACTTTAAAATCATCAATTTCTAGACCCCATTGTCCGCCAAATAGAATATTACGCCAGCTTCAGATTTAAAAATTTGAATAATTTTTCTAAATCCAAGTTTCACAAAGTACAAAGGCATATCGGAAAAATCACTATCAATAAGAAAAGTAGCTTTTCAAATCATTGATAAGCCAACAGATATAACATATAAAAAGTTGAATTAAATATGAAAGAAATTTTGCAACAGAAGCAAACTCTTGCCATATCATTTAAATGAATCCGCTCTTCGAAAGATTACACAATTTTAACAATTTTAACCATTCACTGTTTGGCATAATGTTGAATCACCGCCAAATGTCAGCAATCGTAGACTTCTCGATAACTTGAATACATTAAAACAATTAACAATTCATCACACAAAAAACCAAATTCAAGTAAGCCAAAACCAAACCTATTACATCAAACAAACCGTAAAATACAAAAACAAAAAAAAAAATCCCAAAACAGAACAACGCCAACGTTTTTGACTCCAAGAAAAGACTACACAAAAAAGAATACAAAAATGCTTTGAAAAGTATAATTTTTGACTCTCCTAAAGGGAATGAAAAACATATATAAAGATATCAACCTGATAGGATACTGCTTCTCTATCAAAACTGCATCACTATTGCGTTTAATTACAACCTCTGTCCGCTCACAACTTTTTAAGATTTTCCACATTTAATCTTTGTTTTTCAGACATAAATTGAAACAAATCAGCCATTTTTATGACTTCAAATTTTTCTTTCGCCACCACAGTTCACTTCAGCGATGCAACCCTAAATTGGACTAAAACTATAACTAAAATTCAGAAAATAATAGGTCAAAAATAAGCAACACCTTCAAATTTTACAAATCAAACGAAAAAACATATCGAAATTGCAATCTCTGTCATTCACCCAGAATAGAAATCAACATCAGTGAATAAACAATAACCCCCAAAAATCCCAAACTAAATGTAAAACTGGCCTAAAATGAAAGTTTTTTTTAGTCTACAGCTAGTCTACCCCAAAAAAAATCCAATTTATTTAACAAACAAAAGCAAAAAATGGCAACCTAACTTCAAAAACTTCAGACGAGCCTGCAACAAAACCTGCTCATACCCAACCCATTGACAAACATGAATAAATGAATTGAAGTTCCTCGAAATGAACTTTTTAAAACCTCCAGAATGTGAAACCTTTTTCTGAATGCTCACTTTCTACTTTTTGCGAAACTTTTTCAAGATTTTTTCAATTTTAAAACAAGTTTTTGCAACGTTTCTAACTTCTTGCATCTTCCTTTTAGCTGATGTTTTCGAATTCATTGTTAAACTCTTTTTATTTTTTTTTTTCATTTCTTAATTTCTATACCCTTGAAAAACTACTTATTACTTTCCCAAACCATTGGCTTATTAACAGACGTCTTCTCAACAAAAAAACAAGCCCCCCATCTTTTCACAGTTTTTCTAATCGCCGTCAAAAGAGCCATATTCACCTTTGTATTAGCTATTATTGATAACCATTCTTGTCGAGGAATACTACCAAGACCATATAGCTTCTGAAACTGGACAAACAAAAGACAAAAAACTCAAGATTACTGATTAACACCCAACAACAAATTCCCCACCTACCAACCCATCCTAAACACCTGCCAAAAGTCCTCGAGCTATCAATAACTCAAGTGCACAGCTAACTACACAGCTTTGAAGCATCTACTCGAATATCTTATAAAGAAAAACCTTATATCTTTGAAGGTCGATGTGCACCTTAATCAAAACAGCAGACTCGAGTATATCATATCATAACGCACTCTAAAGTGAACAACAGTACAAATCAAATTATAAAATCTTACAATCATTGTCACAAGACCTGAACACAACAAGATACCACATTCAAAACTAATACCAAACACTACAATTGAAAGTCAGATAAATCATCCACGACGAACTGAAAATCTACCAAAACTAAAAGCTCAATTTAACTTAACTTCACCAACTGAACCCTTAACTTCATCAATCCTACAAACAACTATCATAGAAGGTACTCCCATCCTAAAAAGATAAGCTCGCACCAAATTACACCAGATTTGCCATTAAACTAGCTAGGTTCTACCAGTACTTCTAAACAAATAAGAAATAAACTCATTCAATCCACCAACACCTTACCCAAGACTCCCGTATTGGATGAACTACAAGTATCCACACGGCGAACCAAGACTAATCAACGACCCAACAGATATTTCTTCCTGTACCACGTCATCAACCCTACTCGAAACCCTTTCCTCGCCCTCAACACCATCAGTAACAAGTCTATCAACTTCAAACAGCTTCGCAATAAATTTAATCACTACTTAAATAATAGATATCAAGAATTAAAACACAGCAGTAAGCCATTGCAACTAGATTGGAAAAGTTTTGTAGCACCTCCCCCCTGTTTGGTCAACATTTAAACAGCACTCGGCTTCACAGTTGAACACTACAGTGATTACAACTTAAACAGACATTCACAAAATCATACAAGATCATAAGATCCAGCTTTTATCCCAACAAAATCTAGTTTTAAAGTTTGAAGCAAATCGTTCCTACTGCTATCTCATCCAGACAATATAATTCAGTCTCTACCTAATACATTCACTTTTACTGAATTAATACACAAAACCGACAGATACACTTAAAAAACAATTGGCTCTTATCGTTTTCAATCCATTTTCAGAACTTTCATACACATACTACTAAGAATCCTTTACTAATAGTACTACTAAAAATCCTTTACTTCTTAGCACACTTGAAACCAACAATTCACGACAATCAATCACCACTCACATGCAACTGATCACCAATCACAACTCCTAGTGACACATTTCGATTGGTAAGACGATCAGCAAAAAACATTACATAAATAAACCAAGTGTCCCAAGGCAAATCAGAACCTCAAGTAGAAGAAACACGTAAAAGCTACACTCTACTAAAAAGCACGGGCTAAGATACTTTTAGGCTAGAGATTTAGAAAAAAGTACTTTGAAAAAACTACACTGTTCACAAGTTTCCACCGCAAACAAAAAGAGACTCGACCACGAATCACAATAAAATAATGTGAAATGCTTACTATTTTCCAACCATGACGATTAAAAAAACGAACTAAAACGTTTAGTTTAGTTTTAAAAAATTTACACAGTGGAACACTTGTAATTTTTCACTCTTTTCCAGACTTATCGCATCAACTTGAACAAAAGCAATTCGTTTCGACGCTAAAAACACCTATCAAAGCGCACATGGACGTTTAACCTCCACGATGAAAATGGATAAATCACATTGACATAAATGATTCATCTAACTGTGCTGTAGAGCAGCACGAGAAATACAGGATACACGATGATAGTGTTTTTTAAATGAAAAAAAAAAACACTTTAAACAGTTTCAACTTACACGGGATTTAAAAGACGACATTGAAATATATAATACCAAGGTTAGAATTATTTTTAGGTTTATTATACCGAAGTATTCGCTTGCGTTGTAAGAAACACCAAGAATTTTGTGACCCCTCATCCACCCAGTCAGCCATTGTTTGATTTCGTGAACACACTTGCACCATCTTCTAGCTCATTAAAATTGAAGCACGAATGATCAGGTTTCAAAAAAAAATTGTTTTCATAAAATCTCTACCAATTGAGCAGCTAAACCCAGCTAATACAAAATCGAATTAAAAATCACTATCAAAAGTTTTAAAAAATGAAAAAAAAAAGAATCTGATACCAAATTGAATTCAACTTGAATTCAAAAAAATATGATATGATAACAAAAGACTTATTTAAGACACCGACATAAATTGAAATCGAGACGGTGAAAAAACGTACAAACCAGTATCACTCCATCAAATTATTGGACAAATAGGTAAAAAAACTCCTTCCAAAGAAACGTGATTGTAAACGTCTTCAACAACTATCACCCATAAACTTCACATACTTCAGAGCAACGCATTCTGACACTTAACTACACTGTAAGCTGAATTGTTTGAGAACTGTCACTCTCAGAACTCTAAACACTACATTCCTTTTGATAATTAGAAAGAACAAAAATTACATACATTAGCACTCGAAGTTTTATAATTTCCTTATGCTAGATATTAACTCTCAGGTTATCGGTCAGGTTTCATTGACTACAAAGGAAACAGCCTTTGGTGACCTGATTGCACTAAGAAAAAATCACCATCAGCGAAGACTCATTTTCTATAAAAAACAAAGTTCACTTTGTAGGTACACTCTAAAGGCGTACACTTTTCGGTTCACCGCTGTCCCATGGGGATCAGAATTTTGCCACAATGTAGTATAACTAAACTCCGACGAAGTTAAATTATACCTCCTCACAACATAACCCACATTGAGGCCACCTCTTAGAAAACTTTCACCAGAAAACATACGCACAATAACCAGAAAGCCTATTTAAAAGTTTTGATCTATAGTAATATACTAATAACCTGACATACATAATCACATCTGAACACAGCAAGTTCAAAAACTACTCACTAAAAGGGATACAATACAGCGACAATCGAAATAGCAAAAACCCAATAAACTTGCTGAAACAGCCGAAATCTCAGACATCTATGCACAAGAATGTAAATACATTTAAGATTGCATTTACCTCAATGGAGAAAAATGTTGCCCTCAAAATATTTCCCTTGTCATCATACTTATTTTTTACATATAAAAATTGATTTATTAGCTTTTTTTAGGATGGCCCGATTACATCTTAGAAAGACTTTAAGAATTTATACGCATTGTATAACAATATAGAGTTTTACTTTCACCCCTTATAGGAGCATTCAACACATCTACAATTCATACGCAAACAAGCAAGCGTAGCTAGATCAAAAAAAGCAGGATTTTATGGAAATTTCTCTACCTCAATACATGAAATTTTACTAGGCTTACAAATTAGCAAAAACAAAAAAACAATCAACAACAAAACCAAATACAGGTGACGCACCACAAAAAAAAACATTCAATACGCCTACAGCATTATCACACTCACATAATTCATCAATTCGTCATCACTGACAATTTCTATTTAAAACACAGTATTCAAAATTTTAGCAGAATACGAATGCCATATGCCATATACGATATGCCACTAAAACAGAAAAACTCATTATTTTTGCAGCCGCAAGAATTAGATAGCGCTTCACTGAATAATCTTACAATTTAGTCTCTTTTTATGAAAAAAATAAACACAGATGAAAACTTTTCAAGGAAAACCGTGATAGCCCACGCCTTCAAGGATTAATAAAACTGAATCAAAAAATTTCCACATGACATAGATACCAGATTCGAGCTTCAAACATTATTATTTTTCAGGAAACGTCATTTTCAGAAATAAAAACACTTCATCACTAATGTGTAATTGAAGGAACAAAAATCTTACTATCATTAGCACTAGCAGCTGTAAACATGTCTTGTGCAGGATATCTCTTTTCAAGAAATTGTTAAAATTTTACCAATTATGAAGGAAACCTCCTTTGGTATAAAACATACAAGAAAAAAGTATCACCAATATGTGTTTTTGCAGATCAACAATGCCACCAACTAAATCCACTTTTCTAAAGAAAACACAAGTTTATTTTGTAGACTCAATTTCACGATGCACAAATTTTTGGGATACTTTCGTCCCAGGTGGATCGCAAAACAGTCATAAGGTAGTAGAACTCAACTCTGAAGAAATCAAATTTTCACCAGAGAGCACTCGCGCAATCGTAAGAAATTTAAAGATCCATTTACAAAAATATTGAATTTACTCGAAATCAGGTGTACAACATCAAATCAGAACACAACAATTTTATGAAACCCCACCGAAATAGATAACACCAAACGGTTATCTAGATTTAAACCAAAAAACAACTCACTGAAAAAACTGGTTTCTCATATACATGCGCACAAGGTTCTAGTGATTTTTTAAAGATTATAAAGATTACTTTACCGCAACCGAGAAAAACAACGCCCCAACTATTTTTCCCCGATCAGTTATTTACTTTTTAATATATAAAAATGATTTATTAGCTTCTTTAGGGTGGCTATAGTACATCATAGAACGACTCACACTCTTAGATGCAATATTTAACCCTAAAAGAATTTTGTTTTCACTTCGTACAGGAATATGCAACACATGTGCAACTCATATGCAAATTGACAAACAATCAAGTCTAGCTTGAATAATATTACTTGGGTTTTTTGAAATTGTTTCTACCTCAAAAAGTGAAACTTTACCAGACGACCATACTACTTTTTAAATCTAAATTTATTAACGAAACCAAACACATATATCATTCAACAAAACAAAATACTTTTTAAGGTTGAAGAACCATCAAACTAACAAATCTTATGAAATCAATAACACACAATTATTTCCCCACACAAACCGTAGGATAAAGTTTCTCTAGCGCCACATGATCATGATCGTCAAAACAAGGAAACCCAACGAAGCCAAATTTCTCATATGGCTAAAAAGTCACAAAATCCCAATGAAGCAAGGAAAAAAGATAGAGAACAACCTCACACAGTTAACTTTCATTCTCAGAACGATAATGGTTTCAACCCACATTGAGCCAACATTTCAGATCCCTCCATTGCTCTCTTCCCTATCCTTCTAACTTCCAAGGTCCGAACTTTGTCATCTCCATCTCTGACCTCGTCTTCTCTCCCTTTCAGGTATACAATTCTGTTTTCTCCACCTAACTCGCCCCACATGCGCTCTGATGACTCTATCCAGACAATTTTAAGTTTGACTCCGAACTGTGTCCCATTTTGAAACTCTTACAACCATCAGAAACATTAACATCATCCAAAAGCAACACTCCACAGCTGCACAGCGTTTATTAATGAAAAAAATACCCGCCAAACCCATCCAAATTTTTAGTGAATCGACCTTCATCAATCAGACTTCTCCGCACTCACCATCTTAGGGATGCTTATACCCACGAGTTTTTAATTGTTAACCTTCCCTTTTTCCTTCAAAACTGCCCCATTAACAACGAACCCCAAGGAAAACTAGATTCTTACGTGGAGGAGCACTCAATAATTCTTGCACTTTCTTGAGTTTGTTTCTATAATTTTACTTACCCATTCCATATACCACTCCGTAAATCCGAAGACGATGAACTATATATAACAGCACTTCACCAACCTAATAAAGCTGTTCAATTTCAATTTTTTTTCTTAGGTTGGATTATTGCATGTTCTAAATCATTTAGCACGAATGACTTATAGGTTCATAAAATGCACACTACAATCACATTGTCATCCGATACATTGAAGACTCATCATACAGCGCAGACACTGCAGTAACTTCGGAAGTCACTGAAATTTTTTTATAAAACTGGCCTACGAAACTAACCCACAGACACACATTTTTTTCGTTTCATACAAAACATTTCCCATCAACTCCACCTTCACATAACGCATGAACTATAAATACACATCACCCTTCTTCTTAAGCTTCATTTTTGCATAAAAAACTAACCTACACGCCATCCTCCCTAACTAGGGTCCTATCCGGCAAATGTCCATCTTTTACCCCTTTTTAAACACCTTCTCCATAGAGGATAACCACCCCATTATCACCCCGCACAAATACATGTATGAAACTTGTTGAAATGAAACTGAAAGAAAAAAATCCACTGCTCAAATATTAAGCCTAATCTTTATAATTTTATTCAACTTACCACGAAATCACTGTAACACCAGAGGAACTGGCAATTATCCAGGCATTTGAGCTTCCTTGGCCGCTTTTACGCTAGAGAAAAATAATCAACATCACCTATAATAGAAAATAAACTACTCAATGGATTTTTCTCCGACCCCGGCTCTAGGTAAATATGGACTTGCTGTTTACTAATTAATCGTGAATAATTACATGCCATTTTCTCTGAGTGTATATTGCCACCTTTCTTTTAAATTTCATCGAAAATTTCTAAAATCAAGAAAAAACACAGACACAAATTCATAAACTTTTCAACCAAAAATGTCAACCGGTCTCATTAAAATCTAATTATGAAGCAAAATAATAGAATTAATTTGATGTAATTTAATAGTTCTAATGTAGTTAAGTTGTCGTACAATGTAATAAGTTGATAAATGAGTAATAAAGTAAAAATGAAAACAAAATAATTTTGTGTGCTTGATTTTGTAAGCTCTCCAATTCGCCCCTTGATTTGTCCAATTTTCATACACTCTCTTTTGAATTTGAACAAAATTTGCGTGACAATAGTAGTGAATAAACGAAACTCACCTTCGGCAAACTAACTGATTTCAACTTCAAACTGCTTTTGCGCGGTTCAAACTTTGCTTTAAGCCGGTTTGAATAAGGATTAGGGCTCAGATAGCCAACGCAGCTGGCTAAAACCACCACACTCATATCAGGTACAAGAAAGTCAGTCCCACTTACTCAAATCAGATTACAAGTAAATCAATTATTCTTTAGAAAATCGAATCAAAATTTTACTAAGATTACAGGAAAAATTAAAAAACTCCAAGTAAATTTTAATCAAATACGAACTGTTTTCATGAAAGGAACACAAAATGAAAAAAAAAAGATCAATCACCTGTAACAAAAACAGAAGAGTAAATAAACAAGAAGGGACTCTACTCAAAGAGACGCTCACACGCATGCCCCCAACTGGCCTCACCCACTGGTGATGGACGTCCTGAGCATGCTCCATAGCCGGCCTCACCGACCGCGCTACAACCACACTTAGACACAACCCACAACTTTCTTACTAAGAGTAGATCTTTGGTTATTAAATCTTCAAAATAACCGAACCAAACAAAACAGTTTTGCGGAAACAACTAAAAAGATCATAACTCAAACTGAATCACTTAAGGGGCAGCTATAAGTAAAGAACAGATTTCACAGAGCAAAAGAAACCAGCAGCAAACTGAAGATAAAAACTCGAAAATATTCCGAGTATGGAATGGCAAATCTATTGATTTAGCTTGCCGCAGTCACAACCCTGAAACGAACCAATGTCCGAATTGGTTTTGAAATTCAAACATACGAATCTCTGTCACTTGGCGCTTCACTCTGAGAAGTCAACCATTGTGTAGCTAGTCGGTCTAAATGAACGAATAGTTGAAAATGCACGTAATTTTGCGCTAACTTATGAGATCTACACTTCAGTGGCACAAATCTCCGATTACAAAAAGAAGATTGACCACGTTGTTGCACACGCATTTCATACTAAAGCATACGAAGCCTATTTTAGTAAATTTGATAGCATCAAGTCCTTTTAAAAATCCATGTCCTTAAAGAACTGCTCGCATGAAGTTATGCTAGAAAAAAATAACTCACACACATACTTATCGTTTCAGACAAAAGTACCTGTTACAAAGATCCCACTAAAAGCAAATAATAATTTTATCCTTTGATGTTTAACATTTTACAATATTCAGAACTAAGCAACCATGATCCATTAATAAACTTTTTGATAACTTGTAAAGCTGAAACTATTTTTAGTTTCAGCCAGAAACTTATAGCATAATTTAGAAATCAATTGCCTCCTTCTCTCCCCTAACTTCGAAAGAATACCAGTATAGACTAGATTCAATGAAACTAGTAATTATAAGAGTCAGACTAGGATCGGTTTTGGATTAAGAAGTTGCACGAAACCTAAGCTAACTTCACACGCATACGTCGCACACACTCGCGCTGCCTCTCATTTCTGGCTGACAAAGTTTTCAAAAATGTTATTCTTTTGATAATTTTTCATTTGTTTCACCAAGCAACCTTTGGGGTGCCATCAAGGCCAAAACAAGCTAACATTAGGTAGAGGAGTCCGTGCGACATAAAAAGGATTTCAGAGTCTACTTCATATTTTAAAAAAAATCAAAGCGCAGGCTTGTTCACGCAGCGCAATTTTTTGGGGGGGTTGTGCATACTAGAGCTTCACTCAAGGTCAGGACTACAGTTTAGCAAACAACGATAGTTTATAAATCGAATTAATGAATTTTTTTATCTGGCTCATTTCCCTCAGCTTCAAAAAAACGCTAGCTCAAAAGTTCATCTTTTGCATCTTTTGAGTTATCTAAAAAACATGGGATGTGTCGGCTGCAAATGAAAAAGAAAGGTTAAATCAACTTTAATTTTTTAAAATGCAACAAGTTGAGGTATGTTTTACACTAATTTATCCTAAGTTCACCTGAAAAATATATCACTGCACACTATTCACAAAACTTGGGGGAGGTTTCGAGGTGAATTGTTGCCGTGCTGTTTTTTTTCAATTTTTTTCTTGCAATGATCGGTATGCAGGGCATTCCTAAGGACCTTCGCCTTGTGGTCTGCTTGGGTTGAGCAAATTTTGCTAATTTTAAATCAAAATAACGTTTTGCCAGTTACAAATAATTTTTATACCTCTGAGTTACTTACTGAGGGAGGTGCCTTTCGTTCACATTTCAAGATGTGTCTGAGTGATTTTTTTGCTCCTCGAAGGTTTTTTTCCCAAATCGATTCGGCAGGGTTACAAGCTTTTGATCTAGAAGCTTGGCATCAAATTCGAAACAGTTTTTCCAACTTAAGCATCACAAGTTTTTTCATCTCAGTAAAAACTGAACAAATGTGTCCCATTGATTAATAATTACCAAACTGTGGACCAGGAGAACAACAAAAATTTTCGGATTTTTTCTTTTATCAAAATTATTTAACGGATGAAACTACGAACTTACAGTCAAGCCTGACGTTTAAGATTGTTAGGCCCTTCGTTCGCCATGATAATGATACTGCGTATGACTAATGGAAATTTCATGAGCTCGTAGAAAATAAACCGGATAGTCCGTTTGTCTTACTTTCAATCGGGTTGGATACGAGCTTGTTTGCTATTTGGAATGAGGAAAAAAATAATGAGATTAAGGAGCTTCCTAAACAGAGCCGTAGAATTGATCAAACTACTCAACAGTAAGTGATAAAGTAAAACTATTAACTTACTGACTCAAGTGACCATATTATACTTGCTCAAACGTCAATTGCTTAATATTTTGGTTACAATTTGTTTTCTTTTTCAGGTTTAAGAAAAGAGTAGTTGTTTTTTGGTATAATAACCATTCAACCCGTTTCTGAAACAGCGAATACATTTTGTTACTGCAAAGAAGAGAGACCGACTATTTCAGTTAGTGACGTAATATACTCTTACCATTATGTTTATTAAATAACCTTCACGAAAACGCTTTAAAAATGCATAGCATTGCCAAATAACAATATGTAATCCGAATCGATTCAGTTTTGCCAAAAAACTGCAAAAAATCTGTAACTTTTTACTGCCAAGCGATCAACTGTTTGATCGTTCTACAATGTCAGTTGTGATTAGTTTTTAAAATCTACCTCTTTCAGAGCAGAATAAGTAAATTTCGTAGTTTTCTAGCTTTCAATTTCAGGCTCAAGTTCTGAAGCCAAGTTTCCAAGAGATTTTCGCAAAACACATCAAACTTGTCAATTCGTAATCTTTTTAAACAATATATCAATGTCTATCAATTAATCTTAACTAAGAGTATGTTACTGTGACAACTGACGTCAAATTTAGCAACTGAGGTCAAGTTACTCACAATTGAATACGTGCATACACGTGCATACGTAACTATCCTTGATTTGAAAACAATTTGTAGTGATCTGTGATGAAAAAACGTGATGTTTAAGATTGAAAAAACTGTTTCGAACTTGATACCAAGCCTCTCGATCAAAAGCTTGTAACTCTACCAAATCGATTCGGGATATATAGCACCTTAGAGGAGCAAAAAAATCATTCAGACACATCTTAAAATGTGAATGATAGACACCTTCCCTCAGTAATTCAGAGGTACAAAAACTATTTGTAACTTGCAAAACGTTATTTTGATGTAAAGTTTGTGAAATAGTTAAATTGAACACTCTGGTGAAATGGCATAAGACTGAACTATTTGCTACGTCTGACAAACTTCCCAAATGAAGTTAGCGAAAAAAAACAACAGATAAATTGTCCGAAGCCAGAAAGAACAATACTGAGCCTTGTCAGTGACTTGCAGTAATACGGTGGACGATTACACATTAGACGGTAGCTGGAATCTTGCAGCAACGTGGCAATCTGAGCCAACTCCTCAACCCAAGCAAACTACAAGGCGAAGGTCCTTACGAATGCCCTGTATATCGATAATTGCAAGAAAAAAATTTAAAAAAAAAACAAAAAAAAACAGCACTGCACCACTTCACCTCGAGCCCTCTCCCAATTATTGTGAATAGTGAGCCGTGATATATTTTTCAATTAAACTTAGGATAAATTAGGGTAAAATTTACCGTAATTTTTTGTATTTCAATAATTTTCCTTAATTTTTTTATACGCAGCCGACACAACCCATGTTTCTTAGATAACTCAAAAGATGAACTTTTGAGCTAGCGTTTTTTTTGAAGCTGAGGGAAATAAGCAAGTTAAAAAAAAGTTCATTGGTTTGATATACATATTACCGTTGTTTGTTAAACTGTAGTCCTGACCTCGATTTAAGCCCTGGTATGCACCCCCCCCCCCCCACCAAAAAGTTGCGCTGCAGGAACAAATCTGCGTTTTGATTTTTTAAAATATGAAATTGGTTCTGAAACCCTTTTTATGTCGCACGGACACATCTAATGTTAGTTTAATTGGCCTTGATGGCCCCCAAAGATTGCTTGCTGAAAAAAATGAAAGATTACCAAAAAAATACCACTTTTGAAAGTTTTTTCAGCCAGAATTGAGAGTCAGCGCGAGTGTGTGCGACGTATGCGTGTGAAGTTAGCTTAGGTTTCGTGTAACTTCTTAGTCCAAAACCGATCCTTATCTTACTCTTAACTTTCCTAGTTTCAATAAATCTAGTGTATACTGGTATTCTTTCGAGGTTAGGGGAGAGAAGGAGGCAACTGATTTCTAAGTTAAACTACGAGTTTCAGCTTTACAAGTTATCATAAGTTTTAGTAATGGATCATGATTGTTTAGTTCTAAATATTGTACAGTGATGAATATTAAAGGATATAACAAATAATTGTTTTTAGGGGGCGCTTTGTAACACGTTTTTTTGTATGAAACGACAGTAAGTAGCAAGACAAACTGACAATCATACGGAAATAGGTTTTTACATTATTATTATGATAAGCTTCCTGCTCAAAACCAAAGGATAAAAAATAGAATTATTTTATCTACCTATGTGAATTAAATAGTCATTCATCGGAAAAAAAAACATTTCAGAAAGTTCAAATTTTTTTTTCAAATTGTTTGCTGAAGTTTTTTGATTGTGAGGAACTTTTCTATTACCAAAATGGCGCCACAAATTTTCATAAAATAGTTTTACTCGAAAAAAAAAGTTTCACGGCTTAAAGTAAGCATAGTTAGGCTATTGTAAGCCTGTTCGCTTGCTTTACTCACTCGAAATTATACGCAAAATCAAAAAATGGAAACCGGTTACTCTCGACACATGAAAAAGTTCTGCAATTTTTTAATGTCGTTCGAATCACAACTGAAAAGGGTTTTAATATGATATAAAACTCAATTGACTCCCAAGTTCGGAATAAAAACTGTAATCATGCGTATGCAGCATAAGAAAGAAACACGAACAAATTTGGGTTTCTCCACATCGAAAGTAACATATCATAAGCGCTTCAACAAACAAACTGATTTCTTACCAACGAATCAGAAGTTTTGTTAGAAAACTCAACTAAGACAAAATGAACTTGCACGTCGTGTATGAAAAATCTCGCTCAGCTATCAAGAATATCGACTGCATTGGTTTCCGAAGTCAATTGCGCTACATTACAAGAGCATAAAAAACGGGCAAACGAATGTTACTTGATATCAAAATCAGTTGGTCACAGGAATACATAGAACTAAACACGAACCAGAAGGTCACTTAGAAGACACTGAATAAAGAATAAAAACGCTAGGAACATACCAGGAAAAATACCAGGTTAAAATATTAAAAACAGTAAAAGTTCCTCACGAGTTGAAACAGTTTTAATTTCTTTCTTAATTATGTTTTATTTTGTATGAATAAAAGTAACTGTAAAACAAAAACTTTTTTTTATTTTTAGTTGATACCAATTTGTTGGAAAAAGGTTTTTTGTTGTTGAAAAAAATTCTAATTAAGTTAAAAATATCACTTTAAATGAAAACTCCAGAACAAGTAAACGATCTCCATCAAATCAAAATACGAAGGATATCGTTCACTTGGTATACGGAGATTAACGATCGCTAAATACCGAGGATATTGTTCAAAATACGGAGGATATCACATTTGAGCATAGTACTCGCAAGCTTTACCGCTTGAAATTTTCATCTAATGTTATAAGGAAGATTTTTCACTTGGTCAATTTAGGGAGAACATTTTCACATACACCAAAACTTCTCATTGTAATCATTATGATGTGAAAAAACTCACCAGTGTTTTTTTTTTAATCTAACTGACTGAAACGCACATTTTTTCGACAAAAAGGATGGTAAAACAATCAGATTTTGACAAAAACCAATTATCATTCTTAAATTAAACTGCAAATCCATGGTTGTTCTGCGCAGATGATGTTAGTTTTGAACCAAGCAAACTTCAGACGTTGGAACACATCGCGCCATTGGAAAACGTAGACGAGTGGGATTCCTGGAACTGCTACCATTACTGGTACATTAGGAACTGTGCCTTTCACTCTGATTTCGCCTTTTCCAAAAGAGAGTCTTGTTATTACATTTCCACACAATGTGCTGTCAAAAACTGCCTAAACAAATAGTCTATCTCAATTTAAGGGCTGGATCATTTTTTAACTATAATGAAATTTGCTACAGTTTTATAAGCTTAGGACAATGATTATTTAAAAAATTTTATGAACACCAAACATCAATCAAAATAATTTACTCGCAAAATATAAATGAAATAGTTTATAAGTTTTTATCAAACTAAAAAAAAATTGAAAAATAATACTCAGATTATCTACAGTTTTGTATGAAAACTTAAATGGGATGAAAAAACAGATACGAATTGAGAAAAAAAAGTTGAACCACTGGAAAATCATGCTGCTTGATTTTGAGCGGAACTAGAATATGATGAAACTATCCGTTATGTACGCTTAAACAGTTGATCGATTCCTTGAAAAACTTTCAGCAACTTTGACCCACAAGAATTTTTTTCTAAAGAAGGTAAAGAAACACATAAGTTCCACTTGCGTCAATGCTCAAAATTAGTTGCTCAAAAAGTCGAAATCGGGCATCGTTCGACTCAAAAATCAAAAACGGACATCGTTCGACTCAAAAATCGAAAACGGACATCGTTCCACTCAAAAAGGTTGGGTTGAATTTTGATTCATAATTGACAACCTGTAGAGTTATAAGGTTTTTTTTAGAGTTCCTGAAGTCTGTTAGACGTCCAAAGTATTGAACCGCGGTAAGGTTGTTCAACAGCCCCCATCGGCGATACATTTCCTGCTGGTATTCACAGCAACCTGCAAAGTTCAAAAGTGTTAATAATGTAACAAACCTTCCAAACTATAGAATACGATGACCATAATAATTCAGCAATGCAGGACTCAAAGCTACGTGTTTGAATCTTAGTATGAGCTCCTCAAGATTGATTGGTTTGATTAACAAGAGACCGCAAAGTCTTGACCAAAAACTGGTTCGAGAACAGAAACATTTCACCATTTAAAATTGACGGCTGTTATACAGTGCTGATTTAAATTAACTGGACAAACAATCAATATCGGAAATTTCAAACGCGTTTTTCTCAAATTGGGTTGAGATTAGTCAAAAAGTGAAGCGAACAGAAGTTGCTTAAAATTTCGCCAGATTTGATATGCATTTTTTCTAAAAACTCGCAACCAAAAGTTTACCTCAAAAATGGGTCAATTGGTTTTTTTAGTTACTCAAGAGTTTCGCTGAAGATACTTCAAGAAAAAATTATATCAAAAAGCCTTTTACACACCTCAACAAAGTTCTAGAAGAATAAAATTTGCAGAAATTTGTGTAAATTGTTCAAAATTCATTTTTAACCAAAGATTTTGATTTTTATATAATTAAAATTACCTTTTTGGCAATCAACCAAAAATATAACTTCTCTTATACAGCGTTTTTAGAAATTTTACACTTCTAGAACTCTTTTGAGCTGTATAAGAGGCTATTTGTATATATAATTTATTCTTGAATTAACTCGATTATTCAGTGTAATTCTTGATTAACTAAAAAAACCAAAATGACCCATTTTTGAGGTAAACTTTTGGAAGCGAACTTTAAGAACAAAGGTGCATCATATTGAACTTGGTAAAAATTTAAGCATTTTTGTTCTTTTTAAATTTTGTATTCTCAATTCAATTTGAGAAAAACGCGTTTGGAGCTTCAAATTTTGTTGATTTTGTCCGGATAAGTTGAATCAGCATTGTACTACTTTTCGAAATTAAATTGTTACCAAACAAATTATACAGCCTAAAGCAGTTCCGATGTAACCAGAGGTGGATATACTAGGACTTCTTCAAGGAGGGGCGGCTTTTTTTAAGTCGACCAAATTGTTATTCTGAGACCTCCCATTTCTTTTTAAAAACCACGCAGCAATTTTTTGAGAAAGCAAGCTAAAATGATCCCAGTTTTTTTGGCGTCACCCAAGACCCCCTCGAATCACGTAACCCCCCCCCCCCCCTCAAAGTTAGTTGAAGCCCATGATGAAGCCTTAGAGTTTGTAACTCAAAGTGTTCTAATAAAAACCGGGTTTTCTACCTGGTGGCTAGAAATATCGATGAAATATAGTTGCAAAGTCGAAGATTAGGGTTGAAGGCTTGAGCAAAAAAAATCGCAATTGGAAGTCCATAATTTTTCCTTGAATGTGAGTACCAAGTTTTTTTTAAAAAAACAATGAATACCAGTTTTGAAGTAAAGTCATGGGACATAGAACACAAAAGCTTTTCCAGTTCAAAAAGCAAATGAACGAATTTTTTTGCACCTTTTTGTCGTTTTAACTGGAATTTATGAAGTTATAGGGTTGAAATGGTGACCCATGCTAGATGAATTTTTTTTTGAAAGAAACATCAAATATCGAAGTTCGAGAAAACTCATTATGAAGGCGTAAAAGAGCCAGTATATCAAAACTAGTTTCAGGGGTGTTCTTGCCGAGAAACATCTTCACAACAAAAACAAAAACCATTTGCTTTTATTGGCCCAAAGAGGTTCTTTGGGAAGCCGATATACATTATTTACTCTTTATCCCACGGAAAAACGACAAAAAATTACTTGGCCCGGCGTAAAAGAACAAAAACAATTGCGAAGCTGGAGATCAGAAACATTCAAATTTTTTTAACTCCAAGGCAACCAGTTGCAAGAAAATTCAAAAATTTTGAATAAACTTATAAAAATCTTTTTATCCATACACTAATGTAAAACTTCCTTGTTTTTTGTCCTGAAAAAATAGTTCGAAATGAAGTTTTGCTAAGTATCTGCTGGATACAAGTAAAAAATTTACATGTTTAAATTATAAATTATCAAAATTAGCAAAAACTTGGGTAGAAAAATTTGAACTTACAGATTTTTTTAAGAATAATAAAATAAATTTCGAACAAACGCTTTCACGTAAGAGTTCGTTTTCTTACAAGGTTCTCATCAGAACCGGTTGGTATGGTTTTTCAAGAAATCTTGCATGACTCTTAAATGTTCTAGAATCCATTAAAACCGCGTGATTAAAACCGGTGTTCAAATTTTTCACAGCAGTATAATGAAAGAAGCAAACATCTAAATTGTGGCAAAAGTTTTAGAGCAGTTGCTTATATATTGAATCTGAAATTTTGATTAATCATGTTTTACCCAAGGCGTACAAAAACATTAAATACAAATTAAATAAGCTGTTCCAGCGCGAAAAACCATTAAGTTCTGTGTATCCAGGACTACGTTTTGCGCATAGAGAACTGAACTTGGCATGCAAAAAAAAACTTTTGGAAATAGTTTGTGCAAGTACAAAACTTGTTTGGCGCTAGGAAAATACAAAAAAAAATTGTAGGGAAAATTAAAAACTACCTTATAAAATTTTTGATGACACCCTAGTCTAATAATTTTTAATTACGACAAATGTTTGAATAGTTGTTTTGCCAAAATGGTTTTTTTTTTAATTATACTAACTTTAATGTCAAGCAAAAAGAAAAAATCTTTCAAAATTTGAATACACCTTCTAGCAAAAATTTACGAAACTGATTTGGTTAGCTTTTTTCATAGACTTGGTTTATGGAATTTCATGATTAAAGTTTTCGGTCAATAGAGGTCAACCCGGGAAAAATATAATTTAGAAAGTCGGATGATAACAGTCAAAAAGATTTATCTAGGAGGTAAAGGACCATATCTAGCGTACGTTCTCGTCGGTTTTCATCAGTTAACCGTTGTTGTACCCAAAAGTTTTCGATTATCAGCAACTTCTTTGGTTTTAATTTCATGTCTGTGTATTGTTGCCCCACAATCAAATATACAATGGTGGACTTCCAATGCACCGACCTTCCGATTTTGTGGCGGATGATAATCCCTTTCACTACAAGTCTTCTTTTAAAATGATACAGGTAGCACGCTAATTGAAATATACAAAATATAATTGTTTTAATCGAATACTTGCCATAACTCCAGTCGCTTTCGTAAAACGAAAACCAGTTCAGTCTTCTGAAGCTGCTTCGAGCCATGTTGAGGAGCTTCAACTCCTGATGTTCACCATTGAGTGACGAGGAGTACGCCGGAGTTGCATTATTATATTTTTGCCAATATTTGGAGAGGCAAAAGACAGAGCTGAAACAAAGTTAAATAATGTTTTTGTTCTCATCTTCTTCATTTTTCATCGTAGGTGCTGCTTGAATTTTTGATCAGTTGTAAATTGTAAATTGGGATCGGTTGAGCAATCTCCACAACCCCCCCCCCCCCCCGTAATGACCAGTTGAGCTATTGAGCTATCTCCTACAAGTCAAAAACAATAAAAGCTACAAAAATGTTACCAAACACAAGTAGATGTTTGATGTGATCGTAGCACGCAAATTTCTTATGTATAGAGAAAAATTTTGAAAAACAAAAAAATGAAAATTTATTTAAGAAAAGTTTTTTTGTAAGTTTTTGTTTGGGCGACCATTGCCTCATCAAGGAAAGCAAAAAAAAAAACAGGATTGATGCTCTCGCCTTGTATCTGAGTAGCAAAACCGGTTCTCCGCAGCACCTTAATATTGTGCGCAAGATCATTTTTTCCTTTCAGGAGAGAAACAAGTAGCTTTATGTTCCTCAGTTTTCAAGTTCTGTTGATTCTTTTTACACTCTTGCAATTCTGAGCTTTGATGTTGTAAGTTGAATGAGTTCGTTGGAGAATCTATTTGTGATTTCATAGCATTCAAACTATTTTCAAGTGGTTATAAACCTTTCTCAAGATCCTATTGAGCTATTGAATTTATGTCCTGGGTGGCTCACTCAATGAGTAATTTCAAATAAGATACACCATCTGTTCGTCACGCTTTCTTTTTCTCGGCTGGATAGATTCGTGCAACTTCTTAGTCTAATATCAATCTTGATCATACTCTTATATCTCCTAGTCTCAATAGATCTAGTGTATACTGGTATTTGCGAAGCTAGATATCAAGAACTGTTCTGAGGAAGAGCAACTGTTTGTTAAGTTAGATATATTCAGTTCTGGCTGAAACTATAAATATTTTCAGCCTTACAAATTATTGTAAGTGTTAATTATGTATCACGATTGGTTAGTTGTAAATTTTTTAGAGATAGTTTATCAAGAATTTAATAGGATGCAAAAAATACTTGTTTTAAACTGGTTTCACCCATCCGCATTTTAGAGAGTTCTTAAGTCTTAAGTTTGTTGCTGTAAAGGATAAGTGGAGAAGTTTTTTGATTTTCTGGAGCAGGTTCTTTTAAAACATTGCTAGAAGAATAACAGTGCGATGGTTCGGGTGGTATGTTCACATTCTTGCATGACGTTGCACGGTTGACGGTAGTTGACAGCTGCCAGATCGGTCTTGGAAGCCACTGGTATTCATTCCTCGGTATGCATACATGGGTTTTTCTATCACAACCCCTGTTTATTTCTGAATAGACTAGATTGGGCTGACTGTTTTCTACAGTCAGTCCGACCTTTTAAAAAGCTCTTTGTTAATATCCCAATGCCAAAATTTTTCTGAAAGTGCCGCACGAGGGTGACACACATTGCATATTATGCCCTGTGCTAAATGATTTCATTTACAGTGCACTATGCCCGAAAGATGGTTTGGACTCGTAAGGTGGGTGATTAGGCAACTTGTCACCATTTTGAGAGTCAAACCCTGGTTATCAGATCCCCTCAGTAAAGGTCTGGAAGACTATACTCTGGTACAATTGATTGCTTTGTACTAGGCTGAAAACATTTGTCTTACAGGGCCGTAATTATGGAGGATGCCGTGTAGGATAGTGTAGATTTAAGAGCAGTTGTAGGTTGAGAAAGTGGTTGAAAAAAATTAGTGAGACTGGGTTCGGAGTCTAGGAATTCATCGGGTGTTTCGACTTCTGAGTTATTAAAATAGAAATTGTACTAAAAACGGTTTGATTTGAGCCACCCGAGCCCATGCGTGGTTAGTTAGAAGAATAACTGGGTAGAGAGAAAAGAAGTGAGGTCTGAGTTTATAATGAATGAATTGTGGCTTTGTAGATTTGATGTATAGGAAAGGGAACGGTTGAGGGGTCCAGTTTGGCGGCTCCTTGTGGGCTAAAAAATTTATTGTTTTGAGAACAAAATTATAAGGTGTGCGGTTGTTTTACAATCTGTTCGTATGTATTGTCGATAGTGGGTTGTTGAAGTGCTATATGAGAAATAGGGCTACGTTGTATGTTACTATTATGTAACATTCGTTCGATGGTCAAATGTATATTTCAATAGCTTTGTGGGATTAGTGATGGAGAGTGATTGTTTTGTAAACTGTGTAACTATGTCGGTGCTGTAGGTGCAGTAATTGTCTCTTATCTTGTGGAGTATCGTATGTGTTTGGTTTTGCAGATAATTTTTGCGTGTATTCGCTAATTTGAACGTCATGAAGAATTTTGTTAATGGAAGTGGAAAATTATCCAAAAAATCCTGCGAATAAAATTCGTGCTGCGCTAGCTTGTCTACTGACATATGCGTGTATTGCGCATGTATTATTGGTTCCTTTTAGTAGTGAGAAGAGAAATCCTTTAAAATTAAACATTGCCTGTTATATAGTCAATCTTTCTAAGATATAGTAGTGCCAACCTATAAAGGATAGGATTTCGTTTTTGATTTGCAAGAAACTAAAAAAAAACTGATTCGTGAAATATCTTGTGGGCGATATTTTTCTCCATTGAGTTATACATAATTTTTATTGTCCTTAAATTACCCACTGTAGTCTTGCTGGTTGATGTCTGTAAAACTTGTCGAGTTTCAGCTAGAGCTGAATTTTCAGCTAGAGAGTAATTTGCGGAGCTGTTTCAGCTAGTTTGCGGAGGTTTCAATCAATTGATTCTCTTTGGATTGTATCCATTTCAGTGAGAAAATCTTAAATTGTTGTGTTCGAATGTGACCGTTTATATCTGATTTGGAGTTTATGTCTATAGATGATAGGTCTCTATTTGGGTTGCGAGCGATTACGCGTATGCTTTTAGGTGAGAACTTCATTACAGGTGGCATTAATGTAGAGTTTGGAGTGAGAAGATAATATTTATCTTCGTATGGTTTCAGCTTTACTACATTATGCCTGTTTTCAGATCCATAGAGTACAGCTGTATCCCGAAAATTTGTCTTCAAAAAACAAAGTGGTGAGACTTTTTTTTTCAGTGCAAGTGCAGTCCCGAAAAATGTTTCCTTCATACTCAATGAAGTTGGAGCGGTTGCCTGCTAAGAGGTATCCGGCATAAGGTGTTTTGAGTTTTGCTGAAGCAAAATGTTGTATGATTTGTAATCGTTCTAGTTCACATAAATGATGTAGTGCTTCTAATTCTGAAAACGACATTTGTTGAAAAACTCTGCTAATTGTGTAATTTAGTTTCACATCGAGAAAAATGTCATACTGAATTGCGCCAAAATATGTGTTATTCATTAGTGATAGTTCTTTTAACCTGGTACCATCCTGGTTTTCTGGAAGATTATTTACTTCAACGTAAGTCTTTTTGTCATCACTATTTCGATTCGGTTCGGCCGTATCAAGGATTAATTTACCTATTTTCATGTCGAAACCTTGTTCGTATTCGACAAGGTTTTCTGAATCTTGGGATCGAAAAAGTGGTTTTTTGAGTATTTGCATGCTTGCTCAGTTTCAGGTTAGAACTGACAACATAAAAAATTTTTTTCTATACCGTGCATATTTTTATTTTGATTTTGGGATTGATTAGGGATGACGTTGTTCAGCCAAAATTCATTTTATCAAAGGGTATAGATCTGTTTTTGTTAAACTTTGTCAATCTTGCGTGAAAATTAGTGACTTGAAATGTGGCACATTTGTCTTCGGGGAACTAAATAATGGCTGCTTGTAATTGTGGGGTCGCAATATCCTCGATTATTTTTAAAAGGTAAGCGAATTTCTTCATTAAGTATCATCTTATAAATATCGTATTAGTTTTCCAGTTGTAATCGAAACACATTAAACGTTGTATCTTGATTTTTGGTGTCTGTTTATAGTTTAATGAGTTATTTATTCCATGTGAGGTATCGAGTTTTTATCACAAATGTCATAAGTTAAACGTCCATGATGTGCACCATAATAAGGGAATCTGTCGTCTAGTTGGATTTTGCCTTGGTGGTGTTCAAGTTGTGCTTGATGTCCAGAGTATGGAAAGACTTGAAAACCTAATAGTTCAGCATTTTTGTCTTCATTTGTACTATTTTTAAATGTTTGAGTTCGTTTTTACAATCTTGTAGGTCAAGTATAGTATTCTATGTTACTTTGTTGAAAGTATTCGTTATCGCGTCTATTCTAGTTTGCATTTAATACTTGTGAACAGTGTACTTTCGTCCCAGAGAATTTTACTCTAAAACTATAACTTGTTAGAGTTGTAGCTAGGACTCCGGAGTAAAGTGTGGCGACTACAATTGCTAGTTCATTTTTTTGTGTTTCAGATTCACATTGTGTGACTTAAGTATTTGCATATTTGTGTAATGTTTTTTGGTGGTGATCTTCACAATCATAATATGAACAAGGAGGTCTTGTAGTCCTGTTTGGGGAGAAGAGTTTTTATGATTTTTGGGTTCATTTTTTACTAAAAGAGAAAGGAATATGATTGAGAAAATAGTTTAAAGATAAATCTGTACTAGAGTCCTGAAAAAGGGTTATGAAAAGTTATATGGCCTTTGTACATCTGTCGTATTTATATCTGAGTTCTGTTTTGGAGGGGGTACGGATTGAGTGGTGATATCTAATGGTGAAAATGGTAATGGGTGATGTAATTTTAGCTCGTTTAAATTCACTGTTATTTCAGACTTGAGAGTTATGTTTTGCTGTGAAAGTATCAGAATATTATGTTCCTGATTGTCTTTGTGAATATTGTGTCTATATTGTAGACTGTTTAGTGCCCAATTATGGAATCGACTACCGTCGAAGTGTTGGCTGAAAAGTGGAAGGGATGCTACAAAGGAGTTCCAGTCTAAGCGTAAAAATCTACTTATTCCTTGTAGTTCACGATATCTGTGGCGTAATTGACTTGGAAAGTTTGCAGAGAATATTGTTGATGCTGTTTGACCTGTTGATGAAAGGGATAGTGTTTGTGTTTCTGGTAATGACAAGGAGGTATCCGCAGAAACTTCTATTGGGTCATTAACAAGAAGGGATTTGCCTTGAGCAAGTCTTTGGGTCATCCCATGTATAAGTCTTTGTGATGAAGTGGGAGGATTGCAGGGATTTTCACGAATTTGTTCAGAAGTAGTTATTGAACCTAAATAATCTGATGGAAGATTTGGTGTATTTTGTTGAGAAGTGAATTAGAGTGGTTGGCGGAGAATACTTTGTTTCGTACTATGGTAAAGATCTAGAAGGGTTGATGATGGTGGTGAGGGGTTTTTAATTTGAACTCTTGGTGCTGTCAGATTTCCATTGCGTCGCGGATGAATAAGTTGTCTGTCAATTTTTAAGAATTTGGTTTTGGCTTAAATGTCTTGTTCTGTCAAGTTCTTGTTGTATTGAGGGGTGAACATTATTTGTTGGTGGGTAACATGTTTCGCTTAGAATGCAAAACGATGTGCTGGTGTTCATGGTTCTGATAATGATGCGTGTCATTCTTCAAAGCTGTAGGGGTTTTCTACATATGAATTACAGGTAGATGATTGGGTTGACTCGTTTGACTAAATGTAGGCGATGTTTAGGTGTCTTGGGGTGGGTTGGTAGGGAGGAATCTTTAATAGCGTTTGGATCAGCAATTTTGAAATATTCTGGTGTTGGTTTTTTTGTATTAATGAAGTTTGTGTTTTCGACAGTATTCTTCAGCAAAAATGATGAGTAAAACAATTGCTAGTACAAAACCCTTCATTGCATTCTTTATAAGTTTGAAAAATTTCACAATTCGAGAAGTCAGCAATGTGAGAAAAATTGCAAAAAAAAATGAAAAAGTCTTTCTTTCTCAGTAAGCTTCGTATCATCTAGGAAATTCGTTCAGTACCGTACCTGATTAATTGGTCGACAGTTCTGGAGAGAGAAAAAGAGGTTTGGATAAGGGAGCAGAAAATTATCACCTAGGTGCTAAAAACTAAAAAAAAATGAAAATGATGATTTCTAAAAGATCAGTAATGAAAAAATTATAAAGTTGGAAAATTGTAGAATGATTGAAACTATGTTTGAAATAATTGTTTTAAGATTCTGTTGAACTGAGTCCGAACGACGCATTTGAAAGTTATTTTACTTCATTGAATTGTCTTTTTGTTTTTTTTTGGAGTTTATATCAAGTAGGGTCAAACTAATTGGTTTTTGACAAGTGGACTGGGTATGAAGAATTTTTGCTGAAGGAAAGTCTGGGTGTTTAGATATTAAATTTTTGGTTCATGTTTTCATTTGCGGGATGATTAAGGAGTTTTGGGTGGTAGAATATCTTTAGGTTAAGTAATCAGGTTGAATTTTTTCTTTGAGCTAAGTTAAAATTTTCTTTTTGGTGATTTTTGGGGTATAAACTGAGACAATAATATTGATATTTGTATTGATTGATAAAAGCGGCTTGTAATTTTTAGGTAATATTTATTCGGGTTTTCAAATATGAGGGTAGTGCTTATTTATGACCTGGAGGTCTTTGAGTTAGTGTTTTAGATCTAGTTCAAGTTGGAGTTATGTCGGCTAGAAATAGCAGTGGTGCTTGAGTGAAAAGTGAGATGATTTCATGTGATTTGGTTGGCTGATTTTAAACTAGCTTTTTCTCAGAGGTAAAAAAAAAGAATATAAATGTTGAAAGTTTCTTTTTAGACGAATTTTAATGAATATCTTAATTTAAAAAATTGTTGATGTTGTCAATTAATCAGAGGGTTGCTGAATTTTTTAACTTTTTTTGAACTTTTAGATCTTGGCTGATTACTAAAAAGATAATAGACGTTTTTATAATATTTTTTTTGTTTCGGTTATTAGAAATGTTATATGTAAATTTCGATTAAATTTTTGTTTTCGAACTATTTGTTTTGGAGGTTTTTGTGATATTTCGTTTGGAATAATCTAGGGTGATTGCGTTAAATGATTCCAGTTTTCGGATTTCTTCTTATCTTTAATTCCTATTAACCGTCAACAATGTTTAGTCATCTGAAGGAATAAATTTGGGTTAGTTCACGAAGAGAGTTCTCTTCCAGATAGTATGGTAAAAGATTGTTTCTATGCTGTACTATAAACGAGGCTGGTAACTTTTATGTAATAATTATTCGGGTTTTCAAATGTGAAGGTAGTGCTTATTTTTGACCTAGAGGTCTTTGAGTTAGTGTTTTAGATCTAGTTCAAGTTGGAGTTATGTCGGCTAAAAATAGCAGTGGTGCTTGAGTGAAAAGTGAGATGATTTCAAGTGATTTGGTTGGCTGATTTTAAACCTGTTTTTTCTTAGAGGTACAAAAAAAGAATATAAATGTTGAAAGATTCTTTTTAGACGAATTTTAGTGAACATCTTAATTAAAAAAATTCTTGATGTTGTCAATTAATCGGAGGGTTGCTGAATTTTTTTAACTTTTTTAAAACTTTTAGATCTTGGCTGATTACTAAAAAGATAACAGACGTTTTTATAATATTTTTTTTGTTTCGGTTATTAGAAATTGTATATGTAAATTGCGATTAAATTTTGTTTTCGAACTATTTGTTTTGGAGATTTTTGTGATATTTCCTTTGGAATAATCTAAGGTGATTGCGTTAAATGATTGCAGTTTTCGGAATTCTTCTTATCTTAAATTTCTATTAACCGTCAACAATGTTTAGTCATCTGAAGGAATAAAACTGGATTAGTTCACGAAGAGAGTTCTCTTCCAGATAGTTTGGTAAAAGATTGTTTCTATGCTGTACTATTTCTTTTTTATTGTGTTAAATTAGTTTATAAGTAACGTCTGTAGATTTTTTTTCTAATCGGATATGACCATTTTTGAATAGGTTGTAGCTTTTCAGAGATTCATTTTTGAATCGTAAAATTTGGGATTTAAACAAAAGTTCCTATTTTTATGTCTAATGATGGCGTAAAGCGTGAATTTATTTGATATCGGAGATTTTGTCTTTGTAATAATTTCTCGATTTCGTGATATATTTCACTCTGTTTCTTATCTGTATTTAAAATCTATTCCGAGTGGGTTCCAGAGGCTAATTTTAAAATTTGTGGATGATGAAAATGATCTTCATCGTGACTGTGAAGAGGCAGGTTGTAACAAATTCAATCTTTAGTATGTTGACAATAACCTTGTGCATTTTTGATGATTTTGCTGTGAACAATTTAGATTTTCGTGGTTTTTGGTTAAAAGCCAATTCATATGGTGATAGTCCAAATGTTGTTGTGATCTGAGAAACATATGATAATGGAATAATTTTATATCTGTTGACCATTCGGTGTATTTTTGATCGTTTCCGTTTATATTACATCGAAGGTGCTCTTGTAATTAGCGGTTCAAGCCTTTGAATTGTCCATTTGTCCATGGGGCATGTGATGTTATAGGTTCAATTTTGATATTACATTGGTGACATGAGGTGATTATTTCCTTGTTTTTGAATTCTAATCCATTATCTGTAACAAGGATTTCATGTAGTCCAAATTTTGCTATCCAGTGTTTATAGAGCGTTCTATATGCATAATAAGCGTTACAATGGGGTACAGGTTTGAGTGCTGCATACTGTGTTAATGCATCTTCGTTTACCATCTTAAATGAGTTTCCTTCTGAAGAGGGGATATAGGGCCTTTTGTATCGAATGAGATTCTATGGTAAAAATACAAAATTTGTCCTTTAAAGTCTTGTTTTTCTGCTATTTGCATCTGGTGAGGAAAAAAATTCTTTAACTGACATGTGATTCCGTCATTACCAAGCCTTTTTTACCAAATTAGTGCATATAGAAAATAGAAATTTTGATATAAGTTTGAATAAGTTTTTTCTGATCCTATATGTCCTTCTGTATTCAAGGAATGTGATATGTGAAATAGTGTTAAAAATAAACTTAATGGTAAACAGGGTACTTTTTTATCTGGGTAATGATTTTCTAAGATACCAGTGTTTTCATTTATTGTGGTAATGTTAAGCTTTCTAAAGTATCGGAGTAAGGTTTTGTTTCCTAAAATTGTGATCTCGGCTTCAATGGGTTTTGTTTTGTAGTTGTGCCAAGATTTCATTTGTCTAATAACATGGTCTCGCGTGTTGATATCTAGGTAATATTACTAAAATTTCTATCAATTTTAAAAGTTTGCCCTGAAAATTTTTAAACACTTTTTTGGTGCTCATTTCCGATGGTGTTTTTCCAATACTTAGAAGTAGGTTTAAGGATTATGGGTTATTGATCGGAATCAAGTGCTAGTTCAGTTATCGAGTTATCTTTCATGACCTGGTCGGGTATAGCGAGTAATATATCTAGCAAACTTCAGCAGTTGTTGTTGACTCGTGTGCAAAGTGTCTCGCTTAATTCTCAAATCTCATGTCAGTTTGTCTGCCATAGCGTCTGGGTGAGCTAATGTCACCTACGAAAAATATCACCAAACTTAACCTTCCCATCATTGTTGGGAATTTGTTTTACTGACGCTAAGGAACCTTAGAGCAACTTCATCGTGGTATGCTATGATCAAATTATCAAATAAGTTCAGTCTGATTTTTTAGAGGGAAACAAGAGAGGCTTTTTTCCGGTCTTCAACAATTCATCATTAATGTTATCAAATAAATTTTGTCTATATTTTTAGAGAGAAACAAGAGAGGCATTTTTCCGGTCCTCTATAATTCGTCATTCATGAGGGAGAAACCTTCTTGCTGCCCTGCTGCCTTGACCAACTTGTGGGCACTATTTAACTTGCTAGGTTTTTCGATTGTTACCCTAAACTTTGTTTCCTCTAGAGCCAAAAATTTCATGTCCTTCGATTTAATCTAATGAATGCTTGCAGTAATTTGTTTGTTAATCAGTTTGAACTGGAGGATACTGAAAATAGAACATGAAGTTTGTATTGGATACTGGCTGTGCGGTCGGTATATCGGATGGGCCGCACCGTGCGTATTCGCCCAACAAAAATTGCTATGCTAGTTTTCGATGGACTTGAGTTTGGCTACTAACGGCACCTTAAGTTACTGGGTACTATTGAACTTATGGTAGCACGCATAACAGTTTTTGGGCTCTCTCAGTTTTTCTTCCCTTTTTCAATCTCCCCTCCTTCCCCCGTTCTATGGTATCTACGGCGGTAGATCAGTATATCGATGTATCAGTAAACCAAAAACGGGCGGCCCAGAACAGTACACCGAAAATTAATTATTCAATTACGTAATCACATTAGCTAAAAACTGAAATTTTTACAAAATGGCAAATTTTTTCCTCAAAACAAAAATTGAATCAAAAATGAAATTAAGTAGCTTTTCCCACGAGCCTCCGTGTTTTAAAATTATTGCTCTAGTTCTAGCTTAGGAAAAACTGATTCTAAAAATCTTTAAATCCGCAATTGAATTTACGTAAATCGGTTTACTGATCTGGTAATTTACTGACACATCGTATTACTGCAGGCACCCCGGTATCTACAGAAGAATCTCCACCCCTATATAAATATAATAAAATAGCACTAGAGCATTGTGTTGAGAATCCTAATTTTGCTGATTTCTGATTTTGCAGCTCTTAAACTACTTAACTATCTCCCCTATTCTCGAAATAATGAAACATATTACCATATTTCATTATTTTGTTCATTTTCTTCATTGGAAATCTGTTCAGATAGGTCTTTTTTCAATTAGCTATGTCTTTGTGAAACAGATCTGATAAATAAATTCTCGAAACCGTTCGTCAATTTTATATTGTGCCCGGGTTGAAGTCCCACCGTTAATTATCGCTTTTTCATTAGTACCCGAGTGATCGCTATTTTCCAGCGCTGATTAATGTATAATTTAAAGTTTTTTTGCAGAGCTAAGCCTGCGATGTTTCAGAGCTATTTCAGTAAAGATTCCGTAGAAAATCAGCGCTAAAAGTTAAGAAACTGTAATAGCTTTTAAACGACAGTACCACTTAAAATAAACGATAACTTGGTTAGAAATCAGGATTAGTGTCAAAGAGGAAGCAAACACGTCTACTAAGCTGATGGTTGTGGGATGGAACCCTGGTATCTTCATTTTTTTGCATATTTATAGGTTTTTATTGCTGTTCCAACGCTAAAAATTAGCCGAAGTAGCCATAACCTATCGATAAAGTTTGCAATTATGGCAATGAACATCAGTAGTTCATCAATTGCGATGGCTTTTTTTAAAAATTTTTATCGCTAATATTAAATGTAAACTCAACCCGGGTGAATGTCAGCCAGTACGGGTGTTTTCAATGAATAATTTAATATAAGAATACTTTATGAATTTTCACTGCTGAACTGTTGCGTTAGGCTGAACAAGCTATTGCAGAGTTGATTTACAAAAACCGGATAAAATGAAGAGTGACTGACTTTTCAAACTCGTTTTTTTTCAAATTTGGTTGAGTTTGGCCGGAAAAGATGAGAACAAAAAATGCTCGCAACTTACCAGCTTTATTAAGGTGCATTTTTATGCAAAATTTTGAACTAAAATCACACCCTTAAATGGTCATATCATTTGATTCAAAACTGTAGAGGTAAGAAGGGTCATTTGATGTAACAACAGCTACACTTGAAAATTCTTACTTCCCTGTTTTGGACCAAATGGATTGACCCGTTTTAAGGGTGTAATTCTGGTTCAAAGTTTTGCAAAAAAAATACACCGTAAAAAGCTGGTAGGTTTCCACGCAATTTTTGTCCTCGTCATTTTTTGGTCAACCTCAACCAATTTTGAAAAAAAAAAATTGAAAAAAAACGAGTTTGAAAATTAAGTTTTTCTCTGTTTTATCTGGTTTCACCATCAGAGTCCCGCGAATTTTTTCTGCCTTCTGCGAAAAAAAATAACACTTCAATAACAGAAATTTTTGTGAAATGAGAGAGGATTTTTAAAGAAAAACACGTTTCGAAAACACCCTGTACACCTTTAATCACTTTTTTTATCGTCGGTAAGAGATCATCATATGTATTGCATATGTTTGGTAGCTTTATCTTGCGACTTTTTCAGGTTTTAGAAGATCAAAAAATAATTGTTTTGAATTTAATTTTGCTTGTCATCGCTAGCCAGCGAAATACACGAACGTATACACCTGAGCAAAATCAACTTTCAAGCAAAACCAACCAAATCAAGTACCTTTGAACCGCCTTTTTATTAAATTAAAATATTTCGTTTTCGCTTTCCTATAGCTTTTCAGTATCTGTTCTATCTATTGTTCCGTTGTGCGATCTTATCACACAAGCTTGGTAACAACTGATTTTTGATGATGTTGCGCTGCGCCTCAGATTTGAAATTTTCAACTTTTTTGTTTTTCTGATCATTGGTTTTTTGTCAATAATATTCTGAAATTGTATTAGGCGTCCGGGTACGCATTTTTTGGTCCAAGTTAACATTCACCCCCTAAACACGTTTAGGGGGGAGGATGTTAACTTGGTTCTAACTTGGGAATTTTCAGCCAATCAGAATCGAGCATTTTACATGCAGCGCTTAGCAAATTTAATTTAATTTAAGCGCTGGGGTGGAGGGTCTTAACTTGGTCTATTAGGGGGAGGATGTTAACTTGATCCCATTTTTCATCTCTACTGGAACCAAATTGGTTTTTACAAACTAGATTCGAATCTTGATCTCGTGTAACTGTTCTCAGCTTATCTTCGATTGGTCTCGACATATTCCCTCGGTGTTTAACTCAATTTTAAGTTAGCAATTATCATACCAATCTCAATATTTTCCTCATCACTAATACCTCAAAACTGCTAGTATGTTTCTGTCCGTTTTTTGCATATGATAAGGTTCTTCAAAAATTTCATGTTGTTTTCAGAACAAAACTTTACTGAACCTGCTCATTTACAATGCTTTGCAAGATGGCCTTTTTTCAGATTCCTTGCTGGCCAAATCTCATTCCTGGGCAAATCTTCATTCCCGAATACCTGATGACCTGATTTGTTGCAGTTTGCGTCAGCATTACCCTTTTATCTACGTAACAATCACTACAAAAATTAACAGGAGAAACTTTTGACAAAAATTGTTCATGTTTTTTTATTGCGAGTTTGGTTACGACTGCTTCGTCTTTTAGACACAGATGAAATTTCATGTTCCCGTAAATTAATTTGAAATTTTGAAGTTCAAGTTTTCTGTTAATCATTGCCCAGCTTTTATACAATGTGCTTAGCGGTTAGGTGAACAATTGGGATGTAACCTCTTAAATTGGTCCATTTGGGGGATAATAATTTGATTACATAGGCTAAATATTTATAGGATTCCACTAACGGTGGAGAAATAATGACAGAAACAAATACTCGCTAATGAGAATTGGGAGAAACCCACTAATAAAAGATGACTGCATCATAAAAAATTAACATTACCAATCAAAACTGAATATTTTAGAAAAACAAATCGGAAGCCAAGTGATTATTAGCGCGAAGCGCGCCCAGCAAGCCACCGAGGTAGCTTTTCCGCAACAGGCCAAAATCAGATTTGTCGCGAACTTTTGTCGCGGACAGATTTGTTTGCAAAAAACTTTCCAACGAATCCGAACACGCAGCGGTCCAAGACAATTCTGATTGGTAGAAAATTTGAATCTATCTTATTTTCAATCAAGATGATGAGAATACAGAGTTGGCTTAAGTTTTTTGGACACAACGAATAAAACTTGAAAATTAAAACTAGTTTTTCTCAAATTGAGTTGACCGCAGGCAAAAAACAACTTGCTCAAAGTCTTAGCAGAATTGATATGGTTCAATTTATATTGCAAAATTTGGATGCAAAGTTTAAGTTGAAAAACGACTATTTTATAGTACTGTTGTCAATAAAAAAACGATAAAGCTGTTGGCTCAATTACTGAGACAAATATATCGAAAAGAGCATGCTATATAGCCCAACAAAATTTAAAAGGGTATAATCGTCTGAATTTTCTATAGTTTTATTTATTTTCGTTTTGTAGCCAAAAATGTCAATTTTTTTTATTTAAAGTAACAACTTTTGTTCATAACGAAAGTAACGGAATATTTGTGTTCGGGGTGTTTTTTTCTTCAGACAAGTTTCTATAGTTTGACAAGCCATATTTGACGAAATTTATTCATACATTAATTAAAAAACCATTTTGTACTTTATATGGCGTGTGGGTAATGATTTTCTCCAAAAAAAAGTCACTCAAAAAAATTTCAAATTTTTTTTACTAAATCTTTTTATTACGTTTAATTTTTTCATGTTTTTACTGCTCCATAGACCTGAAAAAGCAGTCACAACTTTCAGGGGTTCGCCCTGATACGAGTAGTCTTGTTTTATTTACAAACAATTTTTTGGACGTTTTATCCCAATTTTTCGAGATTATACTATTTTTAATTTCTGGTGGGATATATCAGAGGCTCCTTTTGATGTATTTTTCTCAGAAATTGAACCAAACTTTTTAGCGTGTTTTTGATCGACTATGAAAAGCCAAAAATGGTCGTTTTGCGGTTAATTTTTTTTAATTTAATTTTCGGGTACAACCTTTTTTTGTCCTGAGTCAACCCAATTTGAGAAAAAGAATTTTTAATTTCAAGTTTCATTCGTTTTTTTTTCTGCTCAAAGAGTTACCTGAAAAGGGCGCAATACCTTCCGTGCAAAGATAAAGATCCAGGAAGAACGAAATCCAGTGCGGTTGATCTAATTCTATTGTGAACGATAACAGGTCTTGAGTTTCTGGCTGCTGAACTATGTATTGTAATCGCTGAAACAGTTATACGATGTATTGCATAATTCATAACTTTTTTAAAAGGCTGTCTTCTGGCACACTGTCTGTTATTATATTCGATAGATTTGCTCAAAAGCGGGTTTTTCTGTAGCACCCACTCCTATGTTCATTTGATACGTCGAGCCTAGTCCTATAATATGCAAATGCGCCAATCAAAACTCTTCAAAGCTGAATTTTTTGCATATAGAAAAACTCATAATCCTTAAAGAGATCTCGCGAAATCAATTGAACTGCGAAAAATACAAAAATAAACGTTCTCCCGAAATTCGCATAAAAATTAGACTCGCCAACTGCTCATAATAAGATTTGGGCCATTTTTTCTTGCATCAGGAGTAACTTTTGAGTTTTTTTCGTACGTTGGGGAGTGGTGGTGAAGTGATTACGTCTCCGCCTCTCAATCGAAAGGTCGGATGTTCGAGGCACACCATGATCCGTGCTCGTTGCCTGAGGATAAAAAAATAAAGACCAGCCCAGAAAAATAACCAAACAAATTGCATGTAGTTCTTAAACAGGGTCACAACAGTTCATTTTGAAGAAAAAATAGAGTTGCTGATGATAACTATGTAGTACATAGTGTCTCAGATAAAAGTTTTCTGAATAAGCCAAACTTTTTTATAATTATTTGAATTGAGGCGCTACAAAATTGAAAAAATATGGTCAACCAGATTTTTCAATCGTATTGATAATGTTTTTAAGAGCAATATCAGTTAAGTCAATCAAAAGATAGAAACATAAACTGTCGCAACCGTCTCAGATATTTTTTTTTTCATAGTTTTTTTTTGAAAATTGATCATTTATACCCTAAAACGTCAAAATTCATTCGCAGTAGACAGTTCATTGAATTGTCAAACATAATGAGCTGCAAACGTTTAAAAACCAAAAGAAAGCTTTTGCTTTACTGCCATCACAGTTATGAAGGTCAACCAAGAAACAATAAAAAACTGCGTTCAAGCGTCTTGAGAAAATTTGAAGAAGAATTTTTGTTTTCTGTCCTTGTGCTTGTTCAGTTCAAACATAAAAATTTTTTGTGCGATGATTTTTCGTATGGTTTTGGGGTTCAAAAACTGCCGCTGTGAAAACACGCGCTGTGAAGATTTTATTTTTACCGCTGATTTGTCATTAGACATGCATATTAGGCTAGATAATTAGTTTTTGCGTTGTTTATTTTTGCGATCGGTTTTCGTAAAGATCTAGGATTTTAAAAATTGCCAAACTGGTCATGCTTTGGACTAAACTATACGCGCTGTGAAGATTTTATTTCTGGCGTTGAACTCTTATTGGTCACGCTTGTAAGGCAGGCTTTTTACTCATACCATTCTCCTATACAACTCCAATTTCCACACTTAACTTGTGATATTAGCAGTTTCAAATTTCCAGTAAAACTTAAAGTTTCTATTTAATTCTTGTAAATTTGCTTGTTAAAGTGAACATTTTTGAGACCAATTGAAACGCAGTAAAATAATGCATTATTTAACGTTCGCCAAAACTGTTCAAGGTTCAATACGAGTAGTCTTGTATGAAAATTAAAGTTAAAGGTTAACAGCCCGTAAAATTTTGCATTTTAGATTTTTCAATGTACGATGGCCTGAACAGAGAGTTTTGCATCATCTCATCAAATTTTTTTTTCATGTTGAGTCAAACTTTCAGTAACGCAGCTAAATACTTAGTAAAAAACTGAACTTTTGAGAAAGTTTACCAGAAAGATGCTGTTAATATTTTTTTGCTCCATTTGAAAAAGATGTCTTACCTGAAAATAAAAGAATCAAAATTAACAAGGCAATAAGTTTTGTAGGGTTAAATCTTGAGGCCATCGCGACTTGTTCTCAAACTGAAACTTCTTCCTATTTATCATTTGTCGAACAACTTGATTGCATAACTTGTTTGAAGAAAATTAATTATTTGTTTGTCTGAAAATGACCTTTCTCTTGTTTATCCCAAAATACAACCTTAACCTTCTATTATTTAGGGCAAATATGGAACTGATACTTTTAATTCAATTAAAATGTTACCCATATCCAAGTATCGTGCAAAAACTACTTTAGATTTTCAAAGTATCGTCCAAAAACCACTTTAGAGTTATTGAATTTCATGCAACATTTTGCGCCTAAAACTTTTACGTGGTACCACTATTGCAGCTGTAATAGGTCAGGCTGTTTTAGACCTGAAGCTAGAGGTCAAGTGAGAGCTCGTCCTCACACACTATCAGTGCCTTATCAGGGGATCGATTACACCATCTGACGATCTCGAAGTGAACGCCGTACCACTACCCAAGTGCCCTATTCAATAATGTCCAAAAACTACTTTGGATTTTCCTGTTCTTGAATCGCATGCAACGTGCAAGGTCATATTCACTAACCGCCACGCAACTTCTGTTCTTGTTCAAAAGCTTTCCAACAAATCCCTTTTCAGAACCACATTATGTTATCCATTTTGACTGACACACATTATAAGGAAGCTTCCAACGGAATGGTTTTTACATTTAAGTTAGATAAGGGGCGCATGCAACATAAAAGTGATTTCATGGTTAATAAGATTCAAAAAGTGATTCAAAACGCTACTGTAAAAAAATGCCTGCAGCGCAAAATAACATCTGCATGATACGATCGCAACAGGTTCGATCAAGATTAAATCTTTGAATCAAACAACGATATAATTGTAATCCCATACCAATCAGATCTATCAATCTGTTCATCCCCCTCGATTCAAACTCAAAGACATCTTTATCTCAGAAAAATGTGATTGGTCTGTCAAACGATTTAAGTTCTGGACAAGGTGTTTTTATAAGCTGGAGGAATTAACTCGAGAATCAGACGAATCATTATGATGAACCAATAAATGTTGTCACTTGTGTATCGTTCTAATATAATTATGTGGTAATGCTTTGGTTCTGTTGTTGATATGTCACAATCGGCGCCATAAATTTATTAGGCAAAATCCAATAAAAACAAACAATGCACAGCTGTCGCCTTCATTGTCCGGGTCGAGGTCCGCGACTTAAGAAAAGACTTTATAAGTCGCGCCGCATACCGTTTTAGGAATGTACTTCGCAGTCGCCCCACGTGTTTAAGCCACGCCTTCAGTCTTTTCTTAAGAAGAGCCTTCAGTCTTTTCTTAAGTCGCGCAGTCAGTCGTTTTTTTAAGTCGCGCCGTCAGTCTTTTCTTAAATCGCGCCGTAAGCCCGGGTTAACCTTCATAGACCAAAAATGCTAATCATACAATTCCATAAATTAAGTCTATGAAAAAATACTAATAAAAAAAATTCATTTATTTTGCAAAGAGGGAGCTATCGAGTTTTTGGAGAACTTGTTTCTGTTTTGGCATAAAATTTTCTGTATCGTACTAAATAAAAAAGAAAATAATTTTTTCGAAAAAAATGCTAATCACACAATTTCCATATATGAAAAATGTATGACTAGTTTTTTTAATGACCACAACAAAAAAACTTTCCAAGTAATTTTGAATTTGTCCCAAAAATTTTTTTGTTTTTTTTTCAATCGCAAATCGAAATTTGTACTTAAACAAACATTTTTTAGAAAAAAAAGCTCTGAGTGCAAAATATAATTTTTGAGCTCATAATGTAGTTCTGCTTACACTAATATCAGATTTTTTTTACTTTTTGCTTATTAAATTCTTTCAAAAACGCTAAGAACTACTATTTTGTTTTGTATGGCATGTTTAGGCATGCCTTGATTAGTACCTGATAATTTAAAATTTCAAATTTTGAAAGTAATCTTCGTTGAAAATTTTTGCCAACATATAAAAGATTGATGTTTTAGTTATATTATTTGTGTCAGACAGAAATAAGACATTTCAGGCCAAAAAGCGATATAGTTGTAATCTCATACCAATCAGATCTATCAATCTGTTCATCACCCCCCTGCTTCGAAAAAATTTCCAAGCTCAAAGACATCTTTATCTTAGAAACATGGGATTGATCTGTCGACTGATTTAAGTTTTGCACAGATATTTTTATAAGCTGGAGGAATTAACTCAAGAATCAGACGAATCATTATAATGAACCAATAAATGTTTCACCTGTGTATCTGATCACCCAAATAGTGAAATACTTTGCGGCCTGTTTTTGTTCGAGGCAGTTAATTTTTGGGAATTTTTTCCTGCCAAATTTTTGTTTTTCCATTTTTGATACTTACTTTGTAATACTTAACTGAACAAGATTTTTGGCAAGAGAGAATCAATTATTTGTGTAAGAGAGAATCAAGACATTTTGGGCCGTTTCCAATACATTTTTACTGCGAGACGGGCAAATTTTTTTTCAATTTTTTCTTGAGTTGCGCCGTAAGTCTTTTCTTAAGTCGCGCCGTGAGTGTTTTCTTAAGTAGCGCCGTTCAGAAGTTATTATGAAAAAAATTAATTGGGGAAACAAAACAGACTAGACTGAGCTGAATAATTGATGTAATATCTGTCAACCACAGACAGCGATAACTAGTTTTTTTTAGCGATTGCAAAAACAGATAATTGAATAGTTATTCAACAAAAAATTGAAATGTTTTCTATGTTTGGGTAACTAAAAAATGCATTTCAGAACGAACTAATTTGAGCTATTTTAAACGTGGCATTTTTTTTTTGAATGGTAATGCGTAGATATATCAGTTCAATGAATTTTATCTGGGACGCCATAGAACAAACATGAGAAAAAATTCAAAATTTTTGAGCTTTGATTATTTTTATTGTTCCGATTTTCCTGCTTACAATTTTTTGTTCCGATTTTCGATTTTACGAAAGTAACGGAATATTTGCGCTCGGGTGAGGTTTTTTTCTTCAGACAAATTTCGACTTTTTAACTAGCAATTTTTGACAAATTTTTTTCATATCATTCAAAACGTATTGTTGACTTGTGATTAAATTGAAAAGATATTTCACCTGTGATCGTTTTTTGCAAAGTTATGGGTGTTTAAAGATTGCCATTTTGTTCAATTTGGGACAACAAACGCGCGATATTTTTGGATTTTATATGGTTGTGGGGAGATGACTTTCACAAAGAATCTCAAATTTAAGAAAAAAAAATCATTTTTCTTATTATATTTAAGTTTTACAAGTTATTATTGCTCCATAGACCTTAAAAGGCAGTCGAAACAATCAAGGCTTAGCACCGGTTCGAGCAGTCTTGTTACGCTTTGCAGATGTTTTAATTTATTTCGAGTCGAAATGCTAGCGTTTTGATCAACTTTTCAACACACTATGTGTTGAGTGAATGTTTCTAAGGTTGTCGGGTTAACCCTGTCCTCTTCAAAGGCTATGCGCAATCCCGACAATCCATTGATAACAACTTCTGTTTTTTCATGCGGATTGAAAACTTGCGGAGTGAAAACTTGCGGATTTTTTTTTATCCAACATCATCTTCATGGAACTTTGTCGGGTGCGCTTTGAATTAATTTTTCAAACCAAATGCATTGGTTTATATTTTTGTTGGAACGTATGTAAGATTTGATTTTCATTTGTCTGTGCTGCCTTGAAATTGTTTCGATAGCTTTCGTACTTCGCTGTGTAGGTTTTTTTTACCTTTCGGAGCCTGACGATCATTTCAAAATTTGATTTAGTGTTATGACTTTGAAACTGTCTAGGTAATTTGCCACTGATGCAATTAGCCTTAGGATTCTTTCAACACTGCACCCGCATCCAAATTTAGGCGTAAATAATCGATTATAACGGATTATAATGATGATTTTTTGACAATTATAATCGATTATATTTACCAAAGTTAGGTCTTTAAGGAATTTATAATTTTTCCGAATCAATCATGAAACTAAATCAAATTGCTGATGTTTCGGTGCTTAAAAAAGCTTAGAATATGCATCACAAAACAATTCTAATGAAATGAAGAAAAAAAACTTATAAATTTGAATTAATTGGAAAACTTTAAAAATATTTTTCTCATTTTTCATAGGAGCCAACATCCACAAAAAACATAAAATATAAGCAATTTGGATGCAACTTCGAGGACAAAAATTGACAAACAAAAAGGATTATAATTAATTTCGATCGATTAATAATAGATTTTTGTGCAGAAATTTGAATAAAATAATGGAGTATAATCAATTATAATCGATTATAATTATATCGAAAAATAGACGAATAAATAATCGATTATAATCAATTGTAATGGATTATAATTAACTGTAATTTGACTTCAAAAAGAGAGATTATAATCGACTAATAATTGATTAAAATCGATTGTTTCTCAATTTTAGTGAAACTGGTACCAAAATTGTAATATAATCAATTCTTAACTTTTGAAACTGGATGCGGGCAAACAAACGCATTGTGATTATTTTAACTCATATTTGTGTTTACATAAAACTTCGCTATGCTTTTCGCACTTGTCATTACGCGTTCCCGCAAACTTTGATGCAATCGGTGGGTTTTATCTCCACAGTGTATTGTTTCTTCAATTTTCGGTGACCCTTATTGTTCTCTTTCTCTCAGACGTTTTTCTGTTTCAATGCACAAAACCCGGGTTGACCTCCATACACCGAAAATGCTTATCATACAATTCCATACATCAAGTATGTGGGAAAATGCTTGTCATACAATTTTCATACAATTTCTAAAAATGGTTGAAAACTGGTATAAACTCATTTCTGTGTGTGTTTGATTGTAATAAAACAATCTGGTGATAAAAAACGGAGGTTTTCGTTTTTTGAAAAAAATGCTTTTCATACAATTCTCATATATGAAAATTGTATGACTGGCATTTTTTTGGTGGCGACACAAAAAAATTTTCAAGTAATTTTGAAAATTTAGCCCAAAAATTTTTTTGTTTTTTTTTTCAACCGCAAATAGATTTTGGTACGCAAACAAACATTTTTCGAAAAAAAAATTTTGCATGCAAAATTTAATATTTTGTGTGCATAACGTAGTCCTGGATACGATAAAATTGGCTTTTATTTTCTTTTCACTGAATTTTTTTTTTTCAAAAACGCTGAAAATTCCTCTTTCTTTTGTATGGGGTGTTAATGTATGCCTTGATCAATGTCTGATAATTTGAAAATTCAAAAATTTAATATAATCATCATTAAAAAATTTTGCCAAAAAATAAAAGTTTGTTACTTTTTGATATATCAATTGTGAAAGACAGCCAAATTCAGGTCGTTTTCTTAGCATTTTAAATGCAAGACCGTCCAACCTTTGGTGTTTTGAGTAACCAAGGTCTTTGTCACTAGTGTTCGGTTGCAAACACAACCGAAAATTTATCAGAAACTAAATTTAGAAAGAAAAAATCAAAATTTTTGGTTTATGGGAAAACGCCTATCATACAATTTTCATATATGGAAAAATGCTTATCATAGAGTTTTCATACAATTTTCTGTACGTATGGAATTGTATGAAATTGTATGACAAGAAGTTTCTCATATATGGAAATTGTATGATAAGAAGTTTTGGTCAACCCGGGAATCTTCTCGCAATGGATCTGAACAAATATTGAATCATTGCTTTCCGTTGACAAGTGATGTTAAATTTCCAAGAAAACGGCTCTTGTCACGAGAAAATTCATCAGACATATCTATCTTTTCTTTGACGATCTACTGACTTTCACCCTGAAAAAAAATTGTCTGCACCCGTGTTTTTTGAATAAACTGTAGGTAAATCAACCATCATCAGGACTTCATTTTCTGGGATACTTTTTTGACATAGTGCCCAGTTTGCTTTCTACTGCCTAATTGTGTTCCATACTCCGAAATTACAGTGAACCTCCTAAACCTTGTTTCAATGATTTTATATAGTGCTTCGTATCTAAAACATTCGGATGCATTGGGGAAATACCAAATCATTTCACTTCACCAGTCTATTTTTGTTCGCATCAGCACTTCGAAATCGAAGATCCAATTCACTTTATCACAAGGGGTATAACTCTGCTCTCTGAAGTTTTCTTTTTCTTAGCTGAACATATTTGAAGATCACTTTCACGATTGCTTTTTTTTCTACAATTTTTGCACAGGCTCATGTATTTGTTATTCCGCAACTCTAAATGCACAAACAATGGTGTTCTGAAATCTTCCAAAAGTTTTAAATCTATGCCGTTCTTATAAACCCCGTTTGACCTCCATACACCGAAAATGGTTATCATACAATTCCATACATCAAGTGTATGGAAAAATGCTTGTCATACAATTTTCATATATGGAAAAATCTTTATCATAGAGATTTCATACAATGTTCTGTACGTATGGCATTGTATGGAATTGTATGACAAGAAGTTTTTCATAAATGGAAATTGTATGATTAAAAGTTTTGGTCAACCCGGGAACTAAAAAACTACTAGATCTATCATTACGAGTTCAAACTGTGCACTGGATAGGAGCATAATTTTGTGTCTGTATGTTCCTCCATTCCAGAGACAAGTCTTTAAACATGTTAAAATTTTGTCCGAACGATCAAAGAGAAGGAAAGAACAAAAGAAGAACAAAGGGAGCGTCCTTGTTGCGGAATCCGCTTACAATGCACAAAATGCTTAGTTTGGCCTCGTAATGATGCTTTTTCGATGTTTAGTTTTTTAGACCGTTCGCTTTCATTCTTGATCCAGGTTGACCATTACTCTGTGTTATTTTTAAAAATTTGGATTAATTTTAGTTCTTTGATATCCGGGATCTGCCGAAGTCGTTACTCTTTTCACGTGACTGCGGACATTTGTTTTTGTAAAATTCCCAAAATTGGCAACTCTTTTGGCAGCAAAGACTGCTAATTTTTTTTTCCGAATACAACCAAGCTAGAAACTTGTTCGAATTTTATGAAATTGAATAAATTGTATCTAACTTCAGTGTCAATTGTTTGTTTTATAGAGAACTGTTCTGTTTCAGATGCTGATGTCAGATGTTATTGGAAGACGATAGTCCCACTAAATTGTGCTCGAACAGACACAAAAAAGTCACATCTTAGTGGAATATTGCTTTTTTAAATTACTCAGCTCGCTAACAGGTTTTTTTCTTCTCAGGTTTTCCCTTAGGAAAAGATTAAGAACTTATTTGCTTTCTCAGCAAAAGAGGAGAATTTACTATGAGAAAACAAAACTTCTCTGGTTTTTTGTTCTTTTTTCAGAGACTGATCATCGTATGGAATGGAAATCTAAGTAGTTTGTGCCCAATCCAAAGTAGTTTTAGCTGTAATTCTAATTGTTAAATAATACTAATCAAAAAATTTTCATAAATAAAAAAATTCTAGTTTCACATTTCCCATATATCAAAAAAGCTAGTCGTACAGTTTCTATATATGGAGAAAAGCTAGTTATTCACTTTGCATATAATCAATTCAATTATTCGATACAATGAAGAAATACATACGTAATCACTCACTGCATCAGGATAGCTAGAACAGGCTTTTCAACCTAAAAAGTAGCTACCCTCCGGGATAACTATCACAATTAAGTAACGACAACGGGTAAACAAATCAGAAAAAAATTGTCGACCAGCTGTACATTGTCTGAAATGTAATTTCTTTTGAAAACCTTTAAGAATTTTGACAGATGTTCTTGAGAGTACGCTTCGATCTTATCTGGTAGGAGTTTATTTGACATCAAAAAATTGAAACATTTAACAATTTTGCCTGAAAGGGAGTTTTCCAATGTTTTAGTCCTACAGCGAAAAAACGTAATCATTCCGTTAGAAGTAGAACGTGTTTTTCGTTTATTACTATAACTACTGACGTTTAGAAAATCAAGAGGTGGACTCTTTAAATATTGAAAAATGTTTTTTTTTTTTAAATGAGTTTAAAAAAATTTCAAGAACTTTTTTGTTATGTGTTCGTATTTGCGTTTAAAGAATAGAGTACGGAGAATTCTTTTTTGGCAGAAATAAGTGTTTTCTAAATTTGTTTTGCTAGTACTCCATAGAAAAGCAGACCATATGAAATTATAGTTACCACATATGCCAGGTAGAACATTATAGTTACCACATATGCCAGGCGAGAAAAAACTACCCTGCCCTCATACATAATTCCGTTAAATCGGCCTAGTTTCCTGCACACAGTTTCAAGTTGATCTGTAAGTTTGAGCTGGATATCAATGATAACACCCAAGTATTTGAAACAATTTGTAAATCCTATGTTTCAACCGCAAGTGAAAAGTCATTATCCGAACATTGTTCACCAAATGATAAGATTTTACATTTTGTAGAGCTTATTGACAATTTATTTCGCACACACCAGTCATCTGTTTTCAGCGAATCATTTTTAAAGTAGTCATTTACCCTTGCCGTTGGGAAAGAAGCAAGAATAGCAGTGTCGTCCGCAAAAATACTTAATTCCGATTTCGAAACAATGTCGTTGATGAAAAGTAAGAAAAAATGGGTCCAAGAAGAGACCTGTGGAACTCCGTTTGATGTTACCTGTTGCCTAGAAGTACCGTTCGAATTAACAACAAATTGTTGCTTGTTTGTCAAATAACTTAATATCAGTTTGTTGAATTTTCCTCGACGCGCCTAATTTTTCCAGAAGAATACAATGGTTAACTGCATCAAATGCCTTTCTTAGATCAATAAAAAGTGCCAAGTCTCAATATTTTTAGTCTCAATCGATTTTCGCTTGAATTCAGTAACTCGAAGGATAGCATGGACACAAGAATGTTTTTCGCGGAAACCAAACTGTTCCGCTATTATAATATTGTTTTTTTAATAAAAACTAGCATTCTTTTACAAATTAATTTTTCAAAAATTTTACTAAAAACTGTCAAAAGAATAATAGGTCGATAATTACTGGGATTTTCTCTGTCTCCTTCTTTCAGAAAAGCGACATTTTTTGCATTTTTACAAGCATCTGGAAAATATGCACTATCATTACATTAAATAACACTTTTGCCAGGAACACAGATATGACTGGTGAACATATTTTAATCATTTTAGTTGAAAGACCATCATGACCACTTGAAGTTTTAGTTTTTAAGGCCCCTATTACTTTAAAAACTACAAAATTTTAAATGTTTCTGTCTAATTGTTGAGAAGCAGAACCAGCAGGTGGCATAGAATTGCTCAGGTGATTACCAATATTGACGAAAAAATCATTAAGTAAGTTTGGTTCAATCTCTTTTTGAGCTGGTTTTTGTTTTCCACAAAAACAAAATTAAAAGCTTGAAACATTTGTTTTGATGATGTACATTTTTCAATTTTCTTATCATGATAGTTTCTTTGAGCACGCCTAACTGCCATTTTTTCCTTTTTTCTAAACATTCGGAAGCAATCAATAATCATTTTGGCATGAAGACGATCTTTCTGATTACACATTTTTATGATATCATTGGTGATCCAGTCTTTGTGTTTTTTCCTTATTAATGTTTGTTGGGGACAATAACGGTCGAAAACATCCAGAAATAAATTTGTTAAATCAGTCAACATATCATCAATTGGTTCCAAATTGCAAATATTGAGATTTTGATGCAAACAAACAAAAATTTCAAAAAATTTTCATTTTTGTTCAGGAGTTTCAAGTTTCGACCTATCTTAAAATTGTCACTATCGTCCAAAAAAGATCCAATAGAGGCAACTAGCGCATAATGATCACTTATAGAAATTTTTAAAAGTAGTTACGTTCATATCATATTTACTGATGATACGATCAATATAGGTAGAGCTAGATGCAGTTTCTCTTGTTGCTTCACTATTTGATATGAAGAATCCAAAAAAAACTAAGTATCAACTTTTATTTCTCAATTAATCGAAAATTGCGCGACACGTCCAGAATATCTAAATTCATATCTCCCACAATGATTGAGTTCTGACATTGTTTTGTATTCAAACTTACGAGTAAATCCTCAAATTGCGTTAGGAAATGCTTTGAATTGTTTGATGGCGGTCGATACATTATACAAATGTTTAATTTCTGTTTACTACCTAGACTTAAAGTTAAGACAACATTCTCTAGTTCATTCGATAAAACTTCATGCGAAAAGTCAATTTGATCTTTTATGAAAAATACTAAACCCCCACCCCTACTTTTTTGCCGGTTAACAAAAATGTCTTTTTGGTAGCCGTCTAAATTATAAATTTCCAAGGGATCATTGTCACTTAACCAAGTTTTGCATAAGGCAACGACATATGGTTGCCATTTTAGTGAAGCAACAAGAACTTTTAATTCGTCATGATGGTTGCGCAGTGACTGAAAATTTAAGAAAAGTATGTCCCCGTCGTTACCCATTAGAAATCCCTTTTAAATCAAAAATAAAGCTCTAACACAGAAAAAAAAGATGTTTTTCTGATATTCAGAAACTCTTTTTATTTTTCGGGTTGATCTTTTTCTTCGTTGCTGCCCATATTATCATCATTAACAACATCACCACTGGTAGTCATTTTCCTAGGAGGTGGAGAATGGCTTTCAATGAGTTTTTTCACCAAACAGCATAGTTTATCAAGTTTCCGCTCTTGTGTATCATTTGCGATTCATGATTATCGGGTGATCTGAAAGCCACGTACCTTTTCCTTTTCCCCGGAGTTTCCAAAAAAGAATAGGATTTTTGATATTGAACATCGTCGGAATCAGTAGCATTTTGAATAACATCCGTATACTTTTTATTGTCAGTAGTTACTGAGATATCATTTCCCATATAAATATCAACATCCTTCTTGTTATCAATTGGTTGCCATCTGCCATATGAATTGTACTTTTTAATCTGGACTTAATTCTTATGAGTAGATGTTAGTAGATTTTTGTCCCGTCAGCAGTAGTTCATAATTTCCCTACCTTTTTCAGCCAATCGTTCGGTGACATAAATTTTATTTCCCGTTAAATCATCCCAAAAATCGAATCTCTTATTCCAAACAGCATCTCGCTGTTGATTATACAAAAATTTGGCAATAATCGGACGATTTCGACCCTTCCCTGGTAAATAATGACACGCGACGATGTCCTGGGGCTGAATTGAAATATTTACTAAACTTAGCATCTTCACAATTGAATGGACAGGGTACTCACCACCATCCGACACTCCATGAAATGTTAAACACATAAATGAGGAATACATTTCCACTTTCGTAACTTTTTTCTCCAACTCATGATTGTCGTACAGAAGCCTGTCATTCTCACCCCGTAATTCTGTAATTTCATTCTGTTGGGAATCGATCTGTTTTATTAACTGCTCAAGAAGTAATCTAACAGAGTCTCCATTATTCAAATTTGTCATACAAAATTTTTGCAGTAAGGGCATGTTGAATTGTTGAAAGTGAACGCATTTTAAACGAAGTCTTTATGCAGAGAACGTAAAAGAACAACGCGACTGTTTCTTAGATCTTTTCTCTCTATATTGAAAATTACTAATCATAGACCTTTCATGCAATTTTTTGAACTTAAGAAATTGTACGGAAAGTGTATGGCTAGCATTTCTCCATATATTAAAATTGTATGATTAACTTTTTTGTTTAACCCTTCAATCGAAATAGTTATGATTGTTAAGTTTACAATTTGCAACTCCTAATATACCATAAATAAGAACATCTGATGCCCAAAAATAAGCAACCAGGTAGAGTTCGTCCATCTATTGACGCATCTGCAAAAACATGCGAATTGAGTTTCGTGGGTTCAAAATTAAACTTATGTCTGGGGATTTCAATTGTTTTGATATCTACAGTCCTTCATCTCCATAACTCATATTTCTTGGCAAAATCTTTAGGAACATTTCGTTCCGTTCCGTGTCCTCTAATCTTCAAAGTTTCTTCAGATCACTTCGTATCCAAACGGCATAAAGTGACGACAAGCGTAACGGATTCAAAAATATAAAACTGAACCTTCTGGGAGATTACTTGAGCACTTGAACTGGTTCTTCACTCTGTTTACCGCTGCTTTAGTCAAATTAAATATATCCATTTTTAAAAATTGACGCTTCTTTTCCTGCTTTTCTTTTATTGACAACTCAATAGTGTTAATTTGGAATTCTGTCAACTTGAATTCTCGTTTTGCTGAAACTTCAATTTTTTTGTTTGAAATTTTCATGTTGTGATTCATCGTGTGATGAGAAAATGAAAACACTTTTATTGTAACGATTTGAGTTAGGACTGGGGTGTATAACTCATAGAGTAATTTCGGATAGGGTACACCGTCTGCTCGTCACGCTATCTTATTTTCGGCCGGATAGATTCGTGCAACTTCTTAGTCTAATACCGATCCTAATCTTACTCTTATACTATCTAGTCTCAGGTTGTTTAACTAGTCTCTGCTAGGCTCAATAGATCTAGGGTATACTGGTTTATTGCGGCTGCTGAAGTGCTCGGGAGAGTCCAACTAATTTCTAAGTTAAATTCAAATCTCTCTGGTGCTGAAATTACAAGTAACTTCAGCACTTACAAATAAGTGGGTTGTTAGTTAGATGGATCATGATTGGTTAATATTAAATACTTTACATTGGTAAAACATTTAATTTATCCAATCATAAAATATAGTTTAGATCAGGTTCCACCCATCCGGGTTTTACAGAGTTTTTTAGAACAGTTCTTCTTGTAATTCAAGGATGGATGATGGACGTTGGTATTTGGCGAACATCATTTTTCTTTTGTTTCCTTTTTGTTAAGGAAGTTCCAGGGATCTGGAATTGAGGACACAAGACGTTGTGTTCTTCTTGTGACAACGACTGAGTCTCTGCAACAGCATCAATTCTGGTTTCAGAATGGTTGGCTATGTCAGGTTTTTCTGTTCTTCGGAGAGAACTTCTTTTGTGTTTGATCTAGCTCGGGAATGGCGTGGAGATTGTGCGTGGAGGGGATGCCTGGTTACTCGGATCTGTACGTATACTTGAACATCGAGGTGGTCATTGGTCTAGTTCAATGAAGTCCTTTTCTGCGAAGTCAAGTCGTACTCTAAATCCTTTGAGTTGTGATTGTGAGCGGCATATCGATTGTAGTTGGTCATTCTCTCTCGAGTGTAGTGGGGTCGTCTTGTCTTTTGATGTTCGTCCTTGGTGTTGTATTCTGATCTATATATTGCATCATGTGATTTTACATTTTATAAAACTTTTATTAATTTAATATTTTTTAATTATGATTTTAGTTAGTTGTTTTCACAAAAACTTTTTGTTTTAGTTCGGTTATTTTGAAGAGTTACTCACCCTTGAGTAGCTCTTATTAAAAATAAAGGTGTGGTCACAGAGCGTGGATGTAGCGCGGTGGGTTAGGCCGGCTATAGAGCATGCTCAGGACGTCCTTTCCTGGTGGGTTAGGCCAGGTGTGGGAGTATGATTTCATGCGGTTTTTATGAGGGGTCCTGTTATGTGACAACGTTTTATGTTGGGTTTGTTGTGGTTTTACTTATGTTTTGTTGGTTATGTACTTTTACTAAAAAGTAAATTGTTTGTGGTATGGGTTTGTCTTTCGACTTTTTTGTGTTTTATTATTTCTTTCTAAGACTTTGTAATAGTCTTCAAAAGAATAAATTATCCAGTTTTAAACTGGGTTAATCCGGTTTGGGTACCGTTGGTTTCCTTTTCTTAGTCATGCTGTTATTTTATGATTTGTGGTATTTAGTAAGCTGCGTTGGTTAGTTTTGTTTAGTATATGATTCCTTTCCAACCGGGTTAAAGGAAAGTTTGAAATATGTTATTATATGTTAGAGTTGTTGAGTGTGAAAACTTGAAACTGAAATTCATTATTTTAAACAATTCTTCGTGGGCGAGCTGTGCGAGTGTGGATAGAATTTCTGTGCGAATGAATGAAAATATGAAAAGGTTAGTACTGCAATTGCATTTTATTAATTTACTGCATAGAATTTGGAAATTTACTGCTAGTTATGGGGGAATTTTAAGATACAAATTTTCATCATATGTAGATTTACTGCTTTTAGGGGAAAATTTTATAAATTAATTTACTGCATTGGTATTATATTTATTTAATGGTTGGTGCAAAAGTTAAAAGGGTCTTAAACAGTTTTGAAGAAGTTTGCTATTTTTTATTTTTCTTTTGTAAATTTTTCAGATGATCGAAGATGAAGGCTAAAAATCTAAAGAAAACATGAATAAAGAATGGTGAGTTTTTCAATATTTTAATTAGTTAGTAATATTCATTTAATTCATACTTACCTGTTAGTCGTCGGGGAAAAAACCGTGGGGGAAGATGTCGTGAATTAGTTCTGAAGTCGTTAGTAGTTTAGCTAAGATGCGGATGATATTTTTAGTTTGAAGCAGTGGCCAAAGCAATTGAAGTGCCTTAATAGTGGTTAGTTCTTCAGTGCCAACTGCAAACTCATAAGGTGTGTTTTGGATTAAGTTATATAATTTGTGGTTAAATTTAGTATTGTGGATGAATTCTAAAATTGGGATTACTATAGGCTGTACAAATTCGTGCGGGATAAGGAAGGGTCGGGATTCTTCTGCGTTGAAGGTCTTGGTGATGGGGCAGAAAATATACATTTGGGTTATGGGGTCATAGTTACGGAGAATACCATGGAGGTTAGTATCTTTAATACAATATGTGAAATTTAGGAAATACGGTGAAGTGTATTTTGAATTGATGAATTGAAAGCGATGGTGTGGTTGTCTAGAGGGTGTGTGGAGGTCAAAGTGATTGTGGATGAAACGATAGTAACTGTATGTATGTGTTTGTTTAGTTCGCAACATAATATCGTGTGAGCAGTGTAAATCTCTTTCGTGTGGTGCAAGGAAATGAAAGGTTAGTGAAAATATTTGGAAGCGTTCTTTAAAACTTTCGTATGCTTGTGTGTCTGTTAGTGCTTCTGAAATAATGTGATCAAACTTGCGGTCGAAGATGTTTAGTGTAAATATATATGGTGTCTTGATGAAAAATTTCTCGGTGATTTGTGGATTAGCGAAGCGATCGTCGTCTAAGAATTGATCTTGGTTAGCTCTAATGATGTTGTGATCGTAGTATTCTAGTGTATATTCATTAGCTCTAGGTGCAGTGTGTATTTTTAGTGATTTTTTATATCCAACGTAAGTAAACTGTCTAGCGGTTAGTGGTGTAGTTAGTTGATATAGCATGTCCTTATTTCGCTCTATATCGATGTGAGTGTTAGATAAGGGTAAGCAAAGAGGGTTAGTGAAATGATAGTATGAGGTCCAAGAGAGAGTGGGCATTAAAATGTATTCATCTACAAAGTTGCGTGTTTCGTTAGCGTCGTGAGGGGTGTTTAAGGTGTATTGTGGAAACGAGGGTAAAGTGATAGCTAAAAATTCTTTAGTGTTAGTATGCTGGGGGTGGTTGATGTATTCGCGGGCTGTTCCTGGTTTTGCTGGGAAAGGATGGTTGGGGAATTTTCTTTTAAAAGTGCGGTAAGCTCTATTAGTGTTTAGTGAAGATATAGTGGATGTGGATGATGGTGTTAATGATTTAGTATAATTTGTAGAGGGTGTAGGGGGATTGGATGAATCTGTAGTGGAGGAGATTTGGTTTATGGTCGGGGTGTTAAGATGGTAGGGTTGTTGTTGGAGGGTAATAAAATTATCTAGCTCTGGGGAGATTCGGGGGGTGTCTGGAGAATGAGATGATTGGTCAGATTGGTATGAGGAGTAGGTTGGGGTAACTTGGGAAGCATAAGAGGGTGTCGGAGTGATTGGGTCAGGGTTATTGGACAATATGGGTTGAAAAGGAGGTTGAGAAAAATTAGAAGGGTTATGAAAATTATTGGATGGAGATGGTTCTGAGTCGGCAAATTCATCGGGGGTTTCAATATTCGGGTTATTTAGCTGTGAGATGGAGTATAAAACTGAAATTTGTGAGTTAGTGTCGGAATTCATGCCTGATGTTACATTGCTAGATGGAAAATCGGGTGGCGGAAAAGCAAAAAGTGGTATTATTGGGATTGAAGAGGTAAGGTTGGTTGGATGGGAATTTGATCGATGGAGTGATCCAAGTTGGCGGCTCATCGTGGGCTAAAAAAATTATTATTTTGAGATTGAAAAGCGGTGGTATGTGGTTGTTCAATAATTTGTTCATAAGTATTATCATTTTGTGATTGTGTCATTATATGTTGGACGGGACTTTGTGATGTGTTGAGTCTAAAATTTGGATTATGTGTGATTGCTAAATTTCGAAAATTTCGTGGGACTAGGGATAGTGGATGGTTATTTGGTAGGGGTGGTAATTGTGGTGCCGTTGGCTGTGTGTCGACATTGTTATGTTCTTCGTCGTATGTATTTTGTCGTGTTGTTATTTTTGTGTTATATTCTTTTATTTGTGCGTCTAAAAGAATTTTGTTTATAGATGTGGAAAAAATTCCAAAAAATCCTGCAAAGAGTATGCGTGCTACGCTTGCTTGTCTGTTTACTTGTGTGTGTATAGCACATGTATTGTAGATTCCTTTTAAGAGTGAGAAAAGAAATCCAATAAAGTTAAACATTGCGTATAAAATAGTCAATTTTTCTAAGATGTAGTAGGGCCATCCTAGAAAATCTAGGATCTCATTTTTGAGTGTAACAAAGCTAAAAATGTTGATTGGTGATATATCTTGGGGACGGTATTTTTCGCCGTTTAGATATATATAATCTTTAATGTCTTTAAAATATCCGCTATAGTCTTGCGTGTAGATATCGGCAAATCCTGCGGTTTCTGCAAGTTTGCGTAAATTTTGGTCTATTGATTGTCTTTGTATAGTGTCCATTTGTGTTAATAATTCTTGGAATTGTTGTGTTCTAATGTGATGTTGAATATCTGATTTTGAATAGATTCCTATTGATTGTAAATCTATATTTGGGTTTCGAGCGATAGCGCGAATGCTTTCTGGTGAAAATTTTTTGAGTGATTGCATTAATGTGGGATATGGAGTGAGAAGGTAATATTTATTTTCATCAGGGTTTAGTTGTACTACATTGTGGCTATTTTCTGATCCACATGGGACTGCGGTATCCCAGAAATAGGTTCTTCGTGAAAGTGTATCCACGAAATGTACTTTATTCTTATAAAAGATAGGGATTCTTTTATAACATCGTTTATCTTCAAAAACGTATAGTGGTGATACTTTTTTAGTACAAGTATAAAACCATAAGATGTTTCCTTCATAGTCTAAAAAATTTGATCTATTTCCTGATAATAAGTATCCTGCGTAGGGTATTTTTAATACTGCTAATGCAAGTGATTGTAATATTTGTGTTCGTTCTAATTCGCATAGTTGGTGTAGTGTTTCTAATTCGGAGAGTGACATTTCTTGAAAAATGCGGCTAATTGTATAGTCTAGTTTCATATCCAAATGAATATCATAGTGGATATTACCAAAATATGTAGTATTCATTAGTGATAATTCTTGTAAGCGTGTGCTTCTGGTGTCATAAGGTTTTAGATGTCCACCAGGTTGTCCGTTGCTTTTTTCAAAATTAACTGGTATATAGGATGTTCCTTCGTTTAGAGGATGACCTGTGGCGTATGGGTCGATTTTTACTTTTCCAGTGGTCATGTCGAATCCTTTTTCATATTCAACTAATATTTCAGAGTATTGTGTTCTGTGAAGTGGATTCCTGTATTTACATGCAAGTTCTGTTTCTTGATATATTTGAAAACGTGTCAATTTATTTTCTATATTATCTATGTTTCTAAAATCGGAACTTAGTTTGCGTGATGGATGGACTTGTTCATATGGAATTGATTGTATGAAATATTTTTCGTGAAATTTTATCATACGAGCGTGTATTTTTGCTACTTGAAATGTTGTACATGTGTCTTCGGGGAACCAAACAATTGTTGCTTGTGTTCTTGTTGTAGGGTCGCAATATCCTTGATCATTTTTACAAGGTAGTCGGATTCCTTGATAGATCATTGTATTATCAGATAAATCTCGTGTGAGTTGTATTTTTTCGAGTTGTATTTTCCAATCGAAAAACATTATTTCTTGGTATCCTTTATTTTTCGTGTCTGCTTTGCAGTTTGATGGGTTATTTATACCAATGTGTGGTATCCAGTGTTTATCATGTAGGTCATAGGTTAATCGTCCGTGTGCGCCGTTATACGGGTATTTTTCGTCTAGTTTTATATGTCCTTGGTGTCTTTCAAGTTGTGATTGGTGTACAGAGTCTGAAAAAACTTGAAAATTAACTAATTTTCTTTGGGAATTTTTATTTTGTGTGATGTTTAGTCTAAGTAATTCATTTTTACAATCGTCGGGATTGAGATGTAAAAGACGTTCTATATTACTTTGATAGAATGATTCATGGTCAAGTCGGTTTTTGTTTCCGTTCGAGACTTGTGAACAATGTACTTTCTTTTCGGAAAATGTCGCTGTGAATTTATAACCTGTAACTGTTGTTGCTCGGGCTTTTGAATAGAGTGTTGCTATTATATCTGTGGTTTCTATAGCTTGTGCTTCTGTTTCACATTGTGATACTTGATTTATTGCATATTTATGTAGTGTTTTTTGTTCATTTTCTTCGCAATCGTAATGTGTTACTAATAAATCTTGTGGTCCTGTACGAGGAGAAGGGTTTATGTTTTGATTTGAGATTACTAGAAAAAGGAGTTGGAGAAAAATTAATAATTTTAGAATATACATGTGTATGATAATCCTGAGTATGGGTTATAAAATGTAATGTAACCAATTGTGTTTTTGGTGTATCTGTCGTATTTATATATTACTTCAGTAGTTATAAACGGTGGTGGTAGTGATTGAGCTGTTATGTTAGGTGGATTTAATGGGTAGGGATGTTGTGTAATATTGTTTAATTTAACTGTGATTTCAAACTTTAATTGTAAACTGTTTTGTTGGAGTATTTGAATATTGTGATCACGGATATCGTTGTGAATATCTTGGCGATATTGTAATCTATTAAGTGCCCAGTTATGAAGGCGGTTACTTTCTTGATGTTGTCCAAATAGTGGTGGAGGTGCTGTGAATGTATTCCAATCTAATCTTAAAGGAATATTTATTGATGATTGTTCTCGATATCTGGCGTCGAGATTATTTGGAAAATTTAAGTTAAAGGGTAGTGGTGAAAATTGGCTTGTTGATGGTGTTGATGGTAGTGATAATGTTTCTGGTAGTGATGAGGATGTTGTTGTATCCGTAGAAATATCTATGGGGTCATTGACTAAATTTGGTTCACCTTGTGTGAATGAATGTGTAGTCCAATATGGCAATCGTGATGTTAGGTTTGGGGGGTTAAAAGGATTTTCTCGTATTTGTTCAGATGTTGGTGTTGAACCTAAGTAGTCTGAAGGTAGACTTGAAGTGCTTCGTTGTGAAAAAAGTGTAGGAGTTTCTGGTGTGATACCAGTGGTGTTTTCTGGAGTGGTTTGTGTTGGGGATTGAGGTATATCAAAATGAACTCGGGGAGTTTGAAAATTTCTATTTCATCGAGGATGTATAATTTGTCTATTTATTTCTGTTGTGTTTTGGTTTTGACTAAGGTTTCGTATTCTACTTAGTTCTTGTGGTAGTGTTGGGTAAAGATTATATGTTGGTTCACTTAGAGGTGCTTGTCGTTGAACTGGTTCTAGTGGTTCAGATAAACGAGCGTGCCGTTCTTCAAAAGTGTATGGATTGTCTTGAAAAGAAATTCGTGTAGATGTTTGATTATTTTGAGTAGTTGGAGGTGGTGTTGGATTATCTTGGGATGATGTCGGTGAAGACTGATTCTGTGACTGTTGGGTAGCAATTTTTGATGGATTTTTGAATTGTTACTTTAGTGAGAGGGTTTATGTTTATTATAATATTCTTCTAAAAAAAGAATTAGAAAAATTGTTGCTAGGGCAAATGTGATGATTGCTTTCTTTATACATTTACATATTGTCAAAATGAGGGATGATAAGAATGTTATGAAAATTACAAACAATAAAAAAATATCAGTTCTACTGAAAAGTGTTCGTATCATTTAGACAAGTTGTTAAAATCGTACCTGTGGATATATTCAAGGGTTTTGGAAAGTTGGAGGAATAGTTCAATTATTGTGTAGAAAATTAAAAAAATGTTACAAAAAATTATTATGATTATTAGAAAAGATTCAATGATATCAAAAAGAAATATTATAAAGGCTTGAAGTATTGAAAAAAAATGTTTAAAATTGATAAGTATTTGAGCGACTGTTTGAGAGAAAAGCATTTAAGAAATGATCTCTTGGTCGAATATTTTTTGCTGTTTGAGGCGATTTTCTAGTGTGGTCGAATTATTTATTAGTTTTTTGACAAGTGGGTTGAGTTTCGTAAAAAATTGTTGGGGGCAATTTTCATGGTGACTGGGAGGTCGTCTTTTTCTTTATTTTTGTTTGTCAAATGATCCGGGGTATGGTGAGATTTTTATACTTTAGGCTAATTAAAATCTTCATTTTGTTACTTTAGGCTAAGTTATCAAATTTGTTTTGGGGGTATTCGTGGTCTGAGTTGGGGAAATATTGTTGATCTTTGGGTTATTAGATAAGGGAGGGGTATGGTATTATGGTGATATTTATTTTAGCTGTCAAGTTGGAGTAGTTTGCTTATTTTTGACCTGGAGGTTGTAAAGTTATAGTTAGAGATGTGCCTGGAGTTCTAGATTATTCGTCTAATTGATCTTAGTTTGAGTTAGAGAAAGTGGCGGATTGGATGAATCCTATTGGTCTATTTTGAACTAGAATTATTGCGTACTTGTGAGCATGTTATTTTGAAAAATGGAAATGAAAAATGTTACGGAGGTTTCAAGATTGTGAAGTATAAAAATTTTTTTTAAAATTACTTTTTAAATTCTACTTTCTTTAATATTTTAGATTGGGGGATGAACATTTTGTAGTTTTTACGTGGTTGATTTCGGAGTCTTGTTGTTTTTCTATGTTCTGATTTGTCTATTTCTTCTTGGGGTATTATTTGTTCTGTCATTTTTCTATTTTTTCTTTGTTTTGGAGATTCTTTGTGGTTTTGTGTATTGTTTTTGGTGGCGTTTGGTTTTGTGTTTTGATTTTCGGTGGGGTTATCATTTTGTTCTGTGTTTTTCAGATGTGGTTCATTTTGAATGATTTTTAATCCTGTGAAAGAATATAATTGGGTTAATTCGCGGAGTGCGTATTCTTTTGGGTAATAAGGTAATAGGTTGTTTCGATGTTGAACGATTTCTTTTTTGTTTGAGTCGATAATTTTATATGTGACATCTGTGGGTTTTGCAATTATTTGGTAGGGTCCTTTTCGGAGGGGTTGTAATTTTTTAGAAATTCCTTTGTGAGTATTAAAGTTAGGTATTAAAACGAATGTTCCAATTTTTAAATCGGAAGCTGGTGTAAAACGTGAATTGATTTGTTCATTTATGTTTTGTCTTTGTAATAACTTTTTCGTTATTTTTTGGTAAATTTCATTGTGTTTCTTATCTCTATTTAAAATCCATTCGGTGTGTGTACCGGAGGCTAATTTAAGAATTTGTGGGTGATGAAAATGATCTTCATCGTGTGTATGTAAAGGTAGGTTATAACAAATTGAGTCTTTATTTGGTTGGCAATAACCTTGTGCGTTTTTATGTGAATTGGCTGTAAACATTATTGGTTTGCGTGGCTTTTGGTTAAAAACCATTTCATATGGTGACATTCCTAAAGTTGTCGTAATTTGTGAATTATATGCTAAGGGAAATAATTTTACATCTGCTGACCATTCGGTATATTTTGTATCATTTCCGTTGATGATACATCTAAGATATTCTTGTAGTGAACGGTTCATACCTTCGACTAAGCCGTTTGTCCAAGGTGCATGAGATGTACGTGGTTTGTGTTTAATGTTGTATAAATGACATAGTGTTATTATTTCATTATTTATGAATTCTGTACCATTGTCTGTGACTAAAATTTCTGGTAGTCCAAATTTTGCTATCCAGTGTTCATAAAGTGTTGTATATGCGTAATAAGCATTACAATGTGGTACTGGGTTAAGTGCTACATAATGTGTAAATGCGTCAACAATTACCATAATGTAGGAGTTTCCTTCTGATGAGGGTGAAATTGGTCCCTTGGTATCAAATGAGATACGGTGATTAAAGTACAGACTTTGTCCTTTAAAATCTTGTTTTTGTGCTATTTGTTTTTGATTTGGGTAAGGTTTATTTAATTGACATACTATACAATCATTGCATAGTACTTTTATCCAAATTGGTGCATTTGGGAAGTAAAAATTTTGTATAAAATTTGAATATGTTTTCTCTGATCCAGAGTGTCCTTTAATATTTTGTGTATGTGAAATATTAAAAGCTATAAGAATCATACTTATAGGGAGACAGGGAACTGTAAATTCATTTTGATTATACTCTAAAAGGTCTGTTTTTTCGTTAATTGTTGTGTTGTTAAATTTGCGAAAGTATCGGAGGAGTGTTTTGTTTCCTAGAATGGTTGAATCTGCTTTGATAGGTTTAGTTTTATATTTGTGCCATGATTTCAGTTGTCTAATTATCGGGTCAAGATTTTGATATTGTTTTATTGTTGAAATTGTAATCGTTTCTGTTGGGGGGAGAAAAATGTTTTCAATTTCGAATTTAGATAAGGGTATTGTATCAAGTGGGTCGTGAAGGTCAAAAACTTGATTTATTGTGTATTTTGAATCATTTGTTTGTGGTCCTGATAAATTTATTTTATCAGTTAAATCTTCTTTTTCAATTAGTGGAAAATGGTCTTTCTTAGGTAGGTGTTGTTTTGTTCGTTTTTGTTGGGTGTTATTTTTTATCCATTGAGAATATGGAATTGGTTTGAATGTTGATGTTCCAAGTAGGTCAACTTCATAATGATTATTTTGACAATCTAAATAAAGTGGGAAATGTTGTAAATTATTTATTTGTGATTGTTCAATATCAGTTTTAACTGCATATTTGCATTCTAATCGGGGTGATGTTTCGTTTTCTGCAAGGTAGAATTTTATATTTTTGGGTATTTCAACTGTTGTTTTTCGTGTAAGTAATTCAGGTGGTGTATTTCGGCTTAAGGTGTCTGGTAGTGCAAGATTTTTTCCTGCAGTCCAAACTATATGTAAGTTTGGAAACTTCATTAGAATTAATTGAAATCTGTAAACTCGATGGTTTGGGTTAGATTTCTGTGTGAAAAGAAAAATGATTGGTTTGTGATCTGTGAATAAAACTGTGGGATGTTTTGATCCAAGTATCAGAAATTCATATTCTGTAAGTGTATAGATTATGGCTGTACATTCTCTCATTAGAGTTGAGAGTCTTAGCTCTGCTTGAGTGAATAATCGAGAGTTTGCTGATATAAGGTTCATTTTATTTGTACCATTATGTGATTGTAATAATGCTGCACCGATGCCAAAGTTCGAAGCATCGCACATTGCATAAAATGGTTGATCTGAGTCTGGAATTGTGTTTGAAATTTGTTCAGTTAAAAGTTTCTTTATTTCTTCAAATCGTGTTTGATGTTCTGTGTTCCATTCAAAATTATTTTGTTGTCTAAGGATGTTATAAAATGGTCGTAGATATAATTGCATTTTATAAACATATTTACTTAAAAAGTTTAACATTCCAAGAAATTCTTGGATTTTCTTTTTATTTGTTGGTGGTTGAAGTTTTTGAATAGCGTCAATGCGTGATTTCAATGGAGTGATTGTTTTTCTTTCTATATTATGTCCTAAGAATTTAACTCTTGTCAAAAAGAAGTGTGATTTATCGGGGGCGGCCTTCAGATTTTCGTTCTGAAGTATTTGGTGATATTGTTCTAAAACTTTGAACATTTCGTCTTTTGTTTGTGATTGCATAAAAACATCGTCTAGATAGGTGATTGCGTTTTTCTTGAGTATTAGTGGTCTAAAAATTTTGCTCATAAAAGCTGAAAATGCTGCTGGTCCTATGGATATTCCATAGAATAAGCGGTTAAATTCATATTGTTGGTTTCCGATTACAAATTGTGTTAAACGTCGTGATTGTTCATCTAGTGGCATTTGATTGTATGCACTATTCATATCGGCGGTTGTAAAGTATTTGCCGTTTATTTTTGTTAAAATAACTTGTATTGGTTCAATGGGCCAATTACATTTTGATTCATCTATAAGTGAATTGAGGTATCTAGCATCGAGAACGATTTTTAATGATTCTCCTTTAGCTAGAATGATAACGGGGTTGATGAATGTGTTGCCTTTTGGTTGTTCTTCTTTATTAACCGGTGATATAATATTGTACTGTTCTAAAATATCGAGTAATCTGTTTACTTTATCATGTAAGTGAATTGGTACTTTACTTGCTCTCTGTTTTTTGAAAACTGCGTCTGGTTTTAATGGGAGATGTAGTGATGAACTGATTTTGCCAACATCGAATTTTGATGTTGCATAGACTGATGAATATTTAATTAGCTGTTTGGCTAACTTTTCGAATTCGTCTTGTGTTATTTGTGAATGTTGGAAATTAAACATTGTTAAAAATTTCTGTTGGTCTGCTGTGTAGTTACTTATGTTGAATGTAGGTTTGAAATATGGAGTTTTTGTGAAATAATCCGTATTTCTGTTTTCGTTACTTATTATATTATTTATAGATAATTCTTCATTAAGAATTGTAGATTGGCAAATATCTAGTAATTGGAGTATATTATTTACGCGATAGGCTTTTTCGTGTATTGGTGATATTGTAGCGTTAGTTTCACAATATCCTAAAAGTCCTAAAGGTAATGTTACTTGGTAAGGTGTGTTGTTATAAACATGTAAGGAAATAATATCTGAATTCGAATTTTTCAAATATTTTATTGAAGAGATTGTGATTTTGAAAAATTTATGAATAGGTTTGAATTCGAAATCTGACATATAAAATTTTTGTTTGTTTTGTTCTTTATCATATTGGTGAACTTGTTTGATTGAAAAATTATAGATGTTTCCTGATAGTGGTTTCAGGTGTTTTCTTTGTTGGTTAAATATCGGATAAAATTTTGAAAAGAATGGTGGTTGTTTATTCAATCTTTGAAAAAATGTTAAGGATGTTTCTTTTGCTTTTGTATATTTATCTTTGATTAATATTTTACTATTTAGTATGTTAATTGTTGGTATATACTTTGAAATAAAGGGTATTCCAATGATATTATATTTAATATCAGTGATATGAAATATTTGTTTAAATGGCTTATTTAAAATTTTGCTTTGCTCCATTGTTCTGGTAGGGAGGAGAAATAATTGGATTTTTCCGTAGTTTATCAATGTTGATCCTTGTGCTGTCGCTAGCTTACTGGAGGTTTCAAGAGGTGTTAGCTTTGGATGTAAAGTTTTTATTTCATTCCATGTGGGAATGTTTATTATGTTTGATTCTGCTCCTGAATCAATTAAAAAATCTATTTCAAGGTCTGGTGGTTGAAATTCTTTATTTCTTGGGCTTTCTAAGAGAAATGGTATTGTCCAAATTTTTTCTTTGGGTTGTTCTTTTTGTATATTTTGATAAATGTGGTTTGTATTTAAGCATTTTGTTTTGACATTTTGGTTGGGTTGTTCTGTAGTATTTTTTGCATTTGTTTCTTGCGTTGTTGGTGTGGAATTGATGGGTGTAGTGTAATAATTTTGAAGAAATTCTGATTGATTTTCATATATGTGTGATGGAAAGGGTTGTTCATATATGACAGATTCATAGTCATTTTCGACTTTTATCATATTGATAGCAAGAGTGTTTTCAGTATCACTTTCTGAATCTGATGATGTACAGTTTATTTGATTGAGTTGTAACGTATCAGTTGCTGTGTCATCAATACCTGGGGGGTCTGATGTTGTTTCTGGATTAGATTGTACTTGATTGATTTGTCTTTGATGTTTAGGTGTACTGCTTCTATGACGATTATTAGAGTTATTGTAGTGATTGTTATTCCGGTGTGGTGATTGGGAATAATTTCTATAACGATTATTATAACTTGGGTGTCGATTTTGTGAATTATTTCGCGATCTGTTTTGGTAATTATTGTTTGGTCTGTTATAGTTCGATCTATTATATGAGTTATTCCTTGATCGATTGTTCGGATAATTCTGGTTTCGGTTGTTTGAATAACTTCTATTTCGATTATAGGAGTAGTTTCTATTCCTATTGTATGATGAATTTCGTGATTGGTTGTTTGGATAGTAGTTATTTCTTGATTGGGAATTAGATCTAGAAACAAATCGTTGTGTATTTGAATTTGATCTGGAGTAGTTATTTCTACTATTTGGTCTATTGTAGTGATTTTGTGATGAATTATACGTGTTTCTTCGTTCTGGTGATCTTCCTCTATAACTTGAGTTATATGGGGATTGATTTCTTGTATAACTGGTATTGTTCGGAAGTGGCTTTCCTGAACTGTTGTTGCTGTATACATTTTTGTTTGGTAGATTTTGATCTTTTTTCATGTATTGATAGAATGATTTATTTGGTTCTTTGTATTTTTGGGGTTTATTTTGACTATCTTGCTGTTTTTGTCTACATTCGGAAATACTATGTCCGTATCGTCGGCAATAATTACACCATTTTTTGAAAGATGGTTTGCCTTTAAAGTTCGGGTTCTTTTCGTAAATATTGAGTATTTCAGTGATTTTTTCAACGAGATCTGTTTCTGATTCTTGTATATTATTAATATTAGTGGGAGTCGTTTCAATTTTGTTAACGTATTGTAATTTCAGATTTTCCGTTTCTTCTAGTTTCATCGTGATTTCTGCTTGTTCTAGTTTGTCTACTAGTTTTCTAAAATCTAAATCGGGTTCTCGAATTGAAGAAGGATGGGATGCTCTCTTTTTTATTGCTATTTTCCTTAATTGTGGTGTTAAGGTCATCATTAAGATTTCTGTCATCTTTGTGTTTTTATAGTCATGTGTATTTAGTGAGTATGCTTTTCGAACTAGTGTTTCGATTCGTACTGCTATTTGCTTGATGGTTTCGTTTGGTAATCTGCGAATTTCATTACATAAAACTCTTTGTTGTTGTTTGTTTCTTTCGGAGTCAAACATTTTTGAAAATTCTTGTGTAAATCTTTTCCAGTTTGATTTTATTTCTTGAGGTAGTACTGAAAACCATTTTTGTGCTGCGCCATCTAAGGTTGTTTGTATCAACGCTGTGCGTCGATGTATCCAGTTTTGATGTAGTGGCGTATTAATTGGTTCAGGTCCTATATTTAAAATCAAATTTGCTGTTACTGCATTTAAGTAATCTTCTACAGAGTATTCAGGGTCTGTTCCTGTGAAGACCATTAAAGGTTTATTTGATGTTATTGATGATCCACCCATAAGGTATGGATTCATTGTCATTTGTAATGATTCAGCTGCATTTGGCATTTGAGAAAAATTTGAAAGTTGGTTTCTTGTTATTTCATGTTGTTGGAGATAATATGGGAGTGGTATTTCGTTTTGCATTTGTGATGGTTGATACGAGTGTGTAGTCATTGGATTTTGTTGTTGAATTGGTTGAAAAGATTGTATATTAATTGGATTTTGTTGTTGAATTGGTTGTTGATATTGTGCATCTATTGATTGTGGAGAAAAATTTCTATAATTTGTACGTGTTTTCTGTATTCCTTGTCTACGATATTCTTGAGTATTTGGTGCAAATATATCTGGCTGTATGAAATCATCATCTGAGGATAAATAATCCATTTGATAAGATGTCTGTTTTTTATTTTTATTTTGTTGAAAAAATGGGTAATTTTCACTGCGATCCTGTGGAGGATTTGGTTGAAAGTTTTTGGAATTATATTGGGCCGTTGGGTTATCCCAGTTTCGAGGTTTTGTATATTGATTAAAATTTCTTTGTGGTTGATAATTTGTTTTTGATGGATGTGTATAATTATAATTATGGTCTGCAAAGTTGTTTCTAGTGAATGTTTTGCGTGTTTTTGATGGTATTGTCATGGGTCTGTATGTTTGGTAATCCATATGTGAATATTTAGGGGCAACCGAAGGTTTAACGGTTGATTGTAAGGTTACCTGTGTTTGTGAAGGATTTGTATTTCTTGGTGTTGTTAAATTTGGGCGTATTGGTGAAATACTTTGTTGTGTAGTTGTTGTGTGTACAATTTCTTCATTTATGAAGTGTGATGGTGTCTGGATATCTTGTTGAGTAAGATTCCTAGTTCCATTGAGGTTTTCATTGTGTATGACTGTAGAGTTTAAACTATTATTTTGTGTATCGGGTAAAAATGTATTATAGTTTAATGGTGTTGCATCTATTGTTAATGGTATTACTCTTACATAATCTCTTATGTAAGATATTGTACCTATTGCTTGACTTGAGATTGATTGTGGAAAGTTTATAAATGCGGGATGAGACCATTCGGGGTCCCAAACATAATCTGATTGTTCTGTGATAGCGGTATCATCGTTCGGATTTTGGGGTCTAAAATTTTTTCTTGCTTGTGCAATTAAATCAATATTGTGTGTGAAATAATCTATTATGAACCATGCCAAAATTTTTTGTAAATCGTGTTTGGTATGTTGTGAAACGTCGTCTTTCGTGAAATTTTCTTTAATGATGTTTAAATAACTAGAGAGTAGTGTGATTTCATGTCGTACTCTTAGATGTTTAGATGTTTCTGTCGGTGAGACATTTGTTATTGGGATTTCGTTTTCTAATATCGAAATATAACTATATATTATTGCGAAAACTTCATTGGTGAAAATGGAGTTTGCTCTTTGTGAGTTATGGTATTGGATGCTTTTTATATATTCTGAAAAAACTTTTGAAAATTCTAAATCAAGATCGTCTGTTTGAATAGTATATGTTCTATTATTATGGTTTGGGGAAGTGAATTCTATAGAGTAGATTCCATACTGTTGTGTTATGTTGCATATATCTTTTAGATAGTGATCTATGATTTGTCTTTTGATTTTTACATCGGGGAACTCTGTTTTACATGGACTGATTCCGGGTTCAAATAAATTTACGAGTAAATTTTGACAAAATATGTGTTGTCCTCTATCGGTATCTGCATCTACTATAAAAGGAAAGATTTCATCATCATCTGGAGTTTCTTCACCTGGGGTGTGCGTTGAACTCATTTTTTCGTTCGATAACTGTTAATATGTAATTATTAATGTGTCGAATTGGTTGATTCCAATTGTATAGATGTACTGGTTTTTGTTTGTACTGTTTTTTTATTCTTCTTTTTCCTCTTTGTGATGAATTTGAAGTTGTTTCTGAGTCAGAAAAATATAATTGATCGTGAAGTGGGTAATTTTTATCTATTGATTCTTTTAGTTTGTAAAGTTCGTCTAAACTGTTGGTTTCTGATTCTGAAAATGCGTTTCGATTTTTTGAAAATCTTTTTCGTGTTATTTGTCTTTGTTTAGTTATTATTTTTCTCTTTAGTGTTTGTCGTTTTGTGCGAATGTATCCAACTGTTTGTGTATGAGGTGTGATTACAAGGTCGTATTTTTTGTTATCTATTTCACAATTGTGTAAAATGATTGTTTGTTTATTTCCTAGGTTTTTAAATGACATAAGGTTTAGAATGACGGATGCAAAAAGTTGTTAAATGATTTCTATTTTCCTAAACTGTTAGTTCTTACGATTTTTTGGTTAGCTTAACCTGGGTCTATTTGTTCAGGGTTGGAGAGAAAAGTATATCGATTCCGAAGAATGATTTTTACTTTCTCGTGACTAGTATAAGCTAAGGTGTTAACTTACTTAATCTTACTTAGGGGTAGTGATTGTGTTCAAGGGTTGGAGAATAGTAAATCGATCCACAAGGTTCAGGTATAATTAGAACGCGAGTAGTTCGTTAGATACTATTTTAAACTTACTAAGTCTAAGATTTATCCTGGGTCTGGTAAGAGGGGGGGTCAAGTGAAGGATGAATAACCGAAGTTCTTCACTGTTTATCCTAATTTGAATGATTAGTTTTGTTTAAAAATTTCTATTAGTCCTGGGTTTTTAGAAAGGGTTGGGTAGTGAATCGACGTTTGAGGTCGTTAGACACTTTAAGTTGGTGGGGGAGAACAAAGTTGTTCTGTTTGATCCAAGGATAAGCCTTGATGATCAAATTTAAAATTTAATTAGGTAGAAAATGATTTAAGATCCAAGGATAAGCCTTGATGATCTGGTTTTAAAATTAAGTGACTTTAAGTTTTAATAAATTTTTAAATTTGTGTAAAGGAAAGATTTAGTGTTTTGATGATATTAGTGGGTTTATGATTGCTGTTATGTTTTAGGTGATGAAGCTGGAACAACAGGATGATTTATGATTACTAACCATTTATTGTCATGCTACTAATTTTTATTTTTATTTTCCAATAAATATTTTTCAAACATGTTTTGTATAATACTGCAGAATTTTAAGAAAACGATCTTAGATCTTTTTATCAATCGTTATTGTATAATATTAATTTTGTTTAGCGCCTGAAATGATTTTGAAGGTTTACTTCAAGGTTTTATGTTTGCAAATGGAAATCTAAATTCATTGCAAGTAGTATTCGAAATATAAAAGTTTGTTCTGGCTTTTGCCGAACTATCATATAACTATACGGCAAGTTTCTACTTTGTCGTATGTCGTCTTTGGTTCGATGTCTTCTTCCAATTCCGGGTAGTTCTATTATGGTTCGGAATATTGGCTCGGATCTATTGAGTCGGAGAGACATTTCAATTAAATTATTGTCGTATAACATTTTGTAAATGTTTTTGTCTAATTTCTAATCTATTTTTGGTTAATTCTAATCTAGTAAGGTCTTGTTCGAGACTTATGGTCGCACCAGATGAGTTAGGACTGGGGTGTATAACTCATAGAGTAATTTCGGATAGGGTACACCGTCTGCTCGTCACGCTATCTTATTTTCGGCCGGATAGATTCGTGCAACTTCTTAGTCTAATACCGATCCTAATCTTACTCTTATACTATCTAGTCTCAGGTTGTTTAACTAGTCTCTGCTAGGCTCAATAGATCTAGGGTATACTGGTTTATTGCGGCTGCTGAAGTGCTCGGGAGAGTCCAACTAATTTCTAAGTTAAATTCAAATCTCTCTGGTGCTGAAATTACAAGTAACTTCAGCACTTACAAATAAGTGGGTTGTTAGTTAGATGGATCATGATTGGTTAATATTAAATACTTTACATTGGTAAAACATTTAATTTATCCAATCATAAAATATAGTTTAGATCAGGTTCCAGATTACACATTTATTCGAGATTGTCCTATTCTAGAGTAGAGTAAAAATCAGTGCGTAGTGTGAGCAAGTTCTGAACTTCTCGCTCGAAACATGGTTTTATTTAGATAACAAGTGTCTCACTCTATTTGCAATAATTGACACAAATTTCTCAAACGATGAGTGTCTTTTTCTATGACTTTTGCTTGAGGAAACATGTCTGCTCAAAATCAGCTTTTCGTAAAAATGACCCTCTTTGAAACTTGAAAAATTTTCACGCTCTGCAACAAGTCTGGTCCCGGTTACTATTTGTCGTTCAAATCTATTTCTTGACTCTTCAAGGTTGCATTACAAGCTCTTTTGAATTTTCTGGTTTGTGCGGTTGAAAAATTGAATGATCAAACTTACAAACCAGAAAATTCAAAATGAATGAATCCATTTTTTGCAATGTCAATTTCGGACACTTTTTCAAAAAACATTTCTCGAGATTCAATCTATCAGTTACATGGAGGTTTGTTTTTAGCTCTTCGTTCTTACTTAGCCCTCTTTGTTATGATTTCAGATATCCCAGGACTTGTCGATTGTTTTTGGCAAACTATGATGTTATTCTGATGAAAAAGGCCAGCTTTTTTTACCATTTTGAAAATTCAACAAGACTGCTCGTATCAGGGCGAAGCCCTGAATGTTTCGACTGCCTTTTAAGGTTTATGGGGCAGAAATAACATTAAGAAGTTAAATGTAATAAATCAAAATGAAAACTTTTTTCTTCTAAAATTTGCAATTTTTTTATGAAAATCATCCCCCACACGCCATATAAAATACAAAAAGATAGATTTTGCTCCTTGTAACAAATCAATTATGGCAAATAAGCTTCTTTCAACCAATTTGGAACGATTTATAAGACGGATTAAATCTCCGCTTACGCGTTAATAGCTCGAATTAAATCGCGCGTTAATTGTCCCAAATTAGCCAAAATGGCAATCTTTGAACCCCCATAACTGTGAAAAAATTGACCACAGGTGAAATATTTTTTCAAATTTGAGCTCAGGACAACAACACCTTTCGAATTATAATTAAAAAAATTCCGTCAAAAATGGCTAGTTAAAAAGTCGAAAATTATCTGAAGAAAAAAACCCACCCCCAGCACAAATATTCCGTTACTTTCGTATCGAAAGTCGGAACAATAAAAACACGACAGTTTGTAGAGCTCGCTAATATTCACCAAAAAACTATTCAAGGTTTTTTACTCATCTATAGTTTACTATCGACTACCAATTTTTCCATTTTTTGCCAAATTCTTTTGAGAAGTGCGCAATTCTGATCGCATTTTTCACTGACCTTGAAGGAAAATTGATAAAGGTTACACATTCGTCTGCTTTTTATTTGTAATTTGTCAACCCGAGAGACAAATCAAGAGGTAGTAACCAATTGAACTGTTCCTGTTTTATGCTCCTGCTGGATAATCTTAGGGATAGTCTTTCTTTCATGCTGATTGCATTTATTTTTCGCATTGAAATTTCGGTCACTTCAGTTGGTAGTTTTTGTGGTTAATTTTACATTCCTCGTGTATTCAAAATTCTTTAAGATACCTACAAACGTTATCACTAAACCTGTGTTTCTTGGTTACTTGGTACTTTTCAACTATCTTTTAGCTTAGAGTCAAATATGATATCAATTATGATTCGTATTACCATCATAGTTGAATCCTGTTCAGATTTGCTTAGTTTTGCCGTATACATAGAACCTCAGGCGTTAAATATTTTGTTTTTTGAGTATGTAGTTCCTGCGAATCGCAGAGGAGCTATCAGTAGGCCTTAACAGTCCTGTCGAGGATAGTCCATTTGTATTATCTCCCCACATTCCAGACAGTGTTATTTTGCTGAGCGAATCTGTTTTTGCGACTCAAGGCCGTTTTTTTTGCGTCTAGAACTTTTGCGTGGTAACACTATTGCAGCCAAATTTGGTCAGGTTGTGGTAGACCTGAAGCTGGTGGTCAAGTGAGAGCTTGTCCTCATACATTATCATTGCCATGGCATGGGATCGAATACACGATCTGACGATTTCAAAGTGAACGCCTTACCACTGTGCTAAGTGCCTCCTGTGTATTTCGAAACAATATGATTCTATTTAACTGCTTGACTGAGCGAAGAACCCAGTCGTCGATGTAGATAGCATATGGTGTCCTTTCGTCAAATGCAATTTGTCTCTTTTATGTCGATCCTTTTTGTCTAGCGGAAAATACTGTCTGGTTTGCAAACTTTTTGATTTCTATTTCTCACATTTCCTCTGCCAGTCTTTGTTTTGTTTCTAGAATTCGCAAAAAGTATGTTTGGTTTGCTCTAGATAATACTTTGGTTGCCCGAATTATTCCACATAGACCGATATTTCTCAAAAATTTTACAATTTAAGAATTGCGGATATTAAAGCAAAAAATAGCTTAAGTCACCAAATATTTACTGAAACTCTTCGTTGCATTCAAATTTTTTGATATAACATTATCAAGGGACAATTTTTTTTGCTCTGACTATTTTTTGAGAAGTTTTTTCATCTAGGGTTTTAACAAATTTTCTTAGTTGCTCCAAAAATGTCACGTTGTTTTGAGTTACATGCCATTTTGAGTTAGTTTCAGCTCTTAGCTTTGGTAAAAACGTTGAATTGAAAATAATGCACAAAGCCGGCTGTAAATTATGTTAATTGAATTTTGGAAGGCTTGCGGGCATTAATTATCAAAGTAACAATTAACACCACAGTAAGACGAGCCAAAAAAACTGACTTTTTTTCTCAATTTAATCTCTAAAAGCTTAAGCAACTACAAAAATTGTAAATTTTTTTTTTACAAATTTAAAAAAATTTCATTAAAAGGATCAGTTTTTAGTAGTTGTTTCTATGCGCTTCATTCGAAAAACATAAATTCCAAAAAAAAATCAAAGTTAAAAAAGGCTGAAACGATGCCAAAAATATTTCTCGGCTCCTATGGAATTTCTTTATTCCATCTAGCGAAAAACTGACTTTTGGGCTCAAAAGATTACCATTTAAATTGTAAAATTTTTTAATGGGGTCTTGAAATTGTCGATATTGGGATGAATGCAGGGGGATGAAGCCAGAAAAAAACTATTCATTGAAACATCAAAGTTTGAGACAGATCAGAATTCGAAAAAAAATGTTTTGAGACGCCTGATCGAAATAAAGAGCAAATAAAATCGAACACATCACTTGGCACTTCACATGCAAAATGCAGTTAGAGATTTCAAGGCTTTGCTTCGGAACATTCTTAGATAAACCAAAATTCTGCGTAGAGCTAGACTTTAAAAAAATAAAGATTTTTTTTGTCTAATTTACACTGAGACGATAAAAAAAGACCAATTTTGCCTAATTTTTTTTGGTGTTTGTTAAATATTACTCAAAACGTTTGTTTTTTTTGTTTCCGGGTGAAAATTGCAAAAATAATTAATATTGATTTTACTGACTCTGTCGATTTTCTGCTGTAAACAAAATCAGATTCTATTCTCTACTCAAATATTTCAAGTTTGGCGAACTGTCTATTGGAAACTTTATCGAATTTTTTCAGCAATTTTCCGAGCTCTCCCAGAACCAGGGGCCGGACTTAGTGGGAGGGGAGGTATGTTGGCGGACCCCCCTATCAGGGATTCGACCCCAGTACCGACCATAGGGTCCCCCTTTGGTTTTATTTTATGAAACTCATTTTCGGCTGACTAAACCTATTATATAACGCCAGTATATAATAATTTGGAAGGGGAGCACGCGCCGAAAAAAAACGCATTTATTAATCAACATTTTTCTAAAAAAACGCCTTTTTGCCTGTTTTTTAAAAAATTGCCTGCGGTGCAAAATGTTTCTCAAAAAAGGGTGTTTAAAGTCTTCTTTTTTGAAAATCCGCCTCCCTCTCTCGATAAAATCCTAGATCCGCCCCCTGCCCAGAACACCTTAATGAGGACGCTTTTATCACATATGCGCCGCAGCCAAATAAAAAACTGGTCAAAAATTAGTAAACATTGACACCGAAAACCTCTTCAGAAAGATCAATTTTGAGTTTGGTCGGGCAGAATGGGTGTCTTAAAAGTGTGAGGGGATACTTGGGATGGGCGGGGGTTCAAAATTCTGAGAAGGTGTTGTCTCAAAAAATCCACCGCTGCCCCCGAGGGCGGAGATCTTTAGTTCAAATATTCAAATAGTGTTCTTTTTTTTCGATTACAGTTATGTTTTTTGATCATTCAAAGTCCTTGTTGTTTTTTCAGTACACGAAGAAATTTTATTTAAAACGTTCAAACTACTTTGGTTCAAAATAGTGCAAAATAGTAAGAACATTTACTTCAAAGTTTCTAAAAACTGAAAAAGACAGTGAGGACCCTGGTTTCTCGAAAAGTCTAATCGCAAAGCAAATATTACGAGGCCAAACTGTGCACTGGATAGGCGCACAATTTTGTGTCTGTATGCTCCTGGATTCCAGAGACAAATCAGTGACAACAATGTTACTAACAACAATGCACAGAATGTACAGTTTGGACTCAAAAGTAATGAAATCAAAAGAAAACACTAAATGATGATTTTTACCGAAAATCTTCAACCTTCAACCCTGAGAACCGATTCATGGAAAAGCGGCGAGGCTGTTTATTTTAGTTTCCACTCAGCTGCGTTGGAAATATCTAAAAAAAGTTTCACTTACTTTGATCTATCTTGCTAATTTCTACAAATATTACCCTCTTATATGACATTTTACATAACTGTTGTAACAGTTTTATTTTCAATCTGCAGCTAAACTTTAGACAATAAAAAAAATTCTGATATTTCTAAGCAGGAGGAAAATATCGGCAGATCCAGGGTTGTTCCTTGCAGACAACGTTCAGTTTGAACCAATCAAATGTGAGCAAGGTGCGCAGGTCCTGCCAGGGGAATAGAAACACAGAGGAGGATCCGGGGACGTACAGTGAGTAGTCCCTCTCAAGTGCTCCGCCCGATATCTTCAAATTGCCCAAACCGAAGTTTAATTTTGTCACCACGTTCAGACAACTTGATTTGTCAAAAAATACCTGAAATAAGTTAAGAATACCCGGATTTTACGCCATAATCTTAAAAATAATCAGGGTTATCATTGCAAAAGTTTTAATTTAAAAATTATTTCAAAGAATTTTTTCTCTTTCTAGGGTAAGACGAACACGAGATAGGCTGAATTTTAAAGTCGAGAAAGAAAACAACTTCGAAAAGTAAAATACATTTCTTATAAAATTCAACACTCAATTATTAGAATAAATTTTTTTTGCAAAAAAAGTCACGAGGACTGCTTTTTTTGAAAATCGATATATCCGTTATTAAGTAAGTTATTATGGCACTTAATAACTGATATATCGATTTTCAAAAAAAAACAACAGAACTCGTAACTTTTTTTGCGAACAAAAATTATTCTGTATAGTTGAGTATTGAATTTTTACTTTTTCGAAGTTATTCAGAAACACATTTTACTTTTCGATGTTGTCTGTTTTCTCGACTTCGAAAAAGCGTTCGATTTATTTAAACCGCATCGAAACATTTCGGCCAAAGACAATTCAGCAGATAATAGTGACCGCGCCGTAGTCGCGCCAACGTGTTGTGAGCTTGCCAACAGAGGGTAGGACTCTATACGAAGGTATTTTTCAGGGATTGCTTCTCTAGGTCCGTTCACACACTCCAACTTAACGACACAGCAAAGTGGTCCCTTTGGTAATGAATTCAGCGGGGCAACCGAGATTCACTACCATCCACAATCCCGAAAGGGTTAAGTTGGTGGCAACTATTCCGTATTGTACTCTAATACTTGCCCCCTCTTTATGCTGCTCTTGAGGCTGTCTTGCTCACTCTCGCCGATTGCAAAAATGTCCAGTAGTAATTAAATTCAGAAAAGTATTGGTTCAAATACAGAAAGCTCTAGGCGGCACGAATATAATCTAGTAATCTAGTCTAAAGGAAAGGGTCCTCGATCAATCAACGCAATTGCCTAATTGCAACTCGAATTCCAACTTACTTAGTCAACAATTCTCTCTTCTCTAGAGAATCCTAAATAACGAATTACTCAGAGTCATTCCTCACTGTCTCTCAGTTCGACCTGCTAAAATTAATAGTGTCCCGATGGATCACTATTCCTTTGAGGTCTTTTAACTGATCTTGGTAGTAGCATTTAAGCTGTAACACGGTTTGTAGTCTCATGTCGCAAGTGAACCGAATGCAAAAAAAACGCAATTTGAGTTAAGCAAAAAAAAGTTGTTAGGATCACCAATACTACAACGAAATTCAGATCAGGGTAACGCCGCAAAGCGCCGACGTGCGCATAGCGCGCTCACCGGCGATTTCAAACTGAGAAATAACTTCATTGCCGATTTTTTTTCCGTATCTATCGTTTTGTAAAACTGGCTGAATTGTCTCAGGCTGAATTGTCTGTATATTTTTGGCTGAATTGTCTGAATTTCAAATTGGCTGAATTTTCTGTGGCCGAATTGTCTGTGCGCCATTTATACATGACATTTTTTCAAATATGGACAAATGGGTTTTAGGCGCCTGTCCCCAAAAAATCAAAGACAGAAAAAACAATTTGTTTTTCAATCTAGATGAAAAATCTTATTCACAAAAAAATGATGCGGAGTTGTGTCACAAAGTTCTTGTTTTACTGCATGTTCGATTTTCTGTACACAAGTCATAATTCAAGTTTGAATGCTACCAATAGTTCAAAATTTATGTTTCACAGACAATCAATACCACAGCGGATACTAGACAATTCGAAATTAATTTCCGATTTGAAGTACATGAAGTTTGGCGAACAAAATAAAAATCTATTTATTTCTCAAACTGTCTGAAAACATTTGAGAATTTAAATCAACTGAGTTATCTTAAAACGCAGAAGACACTGAGATGAAAAGTAGTTTGAAAAATCAAGGCTGTGAGATGATACGAGCAATCTTTTTCACACATGCATACCATGCTAAAATTAACTTCAATTGTCAAAGAGTCGCCAGTTATTAGTTTTTAGTACAACATAAGATTTTTTATGTTAAACGAAACAAAGTAGAAAAAAATGTGCCAGTCGGTCATATTGGGAAGTTTGACCTTGAATTAGAAGTTTATTATCGATTTTGGAGACAAAAGTATTTTTCAAATTTTCGAATGAAGCCTGCCATGCTCAAGTTTCTCGCAACTGAAAATGCAAATAAATTTAGGAAATTGAAAATAAATTTAAAATCAATAGAAAAAAATTCGAGTTAGAATCGCGGGAAAGTCGCTAGAAAAATACGAGAGTAAAGTTGCTATTCGCAATTTTACCGAAATAATGACACTGAAATAATGAGTAGAGTTGTCTTGCTCCTGACAAAAATCAGGAGTTCAGGAAGAGAGATAAGGAAGAACGATTGGCTGGTCAAAAGAGCAAAACTTCTTCTTGACTAAATACTTATTTCTTCGAAACTTCTCGAGTTACACTTAATTACTTTAAATCAATACTAGAGTTGCTATACAGTTATTAATTACCTAATTCTAGAAGTCGAGTCGGTATGTGAGTACCCCATTTAAATTTTTTGCGTGCATTTTTTGTGATTGTGTTGAGTTAAGGCGAGTTTTTAGGTTGATCCATCTGAAATGAAACAAAGGTCCTCTGTCTAATAAAAGCTAACGGTATACTTAAGTTTCCGACCCTGTTTTTAATGGCGTTCGCGTGTTTCAGGTATTTAGAGACCTGGCCATGAGGGCGTTCTTATTTCTAGAGTGGGGGTATTTTGGTAGTAGCATTTAAGCTTTAACACGGTTTGTAGTCTCATGTCGCAAGTGAACCGAATGCAAAAAAAGGTCCAGGTAGAAGCGAACGCGCGTGTGCCCCTGGACGTCCCGGTTCACCTTCATGTAGTTACCCTGCTGTGTAATTATTTTAAATATATTCTTAATTAATTAATGAAAACACGTTCATAGCTTCATAACTGATCCCACGCAAAAAAGAGCCTCCGCCAAGACTATGGATCAAAAATCAGTATTCTGCCAAGTTACCTGGTCGAAATTTTATGGCGTGACCGAAACCGACCGTATACTATTGAAGCTTTCTCAAAGTTTCTGCAGCTCTGAAATAATATGAAAACATACATATCATTTTTTTCTGTTGTTCCTTAGTTTTTAGCTCAGATTCGGATCTACGCCAGAAAACGCATTCAAAATAGTATTGATTATTGTCGAAAGCTGGGATCTTGTCTGTTGATTTTCTCCGACAATTGTCTTGAGAACAAAAAACCACCGCGAGCTTAATATTTCCGTCCCATTCTTCGAAAGACGGAACAATAATTTTACGAAAAAATGATAACAGCTGAAATTATTTTTCCATTTGACCTCAGGATAGCAATTTTTTTTAGATTACACAAAAAAATCCCTGTCAAAAAATGATTAGTTAAAACATCGAAAAACTATTGAATGAATAAAAAAAACCCAAGCATAAATATTTCGTTTTATTCGAACGTCGGAACAAAAAATATGTAACTGTACCCGAACAAAGTTGAGTTGTTTGTTGTGACTTGAGAAGTTACTGATTTGTTGCATGTATTCTGCGGGTGTCATCCCACGTAGCAGTCCATTGATCCGGAATGTTTCTTTTTGGTACACACAACATCCTCCTTTATCATAAACAAGTAAAGTTTTTATAGTTATAACTAATGCTAAATTGATGACTACAGGGGAGGATCTAAAGTTTTCTCGAAGGCAAGAGGGCGCGGATGTATAAAAAGTTGTTACCAATTTGATGTTTTTTATTAGTTTGACCAAATTAATTTTCCGAGCGCTCACAGAACACTATAAAGACCCTATTTTGCCACAAATTTCTGCACCGCAGTCAAATTTTTCAAAATACAGACCAAAAATACCGTTTCGGGATTTTTATGGATAGGTATTGACCAAAACATTGCAAACATTTTGATGAAATTTTCAAAAAAATATATTCAAAATTTTTTTTTTACTTTTTCTTAAAACCATCCCCCGACACGCTATGTAAAAAGTGAGATAAGCTAAGTTGACTAAAGAGCATGTTTTAATCCAGTGTGGAAAGACTTCTAAAAGGGTTAAATCTCTGCTCACGCGTTTATAGCATGAAATTAATTGCGTTTCAATTGTCCCACATTGGCAGTATTTAAACTCCCATAACCAAAACTTTACAAAAAATGATCACAGTGAAAACATCTTTTTAAATTTGAGCTGAGGATAACAATGCCTTCTGAATTATACTAAAAAAATTTTGTCAAAACTGCAAGTTAAAAAGTCGAAAGCTGTCTGGGGAAAAAACACTCCGAGCACAAATTTTCCGTCATTTTCTTCGAAAATAGTCGGAACATCGAGAGTGCTCGTATATACAAATTTACAAAAAATACAATTTTTGTAAGCTATTTCAGCTACTCAATTTTGCAAAACTTGACCTTATTCAAAATACCTGTATACAAAAAAAACCAACGGGAAATTTTGACGAAAAAAAATGCAAAAATGACTTGCACGCAACTGGCTTTCTATCTAAAAAAAGTTGTTAGATAACTCTGCCTAATTGTTTTGAAACAGTTATTTGCCTTATTCAAACATACTTTTTTTACACCAGAAGCAAATTAGGCGAGCATAGCGTGGCCCTTACCAATCAAAGAGCAGCACAATTAATACTTTACGGAAACATTTTCGGAGAGTCATTCTTAAAGTTTTTCTAAAGGCGCCTTGATCAACGTAAAGTATTAACTGTCTCGAGACTTGTAGATTCACGCCTGTTCTTAAAACATATCCTCATCAAACTGGTTCGATCGCAACAGATTTTCATGTGCTGCTTTTGAAAAAGTAGCACTTTAATTTTTCGGATTTTTTTAAATTCAAATTAGCGATCAGGATATTTGCCAGACAAGATTTGTGGAAGCATTTAGGAGTTTTGCTGCCAATCATTGACGAATCTTTACAGATTGCGACTTCTTGGGTACAATTTGTCTTCGCATTGGGTTCAGTACAAGAGTGTCGAGTGTTGACGAAAAAATAGCATTAAAAAATGTCGAATATTATTTCCAAACAAACAAAAAAACGTTTAGAAGACTCTTTAAGCTAATGATGTGTAAGCTGTAAAAACCATTTCAATGGCAAGAAAGGCAGAGAACGTCAGTCATTTCTACGAGCATCAATCCAATCAAATAAGACTGTTTTTGTTCCTATTAGGACAAGACTCCAAATTTTCTGGAGGTTCTTTGCGAATGCTTGAAATAGATTTAGATTGAAGCATGCTATATCTTGGGAAAAAAGTTTAGAAAAAAACATTCACACAAAACTCGAAACTTGTTTTTCACAAAAATTTTCTCCCAAATGTATTGTAGAGTCAAGGACGGATTTAGAGGGGGGGGGGGCGGACGCCCCTTCTCGACTCCCTAGCGACCCTTTGTACTATTTTGAGATATCTTTATTTGATGACTGACCCTAAAAATTTTTTAAATACTAAATTTGAGGGGGAGCGCGCGCCAAAAAAAACTCATTTTTTTATCAAAGTTTTCCAAAAACTGCCTAATACGCCTTTTTTGGCCTGTTCTTCAAAATTTTCAATGTTCTTCAAAATTTTTGGCCTGTTCTTCAAATTGAGTTCGGAAAATCAATTTGGTCGACCTATAAAAATTAAAAGGTCAGCAAAATTTTCGAAAACTTTTTGAAAATCCGCCCTCCCCTCAAGAAAATCCTAGGTTCGCCCCTGTGTAGAGTACAACCTGATTTAATTTGCATCCATGAAGACAATATTTGGACCAATTAGCATGCTTTAACTCATTTTGCATTTTTCTTGAGCTAGATGAATTAGTCGCGCTAATGAAAAATAAGAAATTTCAAGAGTTTTAATTATCTAAAAATACTAAAAAACAGTGAGCTCAAACCTCCAAATTTAAAACCCGCATTTTGTTTTATGAAAAAAAAAGAATAAAAAAAAATTGATTTTGCGCGCATGTTTTATTTTAAGATAGTTATTTTGAGCGCAAGCCATCAATATCTTTCGGATGTTGAAGGCATCAATATCTTTAGTAAATAAGTTGCATCAAAAATAGCCATCCATTGGATATTTTCTGGAGAAAACAGAACCAGCCCAAGCAAAAACATTTTTTGAATCAGAACAGCAAATAATACTCTTCTCAGTTGCGTCATAGAAACTTGCAAGCAAACAAATTCTACCTCAAGTAACAAAATTCGGTTAAGAGAGTTTTTCATCATGGAACATTGACAATTGTGATCATTTTTGTGATTCAACAGGGAGTTTGAAAATGCTAATTTGGTTTATTTTCGATAAGTAACTTGCGATATAAATGCTATTGCCAAGTATCAGCCATTTATTCCGGCTGTTAAATCATTCCAATCTGAAAGAGGGCAAGGTATTTGGTTCAAATATTTAGTGATTAACAGGAAAAAAAATCTTTTTTCACGCCCTAAACTACTTCAAAAACGTTAAAAAGTAGTTAATTTTTAAATGCCAAAAATCCAGCCAAACCAACTCAAAAGAATTAACAAGGATAGCTGGTTTCTGAGTAAGTAGCACAGAATGTTCCGACCATAGTCTTAAAAAAAATAACAACATTTTTTTTATTATTGTAGTTTTTTGGCATGGTGTTATAAAAGGGAGCTGAACAATAAACTAGAGATTATATATATTTGACAATCAGAGTAAAATCAGCAAACTGAAAAGTATTTTTTGTAGAAAAATGACTTTTTCTTTTTTTTTTTGCAGTTTTTGAAGTTTTTGATTCCAAAAAGGCGCTGAAATACTCCAAAAAGCTAATAATACTAGAATAAATCAACGTTTTTACGTTTTAATCTAAGCTATTGAAAGCTTTTAAGCCAATAAAATGAGCTATTGTCAGCCTGCTCGATCGCTTTATTCGCTTGAATTAAGACAAAAACCGAAAATTTTAAACCGCTTTTTCTCTACACTTGGATGTTTTAATGTCGTTCGAATTACGACTCTAAGGACTTTAATTAGATTATATCACTCAAATGTCTCCTTTGATTAATTGTGGTGGCTTATTTTGCTAGAAAAGCAAAAAAACCTAATTGAATTTTTTCCCTATTTTTCAAACAATCGGGACAAAAAAAGTTGACAAGAAACTAATAAATAGTTTTAAAGCCGTTCTATTTGAAACATTTTTCCACTTTCTGCTCTTTATTTTTTTCTTTGGTTTTTTGAACGCTTCCTTCAAAATGAATGACAATCGAAGCGATTCTTAAATAAAATTTAGAAACCGTTGGTCAAAAGAGGACACTATGTCACGCAAGAATAATTCCGTATTTATAATGAACATTTGGGTGAGTTTGCTATTTGAATCTTACTCACGTTATGCTAGCGAAAATCCTACAATTGAATTTATATTCATTTTTGTAAGCCCCCTCCAAGCTCCCACCATTCAAATTTGAGCCTTTTTCGAAGAGGGAGAGAGATGTACTCTATTTGTTGATACCTTCTATGTGGCGATCGTACTGAACGCAGTCCAGACTTTCTGGACTATGACTTGGCTGTTGCGAGTTGAGACGGGAGTTTTCCCAATTTAAAAACCTTGGCGCGACTGCAACATTTTGGCTAATGACTTTCCGGAATATGACTTGGCCGTCGCGACTCAAGACGGGATTTTGCGCGGTTTTGAAAAAAACCTGAGCGCGACTGCAAAATCCTCATTTGCGACCTGAATCGCAGACCTCGACCAGGTACAAAGGCACATCCTAAACAGCTAGTTGAAAACTTCTTAATCAAAGTTTGCGCTAAAGTTTCTTATAAGGTTGGCTAGCGCTGTCATCCGGCCAGATTGGCAAAGATAAATAAATATATATTTGTAGCTCACTACGTTGAACAAGTCACTTGACTCTGTACGACCATAAAATGGTAACATGAGTGTTATACAGAATGAGTGTTATACGTAGCATCAACCCATTTTGGGAAAGGGCCTCAGCGGAACCGCCTTTTGAACGGTCTAAGTGTGCAGCAATTATCGAAATGGCTGTGTTCGCGAAAGACGGGATGGGATAGAAGTCCGAAATCTATTACGAGACAAGCCTGAATTAGTAGACCCACCGAAACCAATTTTGGAAGTCGAAATAACTGGAGAAACTGACGCACAAAGGAAAATCAGAGAAGCGCGAAACCAAGAACAGCGTGTCGGATGGGAGAACAGATGCCAAAAAGCCCGCGAAAAGGGGTGTATTGTGTAATTTAGTGGCATGGGACGAAACGGACGCAAAGGTGAGAATTTTTCTGTTTCTATGCCTAGGCACAGAAGGCCAGAGACAAGTACAACAAAACGGCCAGGATTGGACATACAAACTACAACAACCAAAAGTCACATTTGAGGATAAATATTTGTCATATAAAGGGTTATCGCATTCGAACGTCGTAAAGAAAAACAAAGAAACACCGAATCGCTACAGCAGTTTCATGCCGACTTAGTAGAGCTCACATCAAGAACAGATTGCGAGGACTGCGACGTTGAGTGGGTCAGAGACATGCTCACGGCGCAAGCATAATGACAAGTTAGCAAAGAAACTGTTGGCAGAAACCCGTTTCCCACAGGATGCCTATGAGTACGCATTCCAAAGAGAAAATGGTATCAAACATAGTAGAACTTCAAATCAAATGGTATCGAACTAGTACAAATCAAATCCATTCGGATCAGCGACATCGACTACTATAAAGTAAAAACCAATGGGTTACATCCAGCCTCGAGGCTGGGATGGACAGATAGAAAACACAAACATCAATAGAGGAAGATACCTAAGAGAGCAAAAATAACACACAGCAAAAACAATGCTGCAAATGCGGAAAAATATTTGGTCCCTACTATTTACAAACTTGTCCGGCAAAAAAGAAAATATGTGCGAAGTGCGCAAAACGGCGACATTTTGCGAAAATATGCTGATCGGCAAACGTAAACTTCTTACACAATAACAACAAAAAGCAACCCCCTGAAGAAGACGATCAAACTCAAAATTCAGAAGAAAATGACCCAGTCGCATTCGCCAAAACGGATGGGAAGAACTGCAAAGAAATACTTCTTTTAGTGATGACAATTTCCGAAACGTTCGAGATAAAAATCATCCGTAAAATTAACTGACGAAGACCTAGATGGACACATCGTAAAACTAAAGACTAGATCAGAATCCATATTCGCAATTGCTCTTTCTGTGAGCCCAATGCCTTTTCTGAACGAGAGAAGATGCCACAGGAAGATTGGCATGCTACAACAATTTACTACTTCAAATCGGGATAAGACTGATACATGAAAACGCAAATCAAACCAAATGCTCAATATCAACGAGGGGAACAATCAAACATGGAAAAACAATCGGTGAAACTTATTTTTACGCGGTTATTTTACGCAACAGTTCATCAGAATCGGAAACACAAAAAACCACGTGGTGAAAACACAGTTTATCAAAGACACGGTTTCAATTCAATAGAAGGGAGGCCGAATACCAATCCTCCTTCAAGAATGATTCAAAAACGAATTGAACAAACTGATGGGCTAAAAAACACATTGTGAAACTGGAAAAAAGGTTGGACAAATATTTCATTGGTCCGATCGTAATTACCGTGAAAAAAGACCAAACCGTAAAACTGTCGTTGGGTTCAAATAAAATTAATAAATTCATCCACTAAATAAAATATTAGATGTCAAACATTGAACTACTACTAGATAACATTACACAAGCAAAAAAATCAAAAGAATAGACACTTTTCTCAACATTTGATTTGCGCTATGCTTACTCGCAAATCCCTCTGGATCAACGAACTCGAGAAGAATGCATCTTTAGCCTCATCGGGGTAACGCCACGGGGACGTACCAATTCCAAACAGGCTTTTACAGCCTCACGGACATGCCAGAATTTCAAAAAACAATCGATCTCACGCTGGCAAACCACAACAATAGCTACGCATACTTAGACTTTAAACTGATAGTAACCAAAGAATCACTAGAGGTACACAAAAAAGCATTACAAAGAGTAATACAAAAACTTGATGATGAACATTTAGCTGTCTCCTTAGACAAATGTTAGTTTACAGGCAAACAAGTGGAATGGCTAGGCTATAGCATAGATAGTGAGGCCACCACAATATTAATAAGAAAAACAGAGGCATAGAAGAATTAACTCCACCAAAACGTTCAAAAAATTAAAAATTTTGTGGACTCGATACACCATTTCACAAGGTACATTCCATATCGGGCACAAACTGCGGCGGCAATGCGTCGTCTCCTAGAAAAAAACAGAGAAAAATAAAACTCTGGATTGGAAATCGACATATGACATAACTTTCAACAAAATCAAAAAAAAAGTTTCAGAAATAACGCAAAATTGACACATTGAAAAAAAACCTCGAAACCCGCGTGGTTTGCAACGCATGAAATTTTGGTTTAGGCGGCGCCCTAGAACAGCAGAACACAGACGGTTGGGTAGCAAACGCGTACGCGTCGAGACTTTTAAGTTTTCTGCAGGAAAATTATTCAGTGAACGAACTTGAGATTTCGGGCTTAGTATAGACAAAAGAGCAGCTCAAATACTATTTGTACGGGAAAAACATTAACGTCAGCACAGACCACCAGGCTTTCTTCAGCGCATTCAACACAAGCTAAAGATCAAAAATTAGCCAAAGTAGACTAGCAAGATGGATTGATTGGTTAAACCCTTTCCACTTTGGCATAAAAACATTTTGTGGGATTTATAGACTACATGACCCAAAAGGCAGTCGGATTAGCAAAACCACCTAGCGAGTACGACGAGGAGTTTGTGGTGGCGTCAATCAACTCATTCATACTTAATCTTGAGATGATTGAGAACTTAATTCCAAAACCAACTAGCCAATGAGAAGTGAGCACTGAATCGACCGATCAAAAAGTTCGAGGAAGATGAAAGAACTCTAACAAGCCAAACAAAATCTCAAGTTCAGTTCAAACGTTCCAAACAACTCGCAAACGGTCAATCGCCCCAACAAAACCTAAATTACTTCGACATCCAGTCGGAAACAATCACACTGAATAAAAAAACAAACTTTGTCAACCTAATCCAAGTACTAACAAACAAAAGAAACATGCAAAGAAGAAAGTAAAATAAAGGAATTGAAGGAAGCCTCATTCCAGAGCGCGTAAGCAACACCGACCGCGGCAGAGCCGGTCAACGTACCGAAAAATAGCAGATCCTCGTTGGCACAGGAGACGACGGAAAACTGAAACACACGATCAAAGAGAAACTACTCCAACACCAGCCACAAAATATCAAGCAGGCAACAGAGAAGAGAAAGCATCCTCATTCCCAGAAAATGTATTTAACGACAGCACTACCTGCCAAACGGAACATAGTCAAGAAAACAATGGCAGCAAAAGCCAACAACGACAAAGATTGCGTCTCCCCAAAAGATTTCAATCAAGACTGGGAAGCCCTCAAACTGTCTTTTGGACATTAATGGTACAAAATCAGACATTGGCTTCACGTACGAGACAATTGCTAGCTAATCGACGAGCGGATTGTCCTACCTACACAACTCCGACCGTCAGTGCTCGATAGTCTACACCTCACCCACCCCGGATCAGCGGC